>NC_090929.1:151971982-152273534 GCF_040938575.1 Ambystoma mexicanum | reverse complement strand
GGAATTTACACCACAGCATCCTCCATCAAGGCGGCCAAAGCACTGGCGATCCTAGCCAGGTACGACAGGGAGCTGTAGCACAAGCTGGGTTAAATTTTTGAGTTCCTCCTCGATGATAAGAGGATGGAGGCAATCTCTCTCTTCCAGGAGGGGGAGGTGGCGCCGGATCATGCCATCACTGTGGCGCTGGACATTGCCGACACTGGTTCCGACAGATGGGGAACGGTGTCTTCCTTCATCTCCAGGGCTGGATGAAGGCCAGGAACTTCCGCCAGGAGGTCCAGATGTAAGTGCTGGACATGCCTTTTGACTGGGATTACCTTTTTGGGAAGGTCGTCGACGAGTCCCTACAGGCCATCAAAGCGGATTCGGAGATGGGCCGTTCCCTGGGCACACTCCAGCAGCGCTGCTCTTCTTTTCACTCTTCGAGAGGAAAGTCGAGTAGGTCATCCAAAGGTTTCTCCTTATTGTACCGTCAGCCTTCCAGACTCAGGAAGCCTACAGAGGCTGTTCCCAGGACTGCGGTGGAGGAGGACAGCACCACCGTTGCCCGTAAGGCAGGACACCGGCTCCAGCCTGAACCGGCCAGGACGTCTGGTCCCCACCCGTTCACTCCAGTAGGAGGCCAGCTGACGAGGTTTGTCAGCGAGTGGGGAAAGATCACCGCCAACAGATGGCTGCTGGATGCTCTCGGCCATGGACATACCCTAGAGTTTCAGCGCAAGTTTCCGTAAATCACTCCAGCAGCCTGTTAGGAGCAGCACATCCCTCAGCTCTTGGAGTACGGGCCATTCTGCGAAAAGGGGCAATAGAGCTAGTCCCCCAACAACTCTGGTGCTCCAGAGTCTATTTGAGATCCTTTTTGGTCAGTAAAAGGACTGGAGCTGGAGGCCCATTCTGGACCTACGACGTTTAAACAAGTACCTCAAGTCTCAGAAATTCAGGATGGTCACGTTGCAGCACATGCTCGGCCAACTGGAAAAAGTGGATTTCTTGACGTCACTGGACCTGGAGGATGCCTGCTTCCATGTCCCCATTCACAGGAAACACTGAAACTTTCTACGCTTCGTAGTACAGGGACAGCACTATCAGTTCAAGGACCTATGTTTCAGCTTGTTGTCGGCCCCCAGTGTGTTCACGGAATGCCTGGCACCGGTGGCGGCCCATCTGCTTCTATAGGGGATACATGTACACCCGTACCTCGTCGACTGGCTCATCCAGGCACACTAGCAAGAGTTGGCCGACGGACACACGGAAGCGACCGTCCAGCTGCTGACTGATCTAGGATTCTCCATCAACTATCCAAAGTCTTGCTTGACGCCATCACAGAACTCACTGTTCCTAGGAGCCAGACTCAATATGGTGTCCTGCCTGGTGTCGCCATCGGAGGAGAGGATATCGGCCATTCAGGGGAAGTTGCACGGGCTGTTGTCGATGAAGACTGCTACGGTGAGGACCATCAAGTCGTTGCTCGGCATGATGTTGTTAGGGAGAATTCTCTCATTAGGCTGAATTTCCTAACCTAGTGAGTCCCCCAGCAGCTTTGCTGGATTTCTGGAGTTTGTTTTTTTCCTCCTGCAAAGAGTGAGACTCTTTTCCTCCCACTCTTGGACATGATTAATGGTATTCCTTTGACTGGTAATGTGTTTTATGGGCTATGGGGTCCTTTACTCCATAGGGTCTCATGTGTTTTTCCTATGTGTGTTACACAGCACCCTCCGTCATAGTGACACCCCACCATAGACTCCATACCCTGGGACTGACTACTGTCTCCCAGGGCATGTAAAGTCACCATTGGCTTTACTAGTCCCAAATTATTAACATAAACCAGTACAAACCATCATATTGTGGACGTACTGGTCGGGGCAATTCGATTGCCCCGGGGTCTGTTAGTCGAGGGGGCACGTCTCCGTCCCCCCTGATCGAGTTTTGGCTGGTGGCAGTGGAAACTACTTTTTATATTCGACTGCGAATATTTTCCTATGGGATTTTCCCACTGTTCGAGGCTACCAACTTTAATTATTTAATTCTCATAGCCTCAAACATACCGCCGGTTTATTTAATTAATATTAATTCTCCGGTTGGTATTTTTTGGCAAGACTCGATTCTAAAATGGCGTTTGTGTTCTCTTCTGTGACTCCAACCCAAGTCGAGCCCTTTGTTCCACTTGTTTGGCGGGCTTCTCCACAGAAGCCTCCAAAAGTGGTGCCACTCTGTCTGGGTACCACAGGGAGTGTGGGAGGGGGTTTAGGCACTCTGGACCGAGTTACCTTGGTAACTCAGGTCGCACTCTTGTGTGATTGGCCCAAGTGGTGAGCCGGCCGGCTCACCACTTAGCAGGTTTGAGTGACAGCTAGGCTGAGTGAATGGGGGTTTTTTGCATAAAAGCAGGGCTTTGGGGACTGGAACTTCAGAAGTCGCCACAGGACCTGAGAATCCGACGAGGGAGAAGCTGAGCCGACCTACCACGATGACACCACCGGTGGAGCCCTGCAGAACCAACTCACCACTTCCCGACAGAGAAGATGTCCCGGCTGGAGAGGCTTCTTCCCCTGACTGGTGGGCACAACCAGTTTTCCTTTCTTTCTTCGCACCCCAGCCCGGTTTGTGGTCGAACTGCCCGTGCCAAGCACCCCGGCAGCCGGATAGCCACTCACCACTGAACCGCGAATCAACGGACCGCTCCTTGTACCTGAGAAACTCCGCGGCTGGTTTCTTCCCTGGCAGTGCAACGGACTCCTGTCTTCCTCCACGACAAGATCCTCTCTTCCCCCGGACGAAGCACCGACTTGCACCCGCTGCCAGGAACAACTGCCCCCGCTGGAGCGTTCTCACCACTTTAAGGTACCGTGTCCGCCAGGCCTCCCTTTCTAAAGATTGCTACAAGGTAATAATAACTCCTTAACCTTCTGGACTGGGCTGGCCGCCTTGACCCCCTAACTGGTCCCTTTCTGTGGTCCAACTCCTTTTTGAACCTTTACAAGACCTTTGTGCACTGCAACCGTGTGATCTTGGACACATTTCGTTTGGATCCTCTGAAAGTGGATCCGGCCTCTTGAACTCTAACGTCATGGTTTTACTTTGCCTTCCTCCCTTGTTGTGTTCTTGAAAAAGTGTTGGGATCTGTTTCAATTTGTTCTCTGCTTTTCTCTCCTTTTTTAAAACAAACTATTAGAGTGCCATCTACGTTAAGCGCTCACCGCTGTCTGGAAATAAGTGGGGCTTTACTTAAGACTTGTCTAATATTCTTTTAAGGGAGTGTATATCTTTTAGTGACCGTGTTTTTGAATTGCTTATTATTAGTGCCTGTGTATTTTTCTAGATGTGGTTTTAAATAAATAATGATATCTCTTTTACACCAAACCCTGGTCAGTGTTTATTTGTTCTATTGTGTGCTCTTGACCTATTGTGAACACTCTGTATACTGCCTAACTCTTCTTGAGGGAAGTCTGACTGCTCAGCCACAGCTACCAAGCGAATCTGTGTGGTACAGACTGCTACCAAGTGGGTTTACTGCCAAACACCTGTAGTCCTAAATCTTTTGCAGTGGTCCCAGAGGGAACTGCACAGGTTTCTGCCTAACAGATGTCATCCTGCATCTACCTCATCCGGCTCTGCAGGTTGTAGATGATACCTCTTCAGGAGTTCCTGTATGCTCGCTGGGTACAGGAGTCTGGAAGCTTTGCGGACAAGATCCCACTCAACGAGGAGTTCTGTGGACGATAGTGTGGTGGGGTGTCCGCCCCAACATCACCCGGGGAACAGGGTTTCAAACCCTCCATACCAGGCGACTGTCACCCCAGACGCTTCTCTGGAGGGCTGAGGAGCCCACACCAGACGGCTACCACCAGAGGCCTGTGGCTACCGGAGGAGAACAACATCCATATCAACATCCTGGAGCTACGAGCAGTGTTCTGGGCCCTCAAGTCGTTCCTTCCGTCTCTGAAGGGCAAGGTGGTGAGGATCTTCACAGACATCACCACCACAATATTCTACATCAGGAAACGGGGGGGGCCTCGAGCCCCAGTGCTCTCCAAGGAAGCACAGGAGCAAAACCTAATGATACACTTTAAGAATGACACAAGGTTATTCAAGGCAGGTAAACCCTATTGATGAGCTTTTACACTCATTCAGCTAAGAATACCAAAACAGTACCAATACGTATTACTTTTCAGAAGGGAGAAACACCATTCAAAGTTAGTAAAGCAACATATATACTTTGCAACTCAAAGGTAAAAATAAACTTAATGATACTTTGTAACTTCTTCTTTCACAGCGATACAGCTACCACGCTAACTTCTTTAGCAAGTAAAAGTTCTTTTACACCTGTTATACTTTCAAGACAGAATCCTTATCTTATAAAGTCCTTCCCTAGTCTAGCCTAGGTTTCCCAGAGGTTAAAATTAGGACTTAGAGTAGGGTCAGGGTCCTCTGTAGAGGATCCCACAGATTTAGAGTTGTCTCTTGAAAGAGAGATCCTAGCCCTTTCAGAACGCCTATCCATCTCTCCTGTAGGAGTAGTTGGAGTCACAGGCTTTTTATTTGAAGGGCTAATAAGAAAGCGATTTTAACATTTCTTATAACTCTTTTGGTTTTTCAGGCCTGGAAGTTTCCTTCTGGGTATCTGAACTAAAGGAGAAAACGTAATTCATACCTTGGGTCAAGGTGAAAATCCATCCCCCACGGGTTGGCCAAAACACCTAAGTTCTGGTCATCCCGCTGGATCACCTGCACTGGTAAGTGGGTTTTCAGGAGTATCCAATTTTAGAGTTTTATGAACTACTTCCACTGTAAGTGGATTTTCAAGTGGTTCAGTCGTCTTAGAATTAACTGCAAGTGCATTTTTGTCAATAGTATGACACCACTCTTGGTTTCTGAGGTAGGGTGTGGTGGCTCACTATATAGAATGTATAGGGGATGTGAATCCCACTTTACTTCTTGGGAACAGTAGTTAACCCAAGAAATAACAAGAGAATTAAAATGCTGTGTGCTGCCGTAGTATATTACAGTCAGCCTAAAGTTCTAGGAATCGTACACTATGGAGAGACATAAAAAGGTCACCCATAAAAAGAGTGAAAGACTAAGTGAGAGGGGAGAAAGGTTCCCACTCGCCTAGGCACAAGCTACCAAGTCCGAGCAAAAAGTTCTGGGGTAGACACAGGTCAGGAAGATTTATCATAGTTATGAAAACCTTACCAAAGACCTAAACATGGACCTACGGCAGAGGGGAAAGAAATAAACTGTCATCTGGATGCTAAGTGACTGAATCTGAGGAGACCCAGTTTCTCCAGTGATAATTACAGATGGGTCCTGAACCCTAAGAACATAAAGGCACTGTGAGCGACTCCTTCAGTGCAGCCTCACCCTAATTTTTTTTTTTTCCTTTATTTGTTTTCGTTTAGAAAAACCTTTACAAAAGTTAATTTACATTACAAAATTTCAAACAGAAACAGCATTTCATTACTCTTCCAAACAAAAGATCGAATATCGTACACTAAGAGGAATAAAAATCCAATATTCTTTTGTACAAGTCATGACAAATCTTATGCCTTGTGCAATGATTAGTATAAATGCTCATTGAAACATTACTTTATCATACCCGAACTGCATAAGATTACCGAAAGCAACAACCCAAATCATCCTGAAAGCTCTTACATAGTAAGAAAACCACATCAAAATTTGACAATCTAAAAGTTCTCTATATATTTAAAACAGAGCGCAAACGTTTCTTAGAAATGTTGCAACCCTGATATTCAAGTTGCCTTTACAGTTGTGTAACATTTTATACCAAATTAGCTCTCTGTCCACTTCTGCAGTATTATTAACATATTGGGCAAAATATAGCAGTCTTTTTCCCTTCAAAGCCGGACAGACCAAAAGAATATGTTTCAGGTCCTCGACCTTGCCTTCTACCCAGCAAAACCTGCACCATGGCCATAGTAGTTGAGCATTAGATCTAATTGCTAATATTTGGTTTGTGGGCAGAACATTGAATCTAAAACGCATGAAGTCATTTCGGATTGTTATATTAGGATACTTATTTAAGTAATATTCCATCATTGGTAGCCATTTATTTAATGCACACACTTGTTGGTAAATTTTTGTATTCAATATCGCGTTTTTGGTATGGATCCAGTCAAATCCCAGAACACTTTCTTTCACCCTCGCCGGGTTATTTCGCAGAGAAGTGGCTGATATCCCCATTTTCATCAGACTATTTGTAATCTCGTCATTCAATTCCACTATAAAAGGGTTAGCGGTATCTTGGCCTGCATAATAATACAAGGTATTTGTATCTGAAGAATTACATTTCCTCCATAACGACATCCTCCTCCAGGTCACCAAGGCCTGCAACGAATTAAGACCCAATTCATACTTGATTAAATTAAATGGGATACATTTCGGCAGGTGATACAGTACCGATTTCCAGATGCTACTTTCAATAGAGGCCCATTCACTCTCACATGTTAAGGGGTGAAATTCAGCCCCACATGTTAAGGGGTGAAATTCAGCCCCATATATCAATCTAGGAATCACTTTTCTGGTATAAAATTCTCTGATAGGGATCATTGAGAACTTCCCAAATTTTGCATCAAGGGCCCGCATTTGAGAGATAGCAATGTCAGCCTTAAGTTTCAATTGAGTGCGCAGTAGCGGTCTAGATAGTGTACCAGCAATCGAGAAACCCAAATATTTAAATTCCCCTTTGGCTTTAAGACTGATGTTACCCGATACCCATGTCAACCTATTTAAGGTCTTGTTCTTTCTCCCAAGTAGTACAATAACTGTTTTGTCAGAGTTAATCTTTAGTGCAATTGAGTCCATGTAACCCTCAAAAGCACTGAGCATACGCTGGAGACCCACTTTAGTGGTGTCAATTAGGAGAAAGTCATCAGCGTAAGCTAGCCATGCCATCTGTATACTCTAAATTCTAGGTGAAACTAACCCCCTATTTAGTAGAGCCAAAAATGCACCACTAACATATAGGTTAAAAATTGTGGGAGCCAGTCTACAGCCTTGACGCAATCCATTATGAATTGTAAATAGGTCCGAAAGTGTGCCCGCTGAGTCTAATCTGACTCTCACCTCTGTCTGAGAATATCAATATATATTAGACTCCTTACAATATCCAGCAGGATTGCCGGCATGTTTAAAGTTCTTAGTTTAATCCACAATATAATCCTATCGACCATGTCGAATGCCGAGCTTAGGTCCATCGACGCAATAAAGACAGAGGTTCCCACTTTTTTCATAGCTTCCGCTCTCAAGCAGTGCACAATGAGTCCCCCACATTCCATCCCCATATTTCTCCTAAAGCCAAAGTGTCTCATATCCAAAACCTGCTTCTCGTCAATCCATTTGTGGATATCTCGTAACACAAGTGACGAGAAGAGGTTGGATTCCGGGTCCGCCAGGGCGATTGGTCTATAGCTATTCGGACATAACCTGGAACCCTTTTTAAATATGGGTATAATAATCTATACCCTCCACGACATAGGAAAAGTTTTGGTCACCAGTATATTTGTAAATAACGTGCCAAGTATTCTCGCCCATGGTTCCGGGTCAAATTTAAGTATTTTATTCGACAGGTTGTTTGGTCCCGGTGCCGCAGAATTTTGGGATTTTATTATTTGATTTTTTATGTCCCAGGTGGTGAAATTCAAACACCATGGTAAGTCTTGTCTCCCTAGCGCATCCGTCACATCCACCTTGGGACAGTACAATTTTGCAAAGTGACCCTTCCATGTTACTTCATTAATGGGATTCACTAAAAACTCTTTCTGGGGTTTATCCCAATTATTATTTAGATGCCAGAAATGTCTTGAGTTAGTACCCCTTAGTGACGCCAACAGTTTTTCCCCATCACTCTGGCCTTTGATTATTTTGTGCTGTATGGACCAGTTTTTATATGTTTGTTTAGTTTTTTTGATACTATAAATCATATTAATAACAGACAATCCCGATTTCTTAATTATTCTTATATCTTTCCGCAAGATCCGCTTTTTGTCTCTAATTTCTAAGTCAAAGTTATGGGCACATCCTTTCCTAGCTTGAATTACCCTCTTGTTAGTTTTATCCAATTTTTCCAATATTCCGTATAGATTCTGTGAAATTCCTTGCTCCATAGGTCAATTCCCTCTGCTGTTCTAAAAAATTCTCAATATCAGCTATCATGGATGCAGTAAATTGTCTTTTTGATCCTGTCCAAGAAATTCGGTTCCCCGCTTGATCAACATTAATATTATATTCGAAGCCCATATTAGACACAGGTGACACAATGATACTTATATCCACCGTCAGAATGCAGTGATCGCTTGCGGTGGTCTCAATGCACTGTAGATTACCTGAGCAATTGAAAAGATCCCCTGAACATATAATATAATCAAGGATTGAATTGCAGCCTCTGGCTATCCAGGTTGGCTGAATGTTTGTCAGGATTTCCAAAGCCCACGTCTCTGCGAAGTGGGACCACATCCTCCCCCTGGCTATTAGGTTATCACCCCTGGGATTTAGTTCCCCCAATTTGCTAATCATCACTTCACCAGTGAACAGGTCCCCCTGTAGAGTAGCATTGAGATCACCTGCGATCACCACCTGGCCTCCTGTATTGATCGCCAACCAATTCTGCAGTAAAAAGCCTAAATTACATAGTTCCAGGCATAATTGCTTGTCCGACAAATCAGCCGGGTTCCACTAAATGTTAACCAACAAAAAAGGTGTAACTCTGTTGTTATATAACAGTACGAAACCCACTGCCAAAAAATGATGAGCAAAGGCCCATTCTCCCATAATTTTAGGTTGTAAGCGGTTCTTTACTGCAATAAATAGGCCTCCTTTCGGGCGGCCCCTGCCACCACCCTGAGCACAAAGTGAGCACACCGTAAATCCCTCCCAACATAGAAGGACTTTTGACCACGTTTCTTGGATAAACAGTATATCATATTGTGCCAAGTCCTCCATTAGATTTGCATTATTTAGGAGATTTGCCGACCCTCTCGAATTCCAAGTTAACAATTTCAAAGTACCATTTTTCTTTACTAGAGTGGCTTCCCTAGTTTTTTGAGATTATCAATGGACTCTCTCAGGGACAACGCGAGCCATCTCCAATCCTGTAACTCCTCCTTTACCCTCTCCTTCCTTTCTCCTTCGTAATTATTCAAAGGATTATCCCTCTGTTCTCTGCTTGAATTTCTCGATGTCCCACTTGGATGACGCTGGGTCTGTACATATTCAAAGATATCAAAGCCCCTACGATACAGTTCCTCTGCTTCCTTCATCAAAAGGTTTCTAACCAATGGGGATGGTATCACAATACGGACATAGTCCAGCCTCTGTCTATGTATATAGTCAACCAGATATATGTCTGAAGTTTCAATTAAGCTTAAGTTTGGGATCTGACCCAATAGAGACAGAATATATGGTCTATTTAAGGAGATATTGTACTGGTCCCGAAACAATGTAGTCGGAACTAGTGCCGGGAGGTCCGGTCCTGTACCTGAGATTGATGGAGCTGGTCCTTCTCCTTACTCTCCATTTCCCTTCCATAAGCCTCTCCCCTCCCTCCATCACAATATTCTTCATAGGTCTCCTCCCCCATGACATTCTTTCGCAGTTCGCTCCCAATATTCGATACCTCCTGTAGTTGTTTATCTCTTAAGACCCTTAGTATGTTTTGATAGAGTGATTCATTGTTTACATTCTACTTTGTTTTGCCTGCAAGTGTCTGGTTCTCTTGGGGGGTGATGGATCCCCTCTGAACCCCCCCAATAGCTTTCCTGGTTAGTTCACCCGGATGCTTTATCCCACTCTCCATTCCCAATTCATTGTTACCAAGGATGGGGACATCCAAGATCATGCTCGGCTGAATTTTAAGTACATTGTCAGGAGGAATCTTCCAGTCCCTACTCCCCAGTCCCTCCTTCATGGCAATGGGGATTATATTCCTTCCCAGGGCCTTCTCAGTCGGTATATCATTCATCTTTGTGTTATTTTTAGACATGGGTCCCTCCTTACTAATACAACGATTAATGTCTTTATCTTTAACAGGCCACCCCATATTCGTTGTAATTTCCTGGGGGGGAACCACATTAAAGATTTCATATATCACATCACTTTTGTTTTTATTTTTCAGTACTTCACAGAGTTGTCTATCACCTTCTACATATGAACTTTGGGTGGCTTGATCCTTCATCTTATCAGAGGTCCTTCCCTCATCCATTAGACTCTTTTTATTCTGCTTTTGTATATTACCTCTCATTGGAGATTCCTCCAGATCCTCACCCTGACTAATATTTCTCATACATTTTCTAGATGTTTTGGCCATTACACCGTTTTTATTAGCATTTTATTTATTTTTTTGTTTAGCCATTTTTTTGTCTGTCTTTTAGACAGTTTAAATTCAGTCAACGGTACCACCTGCTCTTCTGTCCCCATTATAGCATCCGGACCTATTAGGTCAATTACCTCCAGTGAGGTATTTCCCCCCATCTCGACCACATCTCGGGATGTTTCCTGTGAGGCATCGACCATAATTATCTCTCCCCGGAGAGGCTCTTTAGCAACGTCCATCGGCCTTACAACCCCTCTTTCCTGAGAGATTTTAGCAGTTTGTCTGATATTCCATCTGGTAATATTTTGATTTCAGTGAATAAATATGCCAAACACTCCGTTTGCTTACGCAGTTCCGACAAAATTAAGCGATTTAAAGATGGTCATCATAACCGTGAATTCCGACAGGGCGGAATTCGATCCAAACTCAGTTGTCTTCTCCTTATCAAAAGTAGTACCATTCGAAAAATCCAACAATCGACATCATTATTATTGCATTTAAGAGTATTCTCTTGCTCTTTATTTCTGTTGGTCACATCCTTATCCTTACACTTAGAAATATTCTCTTGCTCTTTATTTCTGTTATTTACAATCCCTATAGATTGGTCAGGGTTCCCTATATCGTCCTCCCCAAAGAGCGATTGAGAGGAATCAACCAAGTCCTCACTCATTTTCTCCAGAAGGGACCGTTCTTGGGCAATTTTTAAAAATTCAGCCTCTTGCGAGGAATCAATTGGGTCCTCAGCCTGATTCTCTAACTGGGGGACCTTGTTGTGCACATTGAAGTAGGTCTATCTCCTTCTCATTGGCCTCAGGCAGCGGTAAAGCAGCTGCCCTGGCCAAACTTGTCCTTCTAGTGCTTACTGCCACAAAGAAATCTGCCCTCGCATCTTTGCGGGGTGGAAGTTTAGCTTTCCCCATTTCACACACAAGGAGGTGCTTATAGCTGATTCTAACTTCACCTTGTCACCTCACACCCCCTAAGCAACATAACACATCAACCCTGCCTCCTGTACAAAATCTTCACGACCCCCAATAACTCTTACTCCTCCCTCCGCCAGCCGAACAGCCTAACAGCCACTTCCCAATGCCACTTGCAATGCACACGCACAATGCGCGGCTTCACAGTAAATATACTAGCCCAATCACAAGGAGAGGGATGCAGGGGCGTGGCCAAAGTGCGCGCTGCAGGAAAAGGAAAAAGAAAGGGCTCTTGTGAAAACCAAGTCGGGAAGACACTCGCCGCAGTCAGCGGTGAAAAGCACAAAGTCACAAGGTAAACACAAGGTAAACACAGCAGACAATAGGAAACAATAGAAAACAGTCTGTGACTTAGTCCATTACTTGTATTGTGGAACTTGGAGTGTTACGGTGCAAAACACTCTGAAGGGCTTCCTCTTGCCGACGGCAATGGCAGCGTTCTCAGTAGCAGCAGACACAGGGAAAAGGTCAGGCAGCATCGTCCAGCCTAACAGCCACTTCCCAATGCCTCTTGCAATGCGCGCCTTACCCTAAATATAAAAACTTGATTTTTAGGGCTCTTAAATTGAAAACCATGGCTATATGACAGATTACAGTTTTTAATCATCAACGATTTCTCTCACCAGTTTGTTTTTTAAAACCTGAGATTGTTATAGGAAACTGCACACCCTTGCTCCAGCTCCTTTGTGTTAAACAGAACGAACCATTTTGTTTTGAATCTGTTTGCCTCGGGCCATGTGTTGATCCCTCAACCTGGGCCCACGCTCACCACTTTAGAGTCTGCAAGATGCTGACACAAGTCTGTGGGACAATCGTTCAAATCAACAGGTTAAAGGATAACTCTTGAGCATCAATTTTGTTATCAGCTTGCCATCCATTCAGGTTTCTTGTTGCAACATTCTGACAAGTTTCACAACTTACATTACATTTTTTCTGGGACTCTCTGAAACTTCTCAGAGTTCTCCCACTTTTTCGGACGAGAGCCTGTCATACAACTACGTTTGTGGCCACTTACATTGCGTTACAGAATTAGGTCACTTCCAATTTGACGGAACGAACTAAGTGAGCAGACTGTTTTGTACACTTCATTCTCTATCTAGTGCATGCCAAATCATTCGGAATAGTGGATGGGCAGACACATCTGCTTCTTTGCCTGTCTTAGGAGTGATCCTCTGGTTTATCACCTTGGCTGCTTCCATTTCAAACACCTGTATCTCCATCCGGTGAACCTTATCCTCCTCCTTAGACCCACATTTCCCTTTCTAGCTCCAAATGTTTCCTGTCCATCTTTCTGGCTTGTTTCTGTTCAGCTCATGTTCTGAAGTGCTTCTTTCTCTGGTGAGCCGTTGCTGAGACAAATGCCGCAGGCAAGGTCTTTGAAGCTGCAGTGTTGACTACAGCATCATCTGCATCCACATGTTCTTTTGCATCCGTCTATTGAGCTTTCCCTCCAGGAGCTTCTAACTACTGCCTCTGATTCTGCTGTGCCCTCACTGCTGGCTTTGAGCTTTATCGCTTTGCAGAGTTCCCTTAGCACTTCTCCCCACCTGGTGACCGATCAAAGCACTTTGTGGTGGCCCGCACAGGCTCCATCATTATTGGTTTCTTTTCAGTTCTGCATCAACAAGTCTTATTGGCAGCTACAGGTGTTTTCTGAAGGCTTTTACTGCAGCCACCAGGTTTTAGAAACTTTCTGTTGGGAGAGGAACTAGTTCATTACTTGACAACAGGTTTTCCACAGACAGCTGTGGCTCACCTACTGGTATTGAGGAAAGGTGGTTCAAAGTACACTACAAAACATCCAATAAGCAAATGTCCCCACAATGATGTTACGAAAAGGTAAGTACAATTTGAGAGCCTACTCAGTGTTGAAAGTGCATGACTGTTGGGGAGAATTCTCAGAAATGTGCTAATTCCCTCCTGTCTTGATATTGGGAAAATCTTCCTTGGGACCAGCCCTTGAGAGCAAAAACTACCCAATTCAGCCCAAAATACAGGTTCTATTGTGCCGAGCAGTGAACTCATGCTAGTGACAAATGACACCTTCAAAAGGTTTTAGCATTTATTCTAAACAGTGAATTTCAGCAACATCTTGGGATTCAAGTTAGAGAAGATTACAAAACACAAACTTAGAGAAATACAAAATATAGAGAAACATAGAACTTAGAGAAACATAGAGAAACACAGTCTTACGCCCCTTCAATCAGCACTGGGAGACCCCTTCAATCAGCACTGGGAGACCCCGGCCCTCATAAACTAGCTGTTGCCAGCCCCGCTCAGAGGACAGCGCTGCAGGGTGCCGACAGAGCAGCAAGTTCTGGACACTCGATTTTGCTCGAACCAAGTCCACAGATCGATCTCCCACCTGAGTCATGTGGGCATGCATTTTTATAATCTCGTGCTGTCAGTCCATGACGCACAGTTCCAGAACTTTCCCTGTGCAAAATATAGGCTTGCTCATGGAAAAACGCAACTCTGTGAATTTCCACTGTGCTCCTTTTCTGTGCCCATCCGTGCTTGGAGCCCATCTGCGCGAAAACTCAGGAATGTCTTATCAGTGCCTTCCCAGAGAAAAGAGGATTTGTTTACGAAACCATGCAGGGCTACAGCTAGAAAGGCAGAATATTCTAAGAGAAGTCCAGATGAATTAACCCTATGTGAGCAAGCTCTAAAAGGCATGCACTCATAGCTTAGTGTTCATAGCGCTTAAGATTGGCTATCTAAGCGCTATATAGGTGCCATAATGTTCCAAATACTCCAATAATGTCTATTAGCTACAGAACTGGGGCCTTCGCCCTGCCTGTCTATCTACAATGCATAATGTGACCTACCACTCCTACTAGGCCTGCATATTCCTTGTAGCTCACTACTGCGTAATGGAAGTGCTACAACAGACTACTGTCAGCATTTTTGGCACATACTTTGAATAAACTATTGGCTTTCAGCGGCTAATGCTGTCATCTAAAGCCCTGATTGGCAAAATTGCAATTTTGTTTATCACTACACTCAACCCCTATTCAAAGTGTGTGCGACAATGCTGGCTAATACCCATCAACATAGTATGTAGTGCAGTGATAAAGACCTTGGGGCTTTGCAAAAGCTTTAAGCAAACTATCTTCTAGCGGTTAGTCAGCGTGGCATGCAAGGTTAGTAAAAACACTACCTAAACAAAAATGTACACAAAGTGAACAGTGACATATACCCTTGCCAAAACCTGGCCTACACAAAAATACCTACACAAAGTGGACATGGACATTTACTCTAGCCAAAACCTGGCCTACACAAAAATACCTAAATAATTATTGTATAACTGATTGTCAGTTAAAAAGCAGCATGCAGTTAGAATGTCAAGGCAATCCGGTGTAGTCTAATCTACAATGCACTATTGCATTTATGTATGGGTACCAATTCTAAACCTGGCGGCCTTTCACTCTAAGGGCCTACCCTCCCCCTGATCCCAGGGCATTCAAACGTGACTATGAGCTGTGTGATTACACTTCCCCCATGTATGTGGAACCCAACCAAGAACCATCTAATTTCATGAGCAAGGTGAACCCATGGGCACCAGGTTATCTAAATAAAAACAATTCTACTAATTTGCATTAAAGCATGGCATGTGTTATTCATGCAATCAAAAGCAAGCGATTTGATCCATATGTTTGCTGGTAACTGTAGCTCTGTGTGCCAGTGGGTTGAGGATGGTCGCTCCCACTCGGAGCTAAAAGCCAACACCTGCGATGTAACAATGTTTGCCATAAAATGCATCGTGTGTATTTAGCAGTCTTGTTGACCTGCCCTATGGCAGAAAAAATGTCTTCATACCTAAAATTCTGCCATCTCCAGTGGTTGCCAATACTTGTAGCAGTGTTGGGCGTATCAATGGGCCCCACTAGGCCAGAAGTTTTATAGCAGAGCTGGCATCAGAACCCATAGTGGCTAGCTTATTGTGCACAGTTTCTATGTCAAAATCATATAAAGCTCCTGTTACCCCCCGCTACTCCCGCAATTAATGAATCTAGCTCCCTAGCTAAGCGCACTCTGGTGATGGGCCATAGAAATGGACTCCATTTGTAGCAGCTTGGTAGTACTAAGGAAACATTGCCTCGTGATAAATATATGTCTACGTGTATCACTGTAATAATAAAGGTGTGCATTACCAGCCTACAATTTAAATGTGGCCTTACTACTGGAAAATCTAATATGTTCACAGTTTCTACCTTGTGTGACTTGGAGAATACCCTTCTCCAAGTGGGATGCCTACCATATACAATATTAGTTTTAGATACAAACACCATACTACCATCCGGCAGTGGCTGTTTCATCACACCATTGTGTGAAATGCATTTAGTCAAATTATAGTTCATAAAATCTTGGCGAGAACACATGCTGCAGTTCTTGGTCAGAAAGAACATAAAACAAACATATTGTTGGATCCATTCACTGAAACATTTGGGCCTAGGATTTCATAAGCACCAGTCTTATGAGTCAGTGACAAAAGATGCCCGACAATGTGCCAGGCCAGTACACTAGCAATTCCATGTGGATACTCATTTGTAGCGCTTTTCCAAGGAATTATTCTACATGTCTACAATCAAAAGGTGACTCTTTGCATTAGTGTGCTGGAGACAGCTGTCCCCACAGAAACATGAAACTGGTTGGTTTAACAAAAACCGTGTCACACTGTGTCATAAAATCAAATATCAAGTCAGTCATGGTTTCATTTACCCGCCTTAAGGCTGGCTGTAAAAGTATCCAGTGTTTCAAAGATTACCATCTCAAATTAGAGCTCACACACTTGGCAGCATTACTTCAAATTAAGAACCTTAACCTACGCAGAGCTGACTTTGGTGTGCGCACATATTTTATCTCAAAATATATTACGCTCCTGCTTGCATAATCCTGCTGCCCCAACAATTCATAAATCATTTTCCTGCCTACGTGCAACGTAGTAGTTTTAGAAAAGGCAAAACATCTCTGGTTAAAGCAATTCAGTTCGAAGAGCAAAACATTTCGTTTTTTCAGATTCATCTCAAAAAGTGCATTTAAAAACCATTTTCAATGTGTTAGCCTTCAAGTGCTGTGTCACACAGCTGTTTGTGGTGCATGATGTCACAGTCCACAACCCATTGTCCACAATCCTCTAAACAAAAAAGGCAAAGTATATCAACCAGGTTATTTCCAGCAACTGAATCATTTCAATGTGCAGCATCAAATGTTTGATAACTAGCCAAGTCTGCACCATGCGAGTTCAGCAAAAGTTATTACTCTGTTGGACACTTCTCGCAGGTTGCAGAACAAATGTCCTCATACGTCATGCATGTTAGCAGCATTGAGTGCGGTGCAGGACAAGTTCAAAGTTCACATATCATCTCGCAGTGACTTGCTTTCTCTGAGAATGCGTCTGCTTGACTGATCAGTGTCACCCGCAAATTGCACACATCTACCCCAATCATGGCACGCAACTGTCTTGGTTTTTTGCCTAGGCAAAATAAAAACAGAAATGTCAGCATTTCATCAAAAGTACAATGTCATTGTTCTTCATCTTAGGATGTCATCAAAACTACAATAACAGCATTATCCACCCCTTCCCTTAACACCACCCCCACCTTCAGAAGTCTCATCAGGTAACTACACACTTTATCATTGCTACCGCAATTGTTTATCATCCTTCTGTGTGTTACTGGGGGCTTATTTACACTCAACCATACGGGGTGTAATTGCCTAGTCACAAACTCATTTGTGCAATGCGATCATAGTTGGTCAATGGTACTTCAGACTGATCTGTGATTTTACAAAAGCCATATAATAAGTACCCAGGTCGCACTTCTCAATGGATCAATGCTTTTCTTTTTTACCAAAGCGATCACGAATGCCAGGCGCCAACTTGCTTCCAGTGTTTCATGATCTTGATTTAGGTTGCCCTGCTGGCATCACTCCATTTTTCAAAGGTAAAGTTCTTCAGTCCAATACCGCCTGCAGTTGCACAAACAGCCTTGTTTATTTTTCCCCATACAGCTAGTGTCTTTCAAGCCTCTGGTTTTCCACTTGGCATTTTCCCAACGGGTGTCTGCTGATTTCTTGGGCCACCCCTTTGAGAGCGATAGTCTAAGTCAGTTTCTTTATTTGCTTCAACAAATCATTCATTCTTGCACTAAGCCGTGAGGCTTCTGGATCATGGCTAATGTGCAGTGTTCATGTTATACTCCAAAGCCCCGCTCTGCATGTTTCTTGCAAAACGGCTACCTTTGTCAGTTTTGCTTCCATCTGGAACACCATAATCTCTTTGTCAGTCACTCCAGCCCTGGCAATGTAGCTTGCATTTTTGCCAGCTGTGTATTTTCACTTCTCAAAGCGCCTAGAGGTTTCTTCTCCAGTGCACAGCGCTTTACTTCACTTCACATCACATGGGGATGCAGCTTGCACGGCAATGTCTCTTCACTTCACATCACATCACATGGCGCTTGGGGATGCAGCTTGCACGGCAATGTCTCTTGAAATGGGCAGCTGTCTTTTCTTAACCCATTCACAGATGCACAGGTTCCCCAAATGTCCAGATGCGATTCGCCCATTCTGTATGCAGCATTTATTTTCCTTCCAGTGTTGATACTGGGCAAATTCTTTACTTCTGATCAGCTCTGTTATTGCATGCCAGTGTCAGAAAGCATGCGTACATCAGCATGTGTAAGGTAGATTGCGTTCTTTTTCATCTTCTCACAGCAATTATTGCCTTCAGTTCTGTTTCAGCATTCTGTCTTTGCACCCCCCTCCTCAGTCTTTGCTCACACTGACGGTGTCTCTCACAGGGGATGGAATGCAGGAATGTCATTGTTTATCTGTGCACATGGCAACGCCATACCACGCAGCAAGCTTATCTCTTTGCCTATAACTCTTAAACTGTGGCGGCTTCAATGGAAGGCACTCGTTTCAGACAGTTCATCCAGATTAACTGTTTCCTGCACTGCTTCAGCAACTCAGAAAAGAAAAGCTCCCATATCTGCCAGCTTTTGTAAACACCATTTTACTGAACAGGAGCGCGGCATTCTGCTTTCCTGCCTTCCTCCAACAGTTATTTTTTTTCTTTCGTCCACCTCGCCCAAGACAGTGCAAGTTATCTTCAAGGCACAAGCTTTGCACAGCAAGACTCTTATTTTCAAAAGAGGCACTTTTTCTTGTCATCAGATTCAACTCCATGTAATTTTTGCAAAATGTCAAAGCGTCTTTTAGCCTGTTTTAAAGTGATCAATGTCCCATTTAAAGGCATACATTTTTCTTTTTCCTCGTAACCTTGTAGTTTGGCTTCACAAACTCACTCCAATGCAATGTGCGATCTTTCAAAAGAACCCGCAACCCACTAAATCTTTGTGCTGTCTTATCACACACAGATATTTCATTCTGTTGTACCATTGCCAAAATAAAACCAATTATTTCAGTGCATTTAAAACATGTCATGTGTAGTGCAGCTCCCTGCACGTTTTCCCTGCAAGAGCAACCCACACTCTATATTGCTTGTGGGCTGTTAATGTGTCAACAACATTTTTCACCATTAACCGCAGTCAACAGGTCACTATTTCCAAAACATACATCACGTATAACGCAACAGTACTTTAATCCATGGCATAGCGTGGGAACAGTCACATACTTTAGGGGCAATCTAGGGGCAATTTAGAAAAATATAAATTGTCTTTTCCCCCCAAACCATTGCAAACTGATTCTGCAATTCCAAATCAATACACAAAAATCAAAATCCAAATACCATTCACTCACTTTCTTTTTTAAGTGAGTCTCTCACCCATTGTAAGCATGGCACAGCTAAAATGCAATGTAGCCATTTTAGTGTGTTTCCTTAAACAGAATGCACCATCGGCACATGGAATTCACAGTGGCCAAAAAACAAACCCTTTAGGCTCTCAACACAGATGTTACTCTTTCTCCTAAACACGGCTCATTCCCCACGTTATCTTCAGGAATGTCAACACTTCAAATGCATACATTTAAAAAGCGAACCTTCGCCACCTTACATTACAGCCCCCCACTCGCTAGCACACTGGGGCTGAATCACAATGGTTAGATCTATTCACAATTTGCATGTCAAATCCTCGCAACTATTTTCCTGCCCTCATGACAGAATAGAGTTGAGAACTCCGTCTCACTTTGCATTTCAAATTGCAACTTTAACTTGGGCAAACCGCATGATAAAATGTTTTCCTAATTGAACATAAATCTTTCTTGACCATTCATCGGAGCGCTTTAAACATAGCCATTTCCCGCTTGTTTATCGCCTTGTGCTCCCTGGCTTCGTTCCCAAGCAATAAGTCAGCCACGACTGATTTAATGAAGGGGAAAGTCTTAACCACACAAGCTATCGGCCGCGGCAAGCCGACATAAGCGTTGCTGTCTTTTGTGTCTCAGAGCTGCAGTGAGACCACCAAGGAAATGCGACAGCCTGCTCATCACTCTGCACTGTGTTCTCTCACACAATTTGTCATTTCACAGCAAGGCACTGCTCTGCACAAATCCCCAAGCTGCCACCAAATGTCTTGATATTGGGAAAATCTTCCTTGGGACCAGCCCTTGAGAGCAAAAATTACCCAATTCAGACCAAAATACAGGTTCTATTGTGCCGAGCAGTGAACTCATGCTAGTGACAAATGACACCTTCAAAAAGTTTTAGCATTTATTCTAAACGGTGAATTTCAGCAACATCTTGGGATTCAAGTTAGAGAAGATTACAAAACACAAAACTTGGAGAAATACAAAATATAGAGAAACATAGAACTTAGAGAAACATAGTCTTACGCCCCTTCAATCAGCATTGGGAGACCCTGGCCCTCATAAGCTAGCTGTTGCCAGCCCCGCTCAGAGGACAGCGCTGCAGAGTGCCGACAGAGCAGCAGGTTCTGGACACTCGATTTTGCTCGAACCAAGTCCACAGATCGATCTCCCACCTGAGTCATGTGGGCATGCATTTTTATAATCTCGTGCTGTCAGTCCATGACGCACAGTTCCAGAACTTTCCCTGTGCAAAATATAGGCTTGCTCATGGAAAAACCCAACTCTGTGAATTTCCACTGTGCTCCTTTTCTGTGCCCCTCCCTGCTTGGAGCCCATCTACGTGAAAACTCAGGAATGTCTTATCAGTGCCTTCCCAGAGAAAAGAGGATTTGTTTACGAAACCATGCAGGGCTACAGTTAGAAAGGCAGAATATTCTAAGAGAAGTCCAGATGAATTAACCCTATGTGAGCAAGCTCTAAAAGGCATGCACTCATAGCTTAGTGTTCATAGCGCTTAAGATTGGCTAACTAAGCGCTATATAGGTGCCATAATGTTCCAAACACTCCAATAATTTCTATTAGCTACAGAACTGGGGCCTTCGCCCTGCCTGTCTATCTACAATGCATAATGTGACCTACCACCCCTACTAGGCCTGCATATTCCTTGTAGCTCACTACTGCATAATGGAAGTGCTACAACAGACTACTGTCAGCATTTTTGGCACATACTTTGAATAAACTATTGGCTTTCAGCGGCTAATGCTGTCATCTAAAGCCCTGATTGGCAAATTTGCAATTTTGTGTATCACTACACCTCCACCTTAGAGACCCCCAGAAACTTTTCTGGATTTTGAGGACTTGATTTTTAACCTGGAGAGAGTGAGACACTTTTCTCCCACACTCTCATGTATTTTAATGTGATATTGAACACGGTTTCTTTTTGTTGCGGAGTCCATAGCCATCATCTTTTACATTGTGTCACACAGCACCTTCAGTGCAGTGACACATGGAAGTCTTTCAGATTTCCCAAAGGTTTAAATACCTTCTCTGGGATAAACTACTGTTTCCAAGAGCTGTAAAGTGGAATTGACTTTACATACATTTGTAACTTTCTAGACTCAGCGCACACTATCTTACAATAGAGTGCTGGAGGGGTTACCTAGTATCCCTTGTCTAGTTTCTCATGTAACATTTCTTATGTTACCCTTTCCTCACTGAATGGCTGGTGGCAGTGGTTTCGTTTTAACTACCGTGGTGTGCATTTACCGTGGGCTGCGTTTGCAGCTATAGTAAAGCACCCAAGGGTGCCATTTTTGTCAAAATGGCCCAGTCTTCTTTTTTCACCATTTCTTTGTGGAAAGATCCTTCTTGAGATTTACTCTGCACGCCAAACCAGGTTTTGTCCCATTGTTGATTTTGCCTTTGGCGGGATTCACGAGTGAAGCCCGCCTATGACTCCAGGGTGTCTGGGGTGGGCACGAAGTGAGGGAGGGGCTCAAAACTCCCTGTGCTTAGTCTCCTAGGAGACCCAAACGCACTCTGAAGTGATTGGCCGGCTGACTGTCAGGCAAGGCCAGCCACCCTGCTGGGTGATTGACAGCTAGGCTGGAATTAATGGGAGAGAACTGAATAAAAGGCAAAGCTTTTGGCTTGGAAGGCCGAGTCAACCACTGGACGAAGGAACCGAAGAAGAACTTGAAGAGGACACCTGCTGCAACTTCTTGACTGTTGGTTTGCCCGGTGAAGCCCTGCTGTTGTTCTGATACTCCAAATTCATATATCGACAGAGAGCCCCTCCAAGGACGACTTCTCCCCTTGAGTTGGTAGGACCAATCATCTCCAAAGTAAGCCACCTGGACATCCTTCTCGGAGCTGGTTGAATTTCCACAGAGTGCTGCTGAAAACCGAATAGCCAGGGAGAGGACCACCAGAAAGTGTGTGTTGCTTTTAAGTTGGCCAAGAGCTCCAGGACTCCCAGGAAGCAGGACTGACCAAGCCTGAGCCACCTCAACAGAGTGCTGGACCCCAGAAGCAAAGAAAGTCCACCTTGACAGCCAGAAACTGCGATGCTGCTATTTGCGGTAGTCACGAGGAGCTGAAACACCGAAGTGCCACTTGTTTGAAAGATTGCTGGTTGCGAGCAGGTAGCGTCCCATTGCAGTGCAGGAGTCCCCAGAAGTCCTTGCTCTTGTCCCCACGACTGAGGCCCAGCAACAGCGGGATCTGCAGAGCTGCACTGGAACAGAAGTCATCTGCTGCACTTTTTCTTCAATCCAAAGGTACTGTAAAGCCTGAGAGTACTTACCTCTTGTTGTGTAACTACACTTGTTCTCTGTTGTTGAGACTTGGTGTTGTTATTCTGTAGAGTTGCTGATAGCTTCTTTACCTAACAGGCCTAAACAGCTTGTGGCCCTACTTTGAATTCTTTGTTCTACAAAGACGGCTAAACCCTCCTTCTGACCAACTGTTTTGTTTAGACTTTGTGTTTGTTTCTTTGTTGTTCCAAGCGAGTCTCTACAGACTGTAATGCCTTAATTTTCATATGACAGATTGCAGTACTTGCTTGTGTAAAACCAATAAAAACATGTTTCCAAAAAAAATAAAATAACTGTGCAAGATTTTGACTTACCTCTGAGAAGTTCTTCAGTTTCACCTAGACTTTTGCTCAATTGACTTTGGCTCAGCCTTTACTTTACTTTACTTTAATACATTTATATAGTGCAGCCATGAACGTGAGGGCACTACAAGATACAGACGAGTAACGAATAAACAGGTCCGAGATGCAGAATCATGACGAAAAGAGAGTTTATAGCTGTCTCATAATCAATTAATTGAACAAGTATGTCTTTAGGCTCTTCTTAAACAATTCAAGGGAGTCAATGGACCTCATGTTTAGAGGCAGAGCATTCCAAGCTCTAGGTCCGTTTAAGACAAAGGCTGAATTTGCAGCTCTGACAGTATGGCACATTGGTTCAATCGGAGAATGCTGATTATTCGACCTTAGTGTTCGCACATTGTTTTTTGTGGATGATAGTTGTTGTAAGTATCCAGGCATGTTTCCTGATCTACACTTATGTATAATCGTCAGAGTTCGGAATAGGAATCTAAAGGTCACTGGCAGCCAGTGTAGCTCACGTCTTGCCGGTGTAACATGATGTCTAAATTTAAGATTCATAACAGCTCTGATAGCCCCATTTTGGCATACCTGTAGCCTGTACAATCAGATTTACTGATGCCCATGAGTAGGCTGGAGCAGTAATCTATCTTAGAGCCTACTATTGCTCTCGCAATCGTCTCGGCGTTCTCCTGTGAGATCAATGGCCTTAGGTGTGCTAACAGTTTCATGTAGTATGCGCATGAGGATTCAAGACTGCTGACATGTTGTTTCATAGTCATGTGTTGATCGAAAGTTACCCCAAGGGTTTTCACCTTTTTTAGGGGTTTAATAGATTCTCCTCCCAATTGAAAGTTCTCATACTTTGGCCCCATTCTAGTGATGGTATGTGGTGAGCCTATAACAAGTAGTTCTGTTTTTGATTTATTCAATGCTCGTTTGTTATGGACCATCCATGCCTCAATAAGGGAGAAGACTCTGTTAATGGCTATTTCATCTTCTCTGTGACAGCCAATAAGCGGGATGACACATTGTGTCATCCGCATAGTTAGTAAAAATGATATTCTCAAAGTCGAGCATAGCAAACAAGGGGGCTGTAAATATATTACAAAAGCAGGGAGATGTACAAGCACCCTGTGGAACGCCACAAGTTGTTACAATGGGTTCCGATTCCGCATTGCCGTAAAAGACTACTGTCTCTATTCTTAAGGAAGGACAATACCCATTTACAGGGCAAAGGAGAGAAATTAGCTACTTCACACAACCTGGTGGCTATGATATCATGGTCCACCAGGTCGAAAGCCGCTGAAAGATCGAGCAACATAAGTAAGGAAGCTTCCCTGTTGTCCATACGGACCATCAATTTAGATTTGAGTTCAAGTAATGCAGTCTCAGTGCCGTACCCAACCCGAAATCCAGACTGATGGTCATTTAAGATGGGATGTGTCTTTAAATGTTCTGCGATTTGAATGTAAGCCACACAGTCAAGAATCTTAAGTAGGAACGCTGTATTTGTGATGGGTCGATAATTATTTGGCATATCAACTGAGAGCCCTGGCTTCTTCAGGATTGGCATGACCCATGATTTCTTAAGTTCCTGAGAGACCGTACCGGTGGATATGGAGGTATTTATAAATTGACAGATAGATGATATTAAGGAGGGGGCACATGTCTTAATCATCATGGTAGTATGGATATCGTTCTTATTCTTTGGCTTTTAGTTGGGTGATGATAATTTCTAAATCCTTGTCCGTTATGGGCACTAAATTGAAGACAGGAATAGTTGGTGATCTTTGATACGGTCGATCAGTGGTAGTGGCCTTAGAGCAGTTTAAATTGATACTTTTTTCCAGTATATCTTCCTTAATCCTACCTAATTTTTTGTGCATAGCTTGTTGCATGACATTGCACCAAGTAACATCATCTGCAATAGTTCTGACTGGCGTAGAGTGGTTAGTTCTTTCCTGTTCTTTCAGGATGCGGAAGAGCTCCTTTGTGTTATGCTGTGCATTTTGTATACGGTCATTGAAGAAACTAGATTTGGCTTTCAGAATAGCCTGGCTCGCTGAATGACTCTTCTTCCCTCTGTGAATGTGTTTGGTCTTCCTTCCAGGAAAGAGTAAACTAACTTTGCATTGGGGGCTTTATAAAAGTACTTACCTGCTTGGATAATAGTTGTAAGATCTGTTGCTATGTCATATTAATCTTTTCCCTTTGACAAACTCTTAAGTGTGTGATTTGAAGTGTATTTGAGTGTTACTATTATATTGCTCCCTTCTGAAGAAGGCTTATTCTAACTGACTGATAAATTAATAATTGTTTATTCAAGAAACCTTGAGAGTGTTTATTTGAATACTTGTCACTGTAAATCTCTTTGCAACTCCACTGCAGCTCACATTTCCCCTCTTGAGATAAGCCTGGCTGCTCAACACGCTACCAAAACTGTGTAGTACAAGCTTATACCAAAGGTTGTGTTTCCTATACCTGTAGTCAGAGTTGTTGTAGTGTTCCCCAAGGGTACTGCATGCAAACTTTGCCTAACCATGACAAAAGCCAGTTTGGGTCACCATAAATGTCCAATGCCAACTGAGTAGCTCTGCTACCAAGTTCAGTTGTCAGTAGACCAATTCTACCTTTTGTATATGCACTCCTCAACCGTTAGTTGGTCTAACATATAAATCAATGGAAGAGATGGACTGCCTTGTGATTGGTTTTGCAGGATGCAGTCCTGATGTTTCAGTAGTCCCCAATCCCATAGTTTCTTGGTCAAGGTCCAGCAAATGTCCTGACTGCTGCATGTGAAAATGATCCACTTTGCGTTGTGAAAGCTCAGTAGTGTCACTCCTGGTCAACGATTGGGCAGCAATGTTGAGGTCCTGACAATGAGCTTCTACAGGCAAGCAGGACAATTAAAGAACCACTGGAGAATAATACTTATGAAGGGATAAGCTTCTTAAGTTGGGGTACGACGTGTCTGTGGGGTTGGTCTGCTGTTCTGTTACTGAGAAAGTGTAGTCGGTGACCAGCACCCAACAACACTTAAGGTTATTGGTTGTTTGCTTCGATTTTATAACAACTGGCCTCTATTACTTTTGAATACCGGTGCTCAGTGTGTCTGATGACCCTGTCTCTTCATGTTGGGCCTGCGCAGGGATGAGCAGCTAGGATTTCAGTAAAAGCAGGGAATCCTTGAAGCTTGATAAGAATGCAGTTATACAACAAGTGGACCTAGTGAGCCTTGATCCTCCAGGTTAATTATTACAAAACAAAACGTATCAATGATCAAGGCCATCTATGTCACACCACAATTGTTCAAATATTCAATTGGTATTTAGACATTTATGTTTATTATAAAACACACTTTTTTATTTTTTGTACCAAACACTTAATTTATTAAAAACCATCGCCATCAGTTCACCTATACACATTATATGGCCTTTATTAGGACCTTCATGCAAATCTATATTCCAAACAAAAACCAATCATTTCAAATTCAGACACAAAAAAGGGACAATCGTATAGAGTTGAAATCTATTGTTCACATAAACCTGCCTCCCAATAGCCAGAGCCACTATTGGGACAAAACTTGACTACTGCAACATTCTCTTTGCTGGCACCTCAGCCACAAATCTGAACAGACTTCAAATCATTCAAAACAATGCACTCAGAGCTGCCTTAAACATTCCCAAGAGACAGCATATCTCTCATGCTAGGTGCACTGCCTACCGGCTCCCCGTCGGAGAGTGCATCATATTTAAGACTCTAGCCATAACCCACAAGTGCCTCACGCTCACAGCCCCCTCCTAGCTTGCTGAGAAAGTTGTCAGAGCCAGCCCATCCAGACCCAAGCGATCCCTTTACTCCAACCAGCTGAACATCCCCATCATCAAAAGGGCCAAAGCAGGCAGCGCCAGCTTCCCATTCATAGCTCCAAAACAATGGAATGCTCTCCCAAATACCCTCAGGAATGAGACCTCTAACTTGTCCTTCCGGAAAGCCCTCAAAACAAGGCTGATTAACTAGCCATCATTACACTGTTGGGTACACCCAGATATCTGATCCACTAGATTCGAGTTCTATCCGCTTCCCCTGTAACCACCGAACCGGAGAGTCCCCCCACCATTATGTACATTGCACGATTAACTGCTACCTGTCTGGCATTAGGTTCACTGTAACCACGAACCACAGACCGGCTGTCTTCTCAGGGTACCTTTCCTTCTGTTTCCTGTAACTAAGTAAGCTTTGCTTTTAACGGAGCCACAATGCCAGAGGGCTGCTTTGTGCACTTTATACATGTATGAAAGAAATAAATATATCTCTGTTCTTAGTGCAATTTTTATAAACCCTGACGTAGTCCAGGATGAATTCAAAGTGTTGTTCATTTTGCATAAGACCTGCCCTATCTTTGCAGTGTCAGTGGTTGCTATATTTTTTCAGTCGACACAGTGTGTTTTGGCCGTCTGGTGAACCAGGGATGTGGTTGCACAACTACGCGGCCTTCATCAGGAAGAGTTACATTTTTGTTCACAACAATGTGTTTTGTGTCCACAAAAGAAACACATATATGTGTGTATTAGACAGAGGGGTGTGACATATTCAAAAAGGACAACTTAATGCTGTCAGAGTGACACACTGTGTCGACTACAAAATATAGCAACCACTGACACTCCAAAGATAGGGCAGATCTTAGGCAAAAAGAACAAAACTTTGAATTCATCCTGGACTACGTCAGGGTTTATAAAAATTGCACTAAGAAGAGAGATTTATGTGAACAATAGATCTCAACTGTATACAATTGTCCTTTCTTTGTGTCTGAATTTGAAATGATTGGTTTTTGTTTGGAATATAGATTTGTATGAAGGCCCTATTAAAGGCCATTTAATGTATATAGGTGAATTGATGGTTTATAAGAAATTAAGTGTTTGGTACAAAAAATAAAAAAACTTGTAACTTATAATAAATAGAAAAGGCCAATTGAATATTTCAACAATTGTGGTGTGACTTTCAGCTTTAAATCACAAGAGGGCGCATTTTGCAATTACTGGAGCCTGCCGCACATCATATTTCGTGGGCAGCTCCCCAGGCCTTTACTTAAGATGTGCAGCTCTCTAGAATCCAGACAGCTTTTAGGCATCTGATCATGTCTGGCCTTTATTCTACTTCTGTTGCTCTTCCAAGGCAGGCAAACGCCCATGTATTGGAACATGTGTGTCCCCACTGACTCTCAGGAACCTGCGTGACTCAATCTATTTTACCAGAACGGCATCCTCTAGTGTATTCCTCTGTATATAGCAAGCTGTTTCCCACTTGTCAAGAATTAGATACATGTCTGCCTCCAACCTGTGGACCACCAGAACTAAGAATGCAAATACTCACACAGGGAACAGGGTGAATGTGCACAACGTGAATAACCCCGAGGACATTGGGCCTTTTAGGAGCCGCATCATCCAGGTAAAAAAGTTGGTAAACCCGTCAGGATAATGTGACAAATGTACACAACCTCTTACCAACTGAATAGTTCAGTACTTTTACCTGTAGAAGGTGTGTATCTGTGGTTTACTAGAAGAGTATCTTACTGAATAGAGCCAAAGAGAATGGAATTATTGGGTAACCCGAAAAATAATTTAAAAAAGATAATTGCTTCCAATCTTCACTGGGGAAAAGCCAGTTTGCGTCTTCCGAATCCATGTTTCTTTGAACTGAAACTGCCATTTTTTAAGCAGAAACAACAATTGATAGTTACTTTTGACTATTAGTTTTCAAAAGTAAGTATGTTGATTTTGTCTTTTACGTCTGGCTAGAATGATTCTTAACACTCAGCCAGAGATACTTCATCTGAAACAAAACTTTAAAAAGGTCTCTTGTGTCGAAATGCAGTCATATTATACTAGTGTTTGGTGCACCTGTTGGTGGTTTAGTTCACCACTCTTTCATTGATGTTTTAGTGAGCGTGCTTCCAGGAAAGTGCCTTTGCAATGAGGTGTAAAGCAGAAGGAGTAGCCCTCAGTTGGTCGCTGCAATAGCCATGTCAACCCTAACCCGACATTCCTTGACCAATGGGATTTTATATAGAAGGTCTTGTTACAGGACTGTAAAGTTTATTCCTATGTGATGGCAAAGAGAGTGGCTGGCACGGGGGCTTTGGTTTAGAAATAAAAAGAGGTAGAATATCCACTTACTAGGCTCTCCCCTGCTACTAGCAGCATCAGCAGCAGGTTCTGCTAGTTATACACAAAGCTCTTTTCCTGTGGCCTAGACATGTGGAAATGCAGGATCCTCAGCCATGAAATTCAGTTCTGCCCATTACGTCATCTGTAGCAGAGTATCACCGCTCTTAAATCATGTTATGGAACATTGAGAGAAAGAGCAGATAGATCCTTGGTCATCTGCACAGTACGACTGTTCCATTATCCAGTACCTAATCTTTTCCCCCCTCCCATTGGCACTGAGGATGCAGAATGATGGGCGTAAACATGGGTGATGGAAGAGCTAGTGTAACAAAGTGAAAAGGTGCCAATGGTACCAATACATCAGCATATAGCAGCACTATCTGGCATGTGGTGGTCACACCTGGGCATAAGATGGCAGCACTGGGTATATGCTGGCAGTGCCCTGCTGTGGTGGATCTACCGTGACACATGATGTATGTGATAGGGATACCCTGGCCACTTTCTTGAAAGTGTGTGAGCATGTATTCGTACATTAAAGCAAAGCAGGGCACATTGCTTTTTTTGTAGGTATAGTTTCTTGATCTGTTTCAGAAGGGAATTGTGGGTGTGTTTGTAAATGGTTTAAATGTCTTTTGACTTAGGAGCAGAAGCATGAACATAGTCGTCTCCAGAATGAGCTGAACTCCATCGAACAAGTTGCACGTGATCACCATGAAAGAGCAAAGCGTCTTATGAAAGAGCTCAGTCGGGTTCAACATGATTATCTGGACCTCAAGAAACAGGTGAGTTGAACTCGTAGGTATTCTTCATCACCTTACTGTGGTCGCACTGTTTGTAGTTTGTCCTTTGGTAGCCTCCAACACGTTATAGTATGGAAGGGCCAACCCATTTCCTTCAGCTCAGACATAATAGTTCAAACTTGATCTAAGCGCATAAAGGGATTAGGATACTATTTCAAACAGTAATAGTGCAGACCAATATTGTCCAATATTTCGCTCATCGTCAAACTGCCATAGGAATTTCCACTCATTCCTGTTGCTTCATCTTCATTGTGAGCAAAGCTTGTGGTAAGCAAATGAATGTCCCTCAAGTATCTTTCCCACTACTGCACTTAATTACTTGTACTAGCTGCACAGCGATGCCGAAACCTGAATGCTCCATCGCATTAATCTTCCATATCACTCTACCCTCCACTGTTCGTTCTTTATTTTTTATCATTCGGATGCAGTGGTCACTGTCCTGCATATCCATGTTTTGTAGTTTTAGGAGGATTACTAGGGAAAAGCATCTTGTTACTAAAATAAACATTTAAAATCCAAGAAAGGAAAAGTTACTTTCATGTTCTTCCCTTGAATATCTACCTGTTTGGGAATCTGGCATTCTAGCAGTACCTCTGCCTCCATGTTGGCAACTGCCACCGTTTGTGAGTGGCAGGCATTCTGATGTATACCATTCCCTTCTTGCTGCTACCATAACCAGAATAGTAGCAGAGACCTGATTTCTCAACCTCTTCTCATGTTGCGACAGCACAGACTGCCTCCTACCAAGCAGCTCTTTCAGAGATGACGGTGTATACAGACAGTCTGAAGGCGTTTGCATGGGAAACTCTTTAGGAGGTGTATTCCCTTTAAACTTGGACAAAGGTAACTTTGCCTTAATGTGTATCTGGCAGTCTATCTATGCACAAAGTCACTGTGCATGTTTTTGAGGCATAGAGAAGGGAGGGGAACTAAAACACGATTAATTCAGACCCTCTGACAGCTCTTGAAGTAAGAACTAAGATGCTGGTCTTAATGTTTAGGCTTACACTTGAACCTTGGAGCCCACATCCGCTCCCACGTCTGTGAGGGTGATCAGCACTGGCACATGCTGAACTCCTGACTTCTTTCCTCAATGCAGGAGGCAGGCACAGTGACTGGCAGAAATATGGCAAGCCCCTAACCAAGCTGTAGAAAATGATGGAGCACTGCAACCTGAAGTATGCACCCTCATGCTGGGAGCAGGCATTATTCCCTGCTGTGCATCTTCTGAAATCCACAGGTAGCTGTGGACCATGCATATTGTTATGCCAGGTATGCATGCCCTCATCCACTCATTCTCCAGCATGGGGTCTGGCATGGATTCACATGCTCATGAATATTCCTCGTCGTCAGGCTGGGAATCCTCGGTAAAGAAAAAATCAGTATCAGTTTTGTTTCTGATCTGTCTTTCTTAGTAGTAACCAATCACTAATCTCCGGGTCATATTGCCCCCAGCCAATGACTGCCCTCTCCCTAAGCCCCGCCTCCGGCAGCCATCCTCAGATTTTTACCGCATGTTCAAGTGTTGGGAGTCCTCGTGCTGTAGCTCTCGAGCTTTTGCTGCGTTTTCGCGCTTTTTCAGGAGATTTTTCTCATTTTTTGGTTAAATAGAGCCTCAAGCTCCACCGTTTCTACATCCGATCAACGGGGCCCCGTTTCAGAGTTTTCTACGCCCCTCAAGGGTGAAGATTTCATCGAGTTACGCTTTTGGAGGATTCCAGAAGTTTCCGAGGCCTACCCCGGACATGGCCCAGGAGAAAGGAAGCTGGACGCCCGGGAAGCTGTTCAGGACCTGCCCTGGATGCCAACTTCAGAATGTTTTCAAGGAGGACGAGCATTCGTTATGCCTCCACTGTCTCCATGAGGACAAGACGCACAAGGAGAAGGACTGTGCGTTTTGTGGGAACATGTCGGAGCATACCATGAAGGATCGCCACCTCCGTCTCGCCAACTGGCTGGAAGGGAAGAGCCCGTCAGGCGAGAAGAAGAAAAAGAAGTCAGAGCGGTCTTCTAAGTCCTGTGAGGGTGCCCCGGCGACGGGGGCCCAACAAAAGGCTAAGCACCACGAGTCCGCGGGCACCGGGAGCACCGAACGGTCGGGCTCCTTGGCTGCCAGGCAGGGCGCATCCTCCCCGACGCCATCAACCACTAGCCAACGCTCTGGCTCGGGTAAGAGGAAGTCCGAGAACCCGGCGAAGCTTCTGGAGAGACCCCGGTCGATCGCAAAGATTCCGGCAGAGGGGCAGCGAGGCTCGGACCCTCCCCCCAAGGTGAAGGCCCCAGGCGTCCAGAAGGTGGCGATGGCCTTAATTCACCCTGCTAAGACCTCGATTGAGGAGGTCACCACGGCCCTGGCTCAGCCTGTGGAGGCTACACCAGTGGAGGCACCCTCAGGACCCAGAGTCTCCCTGCCACCGCAAAGGGAGTCCTCTTTCAGGGCCATTGAGAAGACCCCCACGAAGTCCTCGTTGGAGAAGGTGGGGGAGGGGCTGATGGCCATCGTGGATACGGACACGACCTCTGAAGAAGAGCTCATCGAAGTCGTGGAAGAGGCCCAGCCCTTCGGGAGGGATCCCGACGAGGGTGACGTCGAAAGCGACGGTGTCGCCGACAAGGCTCCTCAAGAGCCCTCGCGCCCGTCGTATCCGGCGCCGCAGGACACCTCGGCCATTTTGTCAGCGATTCAGTCCTTATGCTCGGAGATAAGGACAAGGTCGCCCCTTCCCCCGACGGAGGTACCTGAGCCAGACCCGACGGGGGAACCGGAGCCAGGACCTTCGGAGAGTCCACCGCATAAGAGGAGGAGGACGCATCCTACTCCACCTCTCCCACCTCTGCAACCTGCTCTGCCTTCCCCCGGTCTACTACCCACGGGGATGATACAGGCACGGACACGGCTACGACAGGTACAGATGACGACGGAGGAGACGACGGGACGTGTCCCCCGTCGCCCCCTGCTCGGGCGTCCCTACCCGACGAAATTGGATCCTTTCATGCCATGATTTCCAGGGCATCCAAGCTTTTTCAGCTCTGCCCAGAAGAAAAGAAGAAAGAAGGGTTCCTTTACCAGCGGCGCGAGGCCAAAAGGAAGACAGTCCTCACCGTACCGCTTCTTGATGACATCTGGGATGAGGGGCTCGCCCTCCTCAAGAACCCTGCCACGGCGCCGGCAAAGAGGGACCGGTACGAGAAGAAGTACCGGGTCCCCGACGCTGCCCCGGATTCGGTCGTCTCGGCGGCGGCAAAGAAGAAAGCTGGGGGGGGGGGGCATCGGCCTCAACATCAACTTCCCCGCCGGACAGCGAGGGCAGGAAGTTGTACACGATGGGGCGACGGATCATCTCATCCGCAGCAACGACTATCAAGGCGGCCAACGCCCTGGCTATCGTAGCCTGCTACGACAGGGAGTTATGGTTCAAAAAAGCCCCTCTGTTAGACTTCCTTCCGGATGCCAAAAGGGCTGAGGCCATTGAAATCCTACAGGAGGGGGAGATCGCTTCGGACCACGCCATCACGGTGTTAACGGACATCGCCGACACCGGTTTCCGTCAGTTGGGCAACATCGTTTGCCTGAGGCGACGAGGAAGGCTCAAGGCCACGGATTTCCGCCAGGACGTACAAACCAAGGTCTTGGTCATGCCCTTCGACGTGAACAACCTGTTTGGGAAGGCGGTTGATGAGTCCCTTCAGGCCATCAAGACAGACACAGAGACTGCCCGGGCACTGGGAGTGCTGCAACAGCGACGGCCGTCCTTTCGGAGCTCCGGAGGCAGACAAGGTGCCTCCAAGGGATCCGGCAGTGGCTCCTCCACTTACCGGCAAGCGGCAAGATCTTCGTCCCAGGAAGCCTACAGGGGACGCGGCAAGTCAGGTGGTGCCCGTCGACAAGGAGGCCAAGGGGGCAAGGCGGCCTCCAAACAAGATTGAACCGACCATGGGGTCGGGCCCCCGCCGAAGCACCCCGGTGAGAGGCCGGCTGGCGAGGTTCGTCAGCGTGTGGGAGTCCATCTCTACTGACCGTTGGGTGCTGGAAGCCCTGGCCCAAGGGCACGGCCTCGAGTTTCAGAAAAAGTGCCCTCGTGTTCCACCCGTGGCCAGGAAGGAAAATCACGTCCCTCAACTACTTTTGGAAGTAAGGGCGATGCTCAAGAAGGGTGCCATCGAGCTCGTCCCAAAGAGGCTTCGGGGCTCTGGAGTTTACACAAGGTACTTCCTCGTAAAAAGAAGACAGGAGGATGGCGCCCCATCCTGGACCTACGACGACTGAACAAGTACATCAAGGCACAGAAGTTCCGTATGGTCACCCTCCAGCATGTGCTGGAACAGCTGGAGGATGGCGATTTCCTGTCGTTGTTGGACTTGGAGGATGCGTACTTCCACATCCCCATTCTAAAAAGACACCGAAAGTTCCTCAGGTTCGTGGTCCAAGGGCGGCACTACCAGTTCAAGGCCCTCCCGTTCAGATTTAAGTCGGCACCCAGGGTGTTCACCAAGTGCCTCGCACCGGTGGCGGCGCGCCTGCGCCTACAGGGGATTCACGTCTACCCCTACCTGGACAACTGGCTCATCCGGGCAAGGACAAGGGAGCTTGCCGTGGAGCACACTGCGGAGACCGTCCAGCTGCTCAAGCACCTGGGGTTCTCCATCAACTTTCCAAAATCCCACCTGGTTCCGTCGCAAGTCGCCCTGTTTCTGGGAGCCAAGCTCGACACAGTGGCGCGGCTGGCCTCGCCGTCGGAGGAAAGGACCAGGACCATTCTGGGCAAGGTGCAGCGTCTGCTGGCCATGGACATGGCCAGGGTAAGATCTATCAAGTCCCTCCTCGGGATGATGTCCTCCTGCATTTATCTGGTGTGCCTTTGCAGGCTTCGGATGAGACCTTTACAGGAGTTCCTCGACGCCCGCTGAATCCAGTCGACGGGCAGCTTCGAGGACAGGATCCCTCTCAACGAGACGTTCCGTCAGGCGATCCGGTGGTGGGGTACCCGCTCTCATCTGTCGGCGGGCACAGACTTTCAGACCCCAGCTCACCAGGCGACTACGGACGCCTCCCTGGAAGGTTGGGGAGCACACTCCGGAGATCTTCATCGAGAGGCCTTTGGCTCCCGGAGGAGAAGTCTCTCCACATCAACATCTTGGAGCTCCGCGCTGTGTTCTGGGCCCTCAGGTCCTTTCTTCCGTCCTTCAAGGGCAAGGTGGTGAGGATCTTCACCGACAACACCACCACGATGTTCTACATCCGGAAGCAGGGCGGAACCAGGTCCCCGGCCCGATCCAAGGAACCCCAGGACCTGTGGCATTGGGTCGTCGCCAAAGGGATGTTTCTGGTGCCTCTTCATCTGGCAGGAATAAAAAACACGATCGCCGACTCACTCAGCAGGGAGCTGCGCTCGTGCCACTACGCCAGGATCAAGTGGATCGACTCTTCCGACGATGGGGGGAACCCCAAATCGATCTCTTCGCGACGGTGACGAATTCCAAGTGCCGGAGGTTCACCAGCATGTTCCCCCAATCGAGGAGCATGGCCGATGCTTTCTCCTTCCCCTGGGACGGCCTACTTCTTTATGCATTCCCTCCGCTGCCGTTGCTGCTCCGGCTCATCAACCAGCTCAAGAGGTCCCGGTGCAGGATGATCTTCGTCGCACCGGCGTGGCCGAGACAGATCTGGTTCCCGTCCCCACCAGTCTTCTGGACTTGTCAACGTCCCCACCAGTCAAGCTGCCGACGGACGCAGACCTTCTCTCCAGAGAAGGAGGCGCCATTCTTCACCACAACCCGGAGTCGCTGAGCTTGCAGGCCTGGCTCCTGCAGCACTAGAGTTTGGAGGGTACGACATCCCGGCCGACTGCAGAGAGGTTCTTGCAAAGGCCAGGGCGTCCTCAACTCGCAAGTGCTACGGACATAAATGGAAGAGGTTCTCTGTCTGGTGCCGTGCACAGAAGATTAACCCTCTGCGGATTACAGCCCCTCAAGTACTGCCGTACCTACTGTTGCTGGTGAAATCTGGACTGGCTCACGCCTCCATCAATCTGGCTGCAATATCCCGATATACCAGGACGACGGGTCGGGCGTCCTTGTGGTCTCATCGCCTGGTGAAAGAATTCATGAAGGGACTGTTCCGATCATTCCCGCCGGTGAAGGCTCCGGCCCCGGCGTGGGAACTTAATGTGGTGCTGACCAAGCTCATGGGGGCCCCATTCGAGCCTATGCATTCGGCGCCTTTGAAGTTCCTGTCATGGAAGACAGCTTTCCTCGTGGCCATCACCTCCGCACGTCGAGTGGGAGAGATCCAGGCCCTATCTTGCAAGCCTCCATACTTGACTTTTCATGACACGAGGGTGGTGCTGAGGACGCACCCCTCCTTTATGCCCAAGGTGCCGTCGGACTTCCACCTTAACGAGCCCTTGGTGTTGCCAGTTTTCTTCCCGTCGCCTTTGTCGCCGGCCGAGAGGACTTTGCACTCGCTGGATGTAGCGAGAGCGCTGAAGTTCTATGTGGACCGCACAAAGAGTTTTCGGAAGACGTCACAGCTGTTTGTGAACTTTGGGACTGTGAATCAAGGGAAGGCTCTCTCGAAGACTTCCATTTCCAGATGGCTCTCCGGCTGCATAATGCACTGTCACCGGTTGGCAAACCGACAGCTGCCCGGCCGTCCGAGAGCCCATTCGACCAGAGCGATCGCTGCTACCACAGCGTTCCTGTCTGGTGTGCCCCTGCTGGACATCTGCAGGGCTGCGACGTGGAGGTCGACGCACACCTTCACAAGATTATACTGCGTCGATCGGGACTCCAGGGAGGAGTCCAGGGTTGGCCAAGCAGTGCTGCGCAACCTGTTCGCCTAAGGTGAGCCTGGTGAGGAAGTAAGAGTTGCTTAATGTTGAGTTGTTGTATTGCTTAATGTTGAGCCTGTTGCCACCTACCGTGGTTGTGCATGTGTGTACTGCTATGTATTCTCTTATTCATGAGCATATGAATCCATGCCAGACCCCATGCTGGAGAAGGAACAAGCCTGTAACTGTTGTTCCCCAGCATGGGTCTGGCATGGATTCACATGCGAACCCTCCCGCCTACCCCTCTGCGGCTCTTCACTTGGTCATACTGCCACTTTACGTGCTACCAAATCTGAGGATAGCTGCCGGAGGCGGGGCTTAGGGAGAGGGCAGTCATTGACTGGGGGCAGTATGACCCAGAGATCAGTGATTGGTTACTACTAAGAAAGACAGATCAGAAACCAAACTGATACTGATTTTTTTTTTATACTGAGGATTCCCGGCCTGACGACGGGGAATATTCATGAGCATGTGAATCCATGCCAGACCCATGCTGGAGAACAACAGTTACAGGTAAGTAACTTGTTCCTTCCACGCCATGATCTCCAGGGCCTCTGAGCTATTCCAGCTCATCCCTGAGGAGAAGAAGAAAGAGGGTTTCCTATACCAGCGCAGAGAGGCGTAGAGGAAGACCGTGCTTTCGATCCCACTTTTGGATGACATTTGGGACGAGGGGTTGTTCCTCATGAAGAACCCTTCATCGGCTCTGGCGAAGAGGGACCGTTATGAGAAGAAATACAGGGTGACGGACTCTGTGCCCAAGTGCTTATGGTCCCAGCCGTCTCCGGACTCTGTGGTTTCAGCGGCAGCCAAGAAGTCGTCTTCGGGCTCCTCCTGGATGCCATGGGGCGTAGTAATCACATCAGCAGCGACGACCATCAAGACCGCTAACGCCCTCGCCATTGTGGTGCGTTATGACAGGGAACTTTGGTTCAAGATGGCCCCCCTCCTGGACTTCCTTCCCGACGATAAGAGGGCTGAGGCGTTGGTGATCCTACAGGAAGGCGAGGTAGCTTCGGACCACGCCATTACAGTGGCCATGGACATTGACGACGCGGTTCTGCCAAATGGGCAACAGCGTTTGCCTCGGTCGGCGGGGTTGCCTGAGGGCCACTCATTTCTGCCAAGATGTTCAGTCGAAGGTGTTGGATATGCCCTTCGACTGGGACAATTTGTTTGGAAAGACTGTGGACGAGTCTCTTCAGGCCATCAAGGTGGACACTGAGACGGCTCGTGCCTTGTGCACGCTTCAGCAACGACGGCCGTCCTGTCAGACTTCGGGAGCAAAATCCCAAGGTTCTTCTAAAGGATTCAAAGGAGGTGCTTCATCCTACCGTCAAGCCTCCCGCTCGTCGGCCCAGGAGACCTACAGGGGCCATGCCAAATCTGGAGGCAGACATTGTCATCGCCAAGGCCCCCAAGGTGGCTGTTAGACGTCAAAACAGGATTGAACCAGCCGTGGAGTTGGGCCCCCACCCATGCTCCCCGGTGGGAGGGCGGCTGGTGAACTCCGTCAGCATGTGGAGGACCATCTCCACTGACCGTTGGGTGCTTGACGCTCTCGCCCACGGACACACCCTAGAGTTCCAACGGAAGTGTCCCCGTATACCACCAGTAGCCCGTCAGGAAAAGCACCTCCCTCAGCTTCCGCTGGAGGTGCGGGTAATGCTAAAAGAGGCTCCGGAGTGTACTCTCATTACTGCCTCGTCAAAAAGACCACCGGCGGTTGGAGGCCCATCCTGGACCTCTGCGGTCTGAACAAGTACATCAAGTCTCAAAAGTTTCGGATGGTGACTTCAGCACGTGCTAGGACAGCTGGAAGAGGGGGATTTTCTATTGTCGCTGGACTTGGAAGATGCCTATTTTCACATGCCCATACACAAGGGCCACAAAAAAGTACCTCCGCTCCGTGGTTCAAGGGCAGCAGTTCAAGGCCCTTCCCTTCAGAATGAAGTTGGTGCCGCCAAGTGCCTGGCGCCAGTGGCGGCGCAGCTGCATATACGAGGGATCCACGTGTACCCTTACCTGGACGACTGGCTCACCCAGTGAGGACCGTCCAACTCCTGAAGGATCTGGGGTTCTCGGCGAGCTATGGAAATTCCTGTTTGATTCCATCGCAGGATGTGCAGCTTCTGGGATCCCGACTCAGCACAGTGTTGTGCCTGGCGTCTCCGTCGGAGGAGAGGATAGCGGCCATTTTGGGCAAGGTACAACGGCTGTTGGCCCTGAAGATCGCAAGGGTGAGGTCCATCAAGTCCCTGCTTGGCATGATGTCGTCATGCATATACCTCATTCGGCTGTGCAGGTTATGGATGCGTCCGCTGCAGGAGTTCCTCGATGCCCGTTGAATACAAGTGTCTGGAAGCTTCGAGGACAAGATCACCCTCAGCGAGAGTTTCCATTGAGCGATACAGTGGTGGGAAGTGAAAGCACATCTGTCCTCAGTCGTGGATTTCCAGACCCCACTTCATCAGGAGACGGTCATGACGGACGCCTCCCTTGAGGGATGGGGAGCGCACACCGGAAGTCTTCATGCAAGAGGCCTGTGGCTACCGGAGGAGAAGTTGTTGCACATTGTGTTGAAGCTGCGGGTAGTGTTTTGGGCCCTCAACGTGTTGGAGCTGCGGGCAGTGTTTTGGGCCCTCAATTCCTTCCTTCCGTCCGTCAAGGGCAAGGTGATATGGGTCTTTACGGACAACACCACCACAATGTTCTACATCCGGAAGCAGGGGGGGGAACCAGGTCCCCGGCACTCTCCAAAGAGGCACAGGACCTTTTGGCACTGGGCCATAGCCCAGGGGATGTTCCTCCTCCCATTTCATCTGGCAGGAGTGAAAAACACCATCGCCGACTCTGCAGGGAGCTGCGCTCTTGCCACGAGTGGGAACTTCGGCGGGACCAAGTGGATCACCTGTTCTGCAGATGGGGCAATACCCAGATCAATCTGTTTGCGACGGCGACGAACACCAAGTGCCAGAGGTTCGCCAGCAGGTTTCCCTAGCCGGGGAGCATGGGGGACGCATTCTCTTTCCCCTGGGACGGCCTGTTTCTGTATGCATTCCCTCCATTACCATTGCTCCTTCGACTAGTCAATCAACTCAGACGGTGCTGGTGCAGGATGATCCTCGCTGCACCAGCGTGGCCGAGACCAATATGGTACCCAGACCTTCTGGACATGCCAGCGTCCCCTCCAGTCAAGCTTCCGGCGGTCGCAGATCTCGCCAGGGAAGGAGGTGTGATTCTGCACCACGACCCATGATCGCTGAACCTGAAGGTCTGGCTCCTGCAGCACTAGAGTTTGGGGGCTACGATCTCTCAGTGGATTGTAAGGAGGTGCTCGCCAAGGCCAGAGCTTCATCTACTATCAAATGCTACAGGCACAAGTGGAAGAGGTTCGCTGTTTGGTGCCGTGCTCAGAAGATCGACCCTCTACGAGTCACTGCTCTGCAGGTGCTTCCGTATTCGTTGTCGTTGGCCAAGGCAGCACTGGCCCATGCTTCCATCAAAGTTAATCTTGCCGCGATCTCCTGCTACACCACATCTCCTGGACGATCATCCTTATGGTTGCATCGATTGGTCAAGGAGTTTGTCAAAGGCCTATTTTGCTTGTTCCCGCCAGTGAAGGCTCCGACCTCGGCGTGGGAGCTCAATGTGGTGCTTACTAGGCTCATGCGTCCTCCGTTCGAGCCTATGCATTCGGCATCACTGAAATTTTTGTTGTGGAAAACAACTTTTCTTGTGGCCATCACCTCTGCACGACGAGTGGGAGAGATTCAGGCTTTCTCTTGGAAACCACCTTATTTGGCATTCCACGAGACTAGGGTGGTGCTACGGACGCACCCCTCCTTCATGCCCAAGGTGTCGTCGGACTTTCATCTAAACGAGCCCTTGGTGTTACCCGTACTCTTCCCAACGCCTTTGTCGCCGGCTGAGAGGACTTTGCACTTGCTGGATGTGGCTATAGCGCTGAAGTTCTATGTGGACCGCATGAAGAGTTTCCGGGAGACGTCACAACCTTTTGTGAACTTTGGCCCTGTGAACCATGGGAAGGCCCTCTCCAAGGCTTCCATTTCCAGGTGGCTCTCTGGCTGCATCACCCATTGTAACCGGTTGGCAAACCGACGGTTGCCTGGCCATCCGCGAGCCTATTCGACCAGAGCGATCGCTGCAACTACGGCGTTCCTGTCTGGTGTGCCCCTGATTCACATCTGCAGGGCTGCTACGTGGAGATCGACTCATACCTTCATGAAGTTCTACTGCATCGACAGGGATTCCAGGTAGGAGTCCAGAGTCGGCCAAACAGTGCTGCACAACCTGTTCGCTTGTAGGTGAGCCTGGTGAGGAGGTAAGAGATGCTTAATGTTGAGATGCTTAATGTTGAGCCTTGCCACCTCCCGTGGTTGTGCATGTGTGTACTGCTATGTATTCTTTATTCATGACCATATGAATCCATGCCAGACCCCATGCTGGAGAAGGAACAAGTTACGTACCTGTAACTGTTCTCCAGCATGGATTCACATGCGAACGCTCCCGCCTACTGCTCTGCGGCTCTTCTCTTGGTCCTACTGCCACTTTACATGCCACCACATCTGAAGATGGCTGCCAGAGGAGGGTCTTAGGTAGAGGGCAGTCATTGGCTGGGGGCAGTATGACCCAGAGAACAGTGATTGGTTGTTAGGAGAAAGACAGTTCAGAAGTGAAACTGATTTTTTTCTTTACCGAGGATTCCCAGCCTGACTGGGAGTATTTATGGGCATGTGAATCCATGCCAGACCCATGCTGGAGTGTTGCATCAAGGGTAATGCAGACTATGTCAGCAAATAGTAGGTTCATACAGGTCGTATTATTCTATCAGAGTTACTTTAGCGAGAGGGGGAAAGTCCATTCACTCGCTAGGATAAACATCATTAAAACAGGTAAGCTAATCAAGCGAGCACGGAGGTCATGTGTAGAATTTTAGGAAAGCATGGCACATGCAAGTATTACCCAACATATTTGCCGATGCCAGCTTGTTCAGGTGCAATTAAACAGATCAAAACCGTTCAGATCACGTACCATGTTACTGGCACAGGATTGCAGCACAATATAATGTGGGGGCCGCTTACCACTTACTTCCTTGAAAGAAAATGGAATTAAATAAACGTTTGGTCTCTGCCACCAGTGACGGGCTGCTATAGATGTGGCAGCTGCTGCGTATGTACACTTACAAACAGGAGTAACACGACAATTTGTATGTCTTTATTCTGCCTCTGTTTAGTAGCAAGATACATTTGCCCATAATTAGAAGAAATCTGGCATCAGAGTACCTAGGACCGGAAACTATCATCCTTACGAGTTCCCTAAAGCGCCTGCCTTGTTGTAAGGTCGTTTCTTTTGGTTATTCCCTTAGCCAGTGGAGGGATCTTTTCAGTGCTTTCCCTCCCCGGTTAGTCAAGGAGATCAACGTCGCAAAGCTTAGTGTGTCACTGATGTAAGAACCCTATTTTCTCATGCACAGTGTCGACTCCTTCCCTAAGTCTGCCACATGTAGGAAGATTCCTCCGGATCCTCAAAAACCCACCGGGCAAGGCCTCTAAGGCTATAGTGGCTGACACTGGCTCTGGAGCCAAGGATCCATCGGAGCATAGTTCAGGATTAAGTTCTGAGGGGGCAGGTTACCATTGACTTACTCACTGAGGGTACTTCGGTACCTCCTGGGCCTACTACCACGTACATCCCGAGGGTCTCTTGAGATATAATTTCTGCTGCTTCACTTTGGTAGGAAAAAGCCCTTGTGTCCCTACGTCAGTATACAGGGGCTCGAAGTCTCTAAATCATCAGGCCTCAGTACTTGAAAAATGGCCACGCTCAACAGTAAGTCAAGGGAGCATGTAGGCACTATTCCCAAATTGACTGCCTCAGCTGGTCTGGACCCTCATGTCAACCCGCTTTGACCAACCAGTTTTCCCTAGGGGAGTTGGTTACAAGGTTGACGCCCAGAGACCATGAATCTCCAGTTCCTCTGCTTGTGACAGTACCGAAAGGGTCATCTGTTTCTCCTTTGAGATGGCCATCCAACAAATGGAACACTTCTTATCCAACATCTGCACCACCTCCATGGACCACTACAGCTTGGATAGCCCGACACAGATACCCGTACTGGGTCCCAGCTACATTATCTTGGACTCTTCTTCCTCCAGTGTCTCCAACCACCATGTGGACCCTGATGACAGCCACCCAGCCTCAGGCATCTGAAGACAGGTTCTTAGACCGGTTTCAAGCCTTCATGAAGTAGAGAACCACGGTCTTCCCGCTACCTACTGTCATGCCTACCACTTGTTTGACTGAAGCTGTTCCAAGCCTCCCTCCGGTACTTCTACCATGTCTGTGCCATACGACCCCTGCCAGCACCTCAGCAGCCATCAGCTCTGCCAGCTAACCAGCGCTCTAACCTTGGATCTTGCCGAACCTCTGGACAAGGATTCATAGTAGAGGACGACATTCATCATACAGCTAAGGCTTTCCACATTAGGATGCTTGAGCTGTCTAAATTCATAGGATTTACCACTCCTGAGTAGCTACAACAGGAACCTGGTGTCCTTTCTGAGAGACTGGCGCTCAGATCCTCTGGCAGATCTGGACTACAGATCCAGAAGAATGTCTTGTTGAAGGTTGACAAAATCTGTCAAAAGCGATACACAGTGCAAACCCCCCCAATAGGAAGCTTGAGGGTCATTGCAGGCTCTTACCTCTGAAAAACTATGCCTCACCACCTACCCACCCACAACAACACTCTGTGGTAGTAGCTTCTGCATCACTCTATGCTAAGCCTTCCACTTCTGGCAGATCCTCATCAACACCAGCCTTATTAAATAAGGAGGACAAGCTTTTGGGCCCTATGGTCGCAAAGTATACATCAATGCTGGCCTATGCTTCAAGCAATCTAATGCAGACACATTTCTAGCCCCTGCCAACCAGACGCTTTGGAGGGAGATCAGCTACTTCAAGGCTTTGCTTCCCACGGACAAACAGAAAACCTTTAAATCTGCCATGATGGCCGTCCAGCTTATTGCTCAGGAACACTGTGAGGTATCAGCTCACCACAGCGAAACCTCCAATAGAGGTTCAAGGCTGAGTGCTGGACTTGCCTTTCAACAGTCAGGATCTGTTCCATCCTCTGGCAGACGAGGAGCTAAACAAGAATAAGACGTTGATTCAGATTGCCAAGTCGCTAGGGATCCTGATCATACCGACCTTCTAGCCCTTTCAGCAATCTTCTTTCTCCAAGACACAGGTCATTTGGAGGGTTTCATGGCTACTTGGATGGAAAAGCCAGAAACTCCAACAGGTCTCCGACCGACCATAGAGGGAATCCGCTTTGCTCCTCCTCAAGGAACCTCTTCATCAGATCTTCCTCTGCAACTTCAGCAAACCCAAAGAAGAAATGACGTGACAAGCCAGGTCCTCACAACACCAGCTAGCAGTAATTCTGCCAAAATACCCATGGAGTCTTGTGGACTCCAAAGAAATGGGGCCCTACCTCCACTTGTAATCCTGTGGTAAATCTGCAGGACTAAGTGGCGCCAACAGTAATTCCGTTTGACTGTATTTTGGCTCAATGGTTTAGGAAAATGGAAAATGGCCAGGTGACATGAATTAAAAACCGTGGTAGTCGTGGTGCTACTTTTTCAATGAGGAAGTGGTTATCAACATGGTAAGAAGGCTACACCGTGGTCAACCAAAATAAATGAACACTGCCACCCCTCTATAACTCTGACACACTTTGTGGGTGAGTGGACCGTACCCCTGCCCCGGAAGCAAAATAGGCTACCTAGGGCAGCACATTCAAAATAAATATGTCCTCGGTGAGACTTTCTAAGCTAACAGCCCCTTCTAGCATTGAAAGTCCATAGAGGTTGCCGTGACGAGCATAAAGCAAGAGCTATAGTATGACTTTATAGGTTAGTGGAATTTCTTCTACCATGCATGATAAGTACTTTCATTGAACACACATTGCCCAGCCCTGCTTGTTTGCGTGACTATGTGGGTCAAATTCTTTATTTCTGCTGTCATCTACATTACCCATGCTGGGTAGAGCATAAGCTTCTTTAGTAAAAAAAAGTTTCAAGTTTTTTCCTATCATTCCACAAATGAGCAACAAATTCCAAGAGGAAGCCGGGTAGAGTGCCTGTCGTCGTAGGAGTTGATGGGTTAAGTGGGTTATAATTTGCTGTAAACCTTTTGTGGAATGATCGCTTGGAATAAATCAATTGTGTTTGCTTAAACAAGATTGCGTCATGTTTCTGGTAGCAATTTAATGTGAATTTCTATTTGCTTAGATGAAAAGTCAAGAAGAGCTGGAGAAGCGGCAACAAGAAATACGAAGGGAAATGAGGATGCTCAAATCTGAAGTCAAAGAAGAAATCAGAACTAGCCTCCATGATTTTGACCAGTCCCATCCAGAGCAGCTGCAAGATATAGACTCTGAGCTTGAAGATGAGGACAGTCTGCAGTGTGAGCTCGAGAGCTTAAAGGAGAACTTTCCATTCCCAGCTCAGGAGGCGAGGCATATATTATTCGAAGAGAAATTAGGCTTGTCTAAATCCCACTTAATGGTAACTATGATTTTAGCTACGACACCTGGTTCTTCTCTTTGGTAATTTTCCCTACTCTAAACTTGCCTTTCTTAGCCAATAACATTTGGCTGAATGATTTTCTTTATTATTGATGACAGTGGTTTAATTCAATCGGCCCCAAGATCAATGGTCACTTGGACTGCATGTAGGTCCTCATGCTCCATTCCACTTTGACAACTGAAGCCTCAGATCTCCTCGCAATATTGCTAAATGTAGAAGTTGTCCCGTCCTGAATCTCTGCATCTCCTTATCTTTTGGTTTGGTCTTTCCTGATTCTCTGTTAGAGGGATGTTTCATGTGTCCTCTGGGGAGGGTTTAGAAATGCCCACCTATCGTGTTAGGCTACGCAGTCCACCAAGTGAGACCCGACTCTCACAATACTAGTGTGAACATCTTTTGCAGAAGCAGCTGCAGTGGTGGTTCTAGCTGCAGTGGTGGTTCTACAGCATTTGGCCTAGAGCTTGTAGAATGGTGCTGTGCATGGCTGGTGGTAGGGAGCAGTGTATGGTGTCTCTGCCAACCGAGGGATAAGTGGTCAGCAACCCTTTGCACATTAAAACTGCCCGGATCTGGCGCGGTGACTGAGATCGACTGCTTCAAATGATTGAGCTATTTCTCCTTTAGCTGGGTTTGGGACCTTGTGCACCATCAGAGGGTCCTGCCTGCAAAACAAAGCTCCTGGGACCTACAACACCCTGTACTCTGCCTGCAAGTGTGGGTGTCGTCTTTAATACTGTGAATGGCTCGCAGAGAGGCATGTGACTGTCTGGGGGTTCTTTTTATTAGTTTGATTTTCCTTGGTCACATCTTGTCTTGCTAGAGGACCCGGTGCACCATCAGAGGGTTCTGCCCACAAAATGAAGCTCCTGGGACCTAAAACACCCAGGACACTGCATGTAAGTGTGGAAGCCATCTGGAACACGTATCTTCCTCCCAGGGGACATCTGACACACTGCCTCCCTTTTTCAGTCTTCCTTGGGTGTTCAGCAGCTAAGGGCCAAAATTTGCAAAGGACAGCTCCCTTTTTTGGGTTTGTTGGAGCTGAAAGGGGTTAGTTCCAGAACACCTGCTCAAGCCAGAGCTTTGCCAATCACCCTTACCTGACTTCTGCTTCCACCCATTGGCTATCCGTTCACTCTGGCACTTCATTTATCTCACAGGACAAATGATCGTTCTCCAGCATGGGTTCTGGCATGTATTCACATCCTCATGAAAATTCCCTGTCGTCCGGCTGGGAATCCTCAGTAACAAAGAAAAGCAGTTTTGCTTTAGCCTGAAAACTGCTTCTCTCCTCTATAACCAATCACTGTCCTTTGGGTCATACTGCACCCATCCAATAACAGCCATCTCCCTCAGTTCCACCCCTGCTGCCATCTTCAGATTTTTACAGCACGTTTCAGTGTTGGGAGTTCCCTTAAATTTCTCCATTAGAATTGTGAATTTTTTAAAACATTTTGATAACTTTGTTCATAGTTTTTCCTTCAACCCTCCATCGTCGACAGTCGCAATTTGTTAAGGATTTCAATCAGGCGACACACACCTTGGTCTCGGCTTAGTATGCAGAGCATGACTGAAATGCTTACCTTTTGATATATATAGATTCAATATTGAGATGGTACAACACTCATATCACACCCCCTTCTCAAATACCTCGGGTCACAATGGGCCATGAACCAGGCTTGTTGGTAAAATACAATACTTATTTATTTTAAAATTCAAAAGAAATCATACACTTTTTAATATGGAGCAGCAATCACCAATGGGGTGATAATTACAATGAGAATGTGAACATTGCACAGGGTTTAACCTTCTAGTGGAACATATACAGAGCACAGCGGAATAGGAGCACTTTTTGCTTTAGGAAAGAGAGCACCCAAGTTAGAATTTCCCCCTGCAATGTTCCCTCAACCCACAAATAATCATTTCTGAGTGGATAAACAGAAGCAGCAGGTAATCAGTAATAAGAAACAGGAAACAGTGGGAGACCCAAGAGATCTCACTGCTGGGGCGCATCACAGCATGCAAGATGAACCTACTACCGAGGTTCCTATACGCCTGCGCCTCACTCCCAGTAGCGATCCCCACACCAACCCTTAAGGACATCCAAAGGAAAATGCTGAATTTCATCTGGAAAAGTAAGAGAGCGAGAATCCCTCTCAAAACGATGCTGGGGGACTCTAAGCTAAGAGGTCTGGGGGTCCCGGATTTGAGGGCCTACAGTGTGGCAGCACAACTAGCACAATTTCAGGCATGGCAGACCGTAACAAACCGCCCCAGGTGGGTAGAGCTGGAACAATCACAAACACCTTTACCCTTGCGATTCCTGCCACACATTTCGCCCCCCTTAGAACTCACTGGGGAGACCTCCTCCTGTCAACCAAACACACCCTTAGATCCTGGGACTGGGCTTTAAAGCAGAAGGGAGTGCCCAGAGGACCAAGCCCACGCTCCCCGGTCTTCCATAACCCATCCTTCTCACCCGGAGCAGACCTTCGCAATTTCCGGAATTGGATAGAGGGCGGCCTGGAGACCATAGACCAGCTATATACGGGAGGGATACCCCTCACCTTCGCCCAATGTAAGGAGAAGTTCCAACTCCGGGAAGGGGACAGATTTACCTATATTCAGCTGCGCCACTGGTGCTCGCACCCCCAGACTCTGCAGGCAGCGACTCGCCTGCCCACCGCCCTGGAGCTAACACTGGGGGATCTTCCAACCCGGGGCAGAGTATCCACCCTATATAGGCGCTTCTTGAGAGACTTCCTGTCCACAAAGACCCGGAGCATGGCTCAATGGGAGGCGGACCTGGGCCATCCGGTCGAGTACCAAACCTGGGTGGACATCTGTAACAGAACGCACACCTCCTCCACGTGCGTTACCAACAGGGAATGTGCGTACAAGGTGCTCCTACGATGGTATTACCCACCCCTTCGACTCCACCACATGAACCCGCAGGTGGATCCTGCCTGCAGGAGGGGATGTGGTCACCCAGGCTCTTTCTTTCACATGTGGTGGACTTGCCCAAAGATACGGCAGTTCTGGAGGACATGCCTAGAGACCATCGCACAAATCACAGGGAAGGCGATCCCTCTAGAACCTGAACCAGTCCTGCTGGGGGCCCCGATCCCCACGATTTACCCGCGCTCCGCGTCCAAATCTAAACTAGTGACACACTGCCTTCTGGCGGGGAAAACGGTGTTGGCTAGGACCTGGAAATCACCAGAAGGACCTCACATAGCCCAATGGTGGTCTAAACTCTGGGACATCCTGATCGCGGAGAAGGTCACGGCAGCACAGGCGGGCACGCTCCACCGCTTTCAGAATGTCTGGAGCCCTGTGCTGGAATACGACCAGCGCTTCCCCGCCCAAACCTACAAACCGACCAGGGCCCGATGGATCTTGAAACATCAAGTGGATCCAGCAGAAGACATATAAAAACCCTAGGGGGCAAACCGGACAACCCAGATTGAAAATTCGGCCTTCGAACATGAGGGTGAGAGAAGCCAGAGGGAGGGGGGGAGGAGGATACCCGATGGGGGGAATAAGGACTGGGGATCGAAGAACTTAAATACGCATTGCTTTTGATATGTCATGTTTTGTATTTTTGCCATCCTGCCTTGATTTAAAATAAACGAAGTTAAAAAAAAAAAAAAAGAAACAGGAAACAGTGTTCAAGTCTGACCTTCCCTCCCCAAATAAGAGAGAATAATGAATTTTAAACCCCTTGCAATGTTATGAAATGGCACTCGGAAATGGACAAATAAATAATGTGTGTTAAAATCCTTGAAGCAAATATAATTCCTCATTAAAGCAACAATGCAAAGACACTGACAATCACAAAGAATGGATTACCAAAAAGCATACAGTTCGAAAATGAGTGGAAAGTTTAAAACAGATTGGAGCAAAATCACACATTGGAAACTTTGCAATTTTTCAATTCCCGCCTGAAATTACCCAAACGGTTTTTAATAAAAGTTTCCAAAACTTTGCAATTTTTCAATTGTCTAATCAATTCTAATCAATTCTCTAATCAGGCTTGGGAAAGTGATATTGGCCCTATAGAACCCGAAGACTGGATCAGGACTCTAATGTTTCCTAGAGAATATGCAATCTCTGCTCGGATCAGACTGGTCTAACTCAAGATACTTCATATGATCTACTACCCCCGAATAGCCCTGTATAATTGGAACAGCGTGACTGACCCCAGATGCCTACGCTGCAAACAGGAGGAAGGAACCTTCTATCACATTCTCTGGCAATGCCCACGTATTCAACGCTTCTGGCATAAATGCAGCGCTAGGCTGTCCAAAGTCTTATGTCGCTCAATCCCGACAGACCCTAAACTCTTTCTCTTGGGCATCGACAATATAGTGGAACTGTCACGCTTTGAAAAACTCCTGGTCTCGACCGTCACGGGTATTGCCAAAAGGAATATTGCGCAGTTGTGGGGCTCTGAAATCACCCCGAAATATGATCACTGGGTAACTGATGTAGATACTGTCATCCTAATGGAACGCCGAGTCTATCATGCTAGAGGCTGCCCAGGCAAAGCAGATAAGATCTGGGGAAAATGGGAACAGACATTATAACACTGTTGTACTATGATCATTGTATATCATCATGCAACCCTGTCTAACTGTAAGTGCCAATGCCAACCCTTGGGACATCCGGAATAATATCAGGACTTGCAAATGCTTGCTGTTATCACTGCCAATATACCTTATAGTGTGTGTGTCCCTCTGATTGCTTACATTTCAACTTGTTCAATTATGTCCTTCCGCACCGCTCTTTCACCTGTATGCAAACCTTTACGGTTGTAGTTAGTAAATTGTTGTATTATTGCACAAAATGTAATAAAATGTGTTATCAAAAAAAAATTCTCTAATCAGGCTAAATAGTTTTGTTAGAGGGCCAGTTAGTATATTCCAAAATGTTTTATAATACACACACCCAAACCCATCTGGCCCCGGGGCCTTATTCACGGGAAGAGCTCCAATAGCCCGACCCACCTCCTTCTCAGTAATCAGGGCATCTAAAAGCAATCTATCTCCTGCTGTTATTCAGGGTAACTCTAATTTCCCCAGAAAAGCTTGCTGGGTTGGGGGATCTAGATTCTCCCTTTTTACAATCTTGGAATAAAAGGCTAACGTAATGTCCACTTTCTCTGTCCCCACCCCCCACCAGCCCCCCTTAAGAGAACCCCACAAAATTTTTCAATTGGGTAATATCGTTTTTGGCCTTTTTGTTTCCTTAATTTTGCTGCGAGGAAACTGTTGGCTTTGTCCCCTCTAAAATAGTATGTTTTCTTAGTTGGATTAGGAGTTGCGCGGACCTATCTACCATGTGCGCTTCTAATTTCGCCCCTTGCTTCATCGGGCGTGCCAAGCTTTGAGTCCCCCGGGTTCTGTGCAAGTCCTCTGCCTCCTTCACCTCCCATTCCAACCCCACCACTTGAAGCTCCTTTTCCCGCAAGAACGCTGCAGTTTGGGTGATGAACTCCCCTCTCATAATGGCCGTGCTGGCATCCCAGACCGTACGCCAGTCTCCCCCCCCCCTCAGTATTTTCCTGAAAATAGTTTCTCATTGCCATTTCCATATGGGATCTAGGGGAGGTCTCTTTGTATCGGGTCATTGAACCGCCAAGGTGTACAGACCTCCGGGAGAGGGGGCCAGGGATTCAGCTCAGAGGATAACCGGGGCATGATCCATTCGATATCGCACCCCAATCTCTAGTTCTGTCACCTGTGCGATAAAGGCGCCCGAGACAAATATAATGTCGATTTGTGAGAACCCTCTATGCTCTGCAGAATAATGTGTGTATACCCGGTCCTGGGCATGATAAAAATCACCATGTTTCAATGTGATGCAGCTCTCTATTCAAAACTTTCTTTATTGAGTTTTTTACCAAAATTAAACAACGAAAAACAAAGGACATGCACCGGCCGTCATAAACTAAGTCCCCTCATAAACCCTTCCCTCTCTCCCCCGGCTTCTCTATCGCCGTGCACACCGGCTGACCGAGTAGTACGAAAAAAAAATGTTACGTGACATCAGGGAGTGTGGCAGCACTCTGCGGTGGCGTTCGTTGGTTGTGTGTTGGGGACAGAGTCTGTGGAACCAGTTCATCATCAGTTGATATCAGGTAAGCTATGTATAGGCCCCAGATGTCAGGAGGACGGGCATGCAGCGGCAGTGTCTTAATGAAACTGGATTCTACATCTTGGCAGTACCTGACGTCTCGCAACCAGTGCCGCAGGTCCCCTCCCCCCGCTGCATGCAATTCCTCTGTGTACTAGAACAAGCAGAAGATTCATCAGTCTCCGAACAGAATCTGGTAATTGGTTGGTTAGGCCCAGCAGAGTCCGTGCGGGGTCGGGGTTCAGTTGTATTCCAATTATTGGTGACATTTTCTCCAATACAGATTTCCAGAACGCCGCCACTTCTGGCCATGACCATGCGAGGTGTACAAACTATGCTTCAGGAAAGCCACATCTGTTACATGCTGCGGATATCGTAGCTCGCTGGGCGTGGAGTTTTGCCAGGGTGTGGTACACCTGGTGGACGTAGTTAAAGTGAATCTTCTTATATCTGTGTTGATTGCAACTTTATTTAGTGAGTCTGAGTATATATGTCCAGTCTTCATCCAATATTGTGATATCCAGTGACCTCTCCCATCTTCCTATGGGGTTTGGGTTCGGTAGGGGTTTTTTGGCCAAGAGAGCTTTATAAATGTTTGCTACCAGGCGGCCTTCTCCTTGAGCTTGAATTACACCATGCAACAGTGGCCAACTGGGTGGCTGACGTGGGAAGGTAGAAATAATGGCCTGAAGAGTGTGTCGGAACGGTGTCCAGTCATTATCTCTAAAACAAAATGTCGAATTACAATAATGTCGAAGCAATAATGTCGAAAACAAAAATGTCGAATTTTTTTTTTTTTAATTTACATGTTTTTTTGGGGTTCCGGTGGTAAAAAAAAGGGGTAAAACATTAAAAAAAAAATTAAAAAAGGGGGGTTGGGGGGAACCCCCCCATTTAGAATAAAAATCAACAAAAAAAAAAAAATTCGACATTTTTGTTTTCGACTTTATTTTTTTGACATTATGACTTTCGACATATTTGTATTCGAGATTATGACTATAAACCGGAACCTGTAATAGATGAACGTATCTAGAGCGTTGCGGCAGCCCATGTTGCGAGCTTGTTGCACGGACAAAAACATGCCTTCTGGAAAGAGGTCGCCTAGAGTTTTCACTTGAAATTTTTCAGTCCATTGTTGGAAGACCTTTTCTGAAGTGATTGGTATTCCCGGTATGCTTCTTACTGGGAGGAGAGGGGAGAATCTGGTTTGGATTCTGCTTCTCTTAGCCATTCTTTTCCAGATTGTGAATGTTGTGAATACTATGTTCATTGGCATTCAGGGTGCTTGTAGATGGCCAAAGATAATGGCGCAAAGGAGATGGGGTTCTCGCTAGGGCTCTCTCGATCAGTACATGGGGTCTGATGGATTGTATGGCGTACCAATGGCTGAGAAATTGAGCCTGGGACACCCAGTAGTAGCGTTCCATACCTGGGAGAGCGAGTCCGCCCTGTGTCACAGGGAGAGTCAGAGTGGTGTGGGCTACCCTTGCAACCCTGCCTGCCCAAACCAGGTTGAGGATCATGCTCCTGATTCAGTGTAAGAACCGCTGTGTCAATATTAGGGGGATGTTTGTAAAAAGATATAGCAGTTTCGGGAGGATCACCATTTTAATCAGAGATACCCTACCCCAAAGCGGGAGCGATTTCCACCTGTTCACTTGGCTTTGAATTGCGTCCAGTGCACTTTCGTAGTTGTCCTGCATGATGATGCTACTATATCTGGACATAAGGATGCCCAAGTACCTGACTTCTGAGTGTTGCCATTTGAAGCCAAAGTCGTCCGTGAATTCCTTTGTCAAAGCGGTGAGGGGTAAGATTATTGATTTTGAGTTAATGATTTTCAGCCCTGAGAAGCACTGTTTGAGCACTGCTCGCATCACAGGGTTTAGGTTTTCATGAGGATCATGAAGAAAAAGTGCGACGTCATCAGCATATAGGGATACGATCATTCTGTGTGGTCCCAAGGAAAGGCCTCTGTGTAAATGATAGAGCCTGAGTTCTGACGCTAAGGGCTCCATAACTAGGGCAAATAGCAATGCAGACAGAGGGCAGCCTTGTCTCGTTCCTCATCGTAAGTATAGTTCGGTTGAGCGTTTGTTACCTAGTGTAATATTAGATGTTGGCCATTTGTACTGGAGGGCTATCATTTGTATGAACTGTTTGCCAAGGCCCATACGTTCCAATATTGCATTGAGAAAGGGCCATTCGACTGAATAAAATACTTTTTCGGCATCTAATAAAACCGCCTTTGCTTGACTTTCTGGGTCGAGGGCTCCCATAACGCCGAATATCCTTCTCAGGCCAAATGATGTATTTCTGCCTGGGGAGATGCAGCTCTCTAAGAAAGCGTGCCAATGCCTATCTGTGCCTACCACTTGCAAGTTGCTGGCTGCATTACCACTGTTATGTTGCCTTTATTATTTAGTTATTGTTATTTATCTGTTTCTCCTCTGCTTCGCACTTTCCACCTCTCCCCCCTTCCATGCACTTTTCCCCTCCCCCCTCTCCCATGCACTTGTGCGTTCTCAATGTCACTGGGCCTAGTAAGATCGCTGTTTTGTTCTCCCCTGTTCCCCTCCCCTCCCTTGCCTTGTCGCGCTCTGAAACACTTGTGTACGAGCGCGATAGAAATAGAATATCAATCAATACCATCATTGGGGATGGTTGGGAGAGTATTATCCATAGAAGAGTCCATTACACAGTTAAGGTCCCCACCCACCAACAACTTACCCACACACCACCCTGCTAGCTTGCCTAACAGACTTGAATGGTCCTGATATTCATTAGGTTCATATTTTGCAATCAGAGTGACCAATTAACCCAACAACTGCCCACTCCACAGGACTAGATGGCGACCCTCTGGAACTTTGCATTGGAATCGCTATGTCATTCGCAATTAGGATCGCTACCCCTCTTTTTAGTGCCGCTGCATCCAAAAAACTGTTTAAGGAACGCTTTGTGTCTCAAACAGGCCTCACCCTTGGGGAACAAATGTGTCTCCTGTAGCCTGAACACAGAGGCACGCAGCTCCATCAAACGCCTCAAGATTGATCGTCTCTTGATCAGCAGGTTTAGGCCCTGGACACTCAGGGAGACCATCTGCACCTCAGCCATTATCCAGCTCCAGTCCTACGCCTCCCATGAAACCCGATAGAGACTCTGCAGTTGTGACAGAAACTCTTATATACCGCCACCATACTGTAACTTATAGAAAGACAAGATAACTTCCCCTCCAACTCACCCCCCCAAACTCCCATTAAACTTTCAACACCCAGCATAACAGGTATCATATCTATGCACCGGTCTCTACCTCACTGCCAAGGGTAAGTGGGACTCTCTTTCAGCATCCCACCTGCCCCCTCCCCTCTTCAAATTACCTCCCCCATATGAATAAACCCCCGAAATGGACCTATTGTAGAGCATCAGCCGTCACGCTCTATCCCAATTGATGAATTGGTCTCCCTGTCCAAACTCCGGCCATTATTTGTTGCTGGTGAAATGGGAGCTGCACTTCGGCTGCCCTTACTCCTCCCTTTTGGATGCGGGTGCACAATCTTCCATCTGTCCCTTTTAGGAAGCAGTATAGCATTCAAGTTGTCGTCTAGGTCAGCCTCTGTATCAGTAGGACACGGTTCTTCGCCCCCCTCCATAAATTCTCTGGCCACCTCCTTCCATTCTCGGGTCCCAACACTGAAGTCTTGCAGGACCAGATGAATAGTCCTCCAGACCCCCTAGTCTGGGTTTTCCAGCAGTCTGATTTTTCAAACAACTACTGAACTAACCAGGCCGGGGAGAAAGGAGAAGTGGATAAAATAACAAACGATCAGGCCTCCTTCAACAATCTCCAACTCCTGGACCTCTCTGTCTTTTCTGGATAACCTGCAACAAAAATAACTGGGTTAAGCATCCAAATTCTACTCAACTCTTCCCTTAGTATTTAACTCCTTATTTCCAACTTTACCTGACTACCTCTGCCCCTAGCTTGGAGGCTACTTTTGAGTAAGGAATGGAATGCACTTCTGCTCTGACCCTGTTGTTCTTAAATGTACTCTTTAACTTTGGTCTTTTTCAACAGAGAATACTTTCAGTACTATTGTGCTCACTGCTTTCCTGGATGAAAAGTCTTGGTAGAAATACTTTCTCTGTTATTACTCAAATGCTTCTTCTTTTTTCTAAAATTGCTCAGTCTTTTACCTGAAAATCTCCCCCAACGTGAAGATCAGCAGAGTTTTTTTTCATTGGATCGAAACTTCCTATTTACAAATAACCGCGGCGCTCCGTGAAACTGACGATGGCACCTCGGATTCTTTCTTTGGACCAGCTCGCGTATTCCCAACTGTGTGGTTATTTGAAACTAGGGTCCGGGGCCCACACGCGATCATTAGATGCAGCCCTATGGACGCAGAGACACACCAATGGGTCCTTTCCTCTAAAACGACTGGAGCTTTGTGCTCGCACTGAAATTAACTATGTACATAAACCATTTTTTCCGAAATGGATACTGAGAGTTGACAGCTCAACAATGTTCTGTAAAACGCGTGCAAGGCTTTCGTTTTATCTCCTCCCTCAGCAGCTGCGGAACACGCACTTCTCAACTCGCGGGGTCTCAGCAAGTAATCTTCCCTCAAACTTCTGTTACCGAAATGAACACACATGTACAAGAGTTAGAACTTTCTAAACTTTAAATAACTCAGTATTGTTCATTGATTCTTGCGCTTTTAATCTTTTATAAGTATATTTCCTGGCGCTTATCTTAGTCTTGTTTTCTCTGACTCTTGATCCCTTGGTTACTAGACTCACTGTAGAAACCTTTGAATTCTGATAGTTTTCTTTGGAGCTTTCAGTTGATGTCTTCTCTGGTGCTAAGCCTGTATTAAAAGCAGTTTAGGACCCCCTCCTGAGGTTCCAAACTATCTCACCAGACTCTGCAGCCAATCACTGCTGTCCAGCTGAAACACCATCTTGAATTGGGGCAAAATCAGATGTCTACCAATGTAGTTAAGATATTAAACTGACTACAACCCCAGAGAGCAGGCTAAACACTAAAATCTCCCTAGAACCATGACCCCTGTGCCATACCCCTAGCCAACTCCTAGCTTATATATGCAAAGGAAACCTGACACCTTGGAGATGATGTATTGTTTGCCCCTTCAAAAAACAATGGGGGTCCTGGGAGTCCCTCTGCCAGACATTAGTCCGGTTACGAGAGACTACCCAGAGTCTTTAGCTCACTATCTTTCACAGATAGTATAGTTGGCCATGCCATTCAAAACGCAGACCGCATGGGAATGTCCACCGGTAGTGTATGTCCTTGGACTTGAGCCATCCCGTGACCATCTGCAGTCGCTTCCGCTTAAGCAGTGTCGCTTGGGCCAAGTCCTGAAAGAGAGTTGGAGAATCTCGTAACCGCAACGGCTCTTCCTTTTGTTCCGTTCTCATAATTTCCTCCTTCAACTGAAGCAAGTGGACTCTAGTCAGGACATCAGCAGCCACATTTCTGCTCAGTTGGTAAGAAGAGTACACACAGTGGGTTCAATCCAGGACGATCTCCCACTTCAATTAGGCTTTCAGAAGAAGTTAGAACAGTGCTGCTGCATATTTCTGTAGGCCTGCATCCATCACTGATCTAGGGATCCCACAGATGTGTATATTATTATGCCGGGATCTATTTTCGGCATCTTCCTGCTTGTTAAGAACCTGCTCCAAGGTACCCACTCGCCACACCAGTTCGTGATCGTACACCTGCTCACATAACGCAGTCTCCACTGAGTCCACCCTTCTCTTAACCACAACACCGTTTTTGTTGAGATCCGAAATGGCTTTGGTGAGGTCAGCCGTGCTGTCCTTTCTTAAGCTCCATCCGCATTGCCCTTAGATCAGTTCTCCTTGTTGGTGGGTCATCCATCTCCAGTTGAGAGAGGGGAGATGAATGTAGCTGAGCAGCCGCCAGCTGCTGCAGGCGTCTCTGTGCATCTGACCCATCCATTAGTACCTTTATGCCCCCCTGACATGGGTCCTTTCTTTTTCGACGATTGCTTCGCGATGTCAACTTCCCGGGGGTCAAGGTATTTCAGGCACAGGAAGGTTGTAGGTAGGTGCTTCTGTGACCTCTGGCCACTGCTTTGCCACAGTTGTAGTGGACGTGATCCCTCACATTATGACCACGCCAACTGGCCCCTCTTTGCTTTTTCTTGAGTGTGTGCTACGTTTCAAGACCACCTCCTGATTGAATCCACGTCAGGCCACCAGTTCCCCCTGCTCCTAGCCAAACTTGTCTTTTTTCACCTGCCCGGTTTATACCTCCGTGGCTTGGGATACTATCTTCATATGTATGACCCACAAGGAGCATGTGAGTTCACTGTAGACCGGAGGGATACCAGGCAAATTTGAGGAAGACGATGCACATCTGCCGCCTTCACACAGGGTGCTGCTGCCACCACACCTCCATCTACCAGCAATCCGCTCAGATCTTCCAAATAGATACTGTAGGCTCTCAGCTTAGAGTGCACCTCACCTGCTTTAAGGTGCTCCTTGACCCCCCAGCAAAGTTCTCCGCCAGCAGACTGCCAGTCATGTGCAGCTCCTCCAAACTGCATTTTATCTGCCAGACACTTCTTGGAGCCTTTTACTCCACCCCTGTTGCAAGCATATATAGGTAACATCCAGAAATGACATTCAAGGCCCCTCAAACGTGGGCACCGGCTACTCCAACCCGAGGGAGCGACGCGCTCCAGTTCTCCCACCTTGCAGTGCAGTCTAATGTGGCCTCTATATTGATGTAATACCGGCCAACTCGGGACACAAGGGAGGCGCTCCACCGTCGTCTCCGGGCGCTCACAACATGCAACAGGTGCTCGCATGGTGCCCGCTCTGGCGGGTGTCTACCACATTCCAATTGCCTGGGGACAGCTCTCTGCAAATATGGGTCCCTCACCGCTCTGTCAGGTCTGCTCCACCGGCAACTATGGGGGCATGAGTCACCCGCGCCCCACATCAACAACGGGCTGAAGCTCTGCCAATGCCCCCCAACCACCCGGCTCACTCCACGCTGATGGGACACCACCACGTGGCGCTGCGCCGCAGCCTTTGGAACATCAGATGCCGGTCCCAGCTGCCATGTTTGGGTCTACAGGGCTGATCTTTTCTGAAGCCAATTTGTGCCTCCACACCGGTGAAACCCCACCTCCTCCCAGATTTACAGGTGTTTACCCCAGTAGGTTCCGATACCACTCCTCTGCATTTTGGGGAGAATTTGACACTTCTGAGGGGATAAGGGATCATGGAACAGGCTCGGCTGCAGGAGCTCACCGAAGATGCACCCTACGGCGTCCACAGCTACCCACGTCCCCATGCCCAACGTGTTTTCCAGGTGCGCCAGGTTCCCAAAGAGCCTCAGGGCAATGTCACCTCAGGCAGAGTAGCCTACAGTTGACACGCCAGTGGCCCAGCAGCATTCCACGCCAGTAGACAGAAGGATATTCCTCTGTTTACCAGCTTGGGGGGGGGGGCCATGATTTCAGACCCATGGACTTTGTAAATGGTCCATTCAGGGTATCACCTCCTAATCTCGTCATCCCCTCCCACTCCACCACCCCCCAACATTTTCATCAAACATGATGTAAGGTTTAGTGAAAATGAAGAAATTGGATGTCTGAGATCATTTGTCTGGAGAATCCGGTGCAGGCATGTTTTCTCATGCTTTTTTTGCACTCTCCAAGAAAGACAAGGCGCAATGGAGAACCATTCTAGACATACCAAATGTCAGCGACTACCTCCCTGTTTGGCAGCCTTGTTGGAAGGAGACTGGTTATGCGCCTTGGATCTTATAGATGCCTACATGCACATGCCAATTTGGGGACCACACTGGAAATTCCTTTGCTTCTCTGTACAAGGGACTCGCTATCAGTATACGGTACTTCCATTTGGTCTGAACTCTACAACATAGGTCTTCACGAAATTGATTATGGGGCACCTTTGCTTAAAAGGGGTACACATTACCCTTAGTTGGACTGGCTGATTAAGGATTCAACGTCTTTACAGGTGACAACTTCCGTCTCACTGGTCATGCAACAGATGCATGCGCTGGGCCTGACACTGAATCTGGAGAAATCGATTGAAGCCAACTCTGTGGTTGCAGTACATCGGAATTATATGGGACTGTACAAGGGGGAGGGTTTTCCCACGCTCGGATAGCGTGGGAAAACCCTCAAACTATGCAGGGAATTTCTCAGGAAGACTCCCTTACCAGCAGTAACATTTCAGCAACTTCTTGGCCTTATGGCTTTGTGCATTCTCGTAATCCCTCTGGCCAGGTTGCACATGAGACAATTGCTTCACCTGGGAACATCTTATTGTCAAGACACCCAACTGCAAACAGAGGAGATTGACATGCCAGTTTCCCTACATTCGATCCTGTGAATGTCAGAAGAGAACCTCATTGTAGGCGTGCCCTTCACTCCTCCACCATCTTTACGAGAGCTAGCAAAGGATGCGTCCCTTGCAGGACGGGGAGCAGTTCTCAAGAACTGGGAAATGCAGGACCTTTGGGAGTGGAAGATCAGAACATAATGTACCTAGAATTGAATGCAATTTTCTGGGAATTAAAGCTTTTCTACCAGAAAAGGAGGCGAGTTCTTAATTACACAGACAATACTACAGCAGTGTTTTTCTTGAACAAACAGGGAGGTACATAATTGCGAAAACTGTGCCTTTTGGTGATGGATATATGGAACTGGTGTCTGGCGCACAGGATACCACTAGTGGCTTCACACCTTCCATGAGAAGAGAATATCAGGGCAGGTGCAATGAGTTGTCTGACCCACACTCCACACAAGTGGGAGATAATCAGGAGGCACGGCAGGCGATTCTGCAGGCGTGGGGAACTCCATTGGTGGACCTGTTGGATCTGACCTCTTTGTGACACACGTAAACAAGAAGTGCTTGGATTCACTGGGGGATGCGTTTCTGCTGCCCTGGGATGGCCAAACCCTTTTGTAAGGTTGGAGTTTACCAATACCGCTCAGATTGAAGATGAACCCCACAAACCCTTTCAGAGCTGTCAACTCAACCCTTACAACCTTTGAGTTATAATTGCAGCATTGACAACCAGGTCGGGGAAGTGGCTAAAATAAAAAATGTCTGTCCTCTGCTTGCTGTTCTATGATTTACTGATCATGCACCTGAGTTTAGCTCAGACCTGAAAACAAACACCCAAAATATTTTACTTCTTATCACTAACTCACTTCTAAGACACTCATTGAATATACCTTCCAATTACCTGACAGCCTTCACTACACGCCAGAATGCTCTTTATAACTCATCTGGTTTCTGTCTCTAATGACTTCTCTACTTGAAACTGTGCTGAATCAAGGGATTCAATCACTTTTCCTCCAAGAGGAGAGTCCCTTCTTTTGAGGCTAGGGAGATGAGCCTGCTACACAACATTCCCCCTAGGGTTGGTGGTAAGCGGGACCTCACAGGCAGAGAATCCCCTCTTGGGGATAAGGGCTCCCTTTGTATTATCCTCAAACACCCAATCCAGTTATATCAAGTGACAAACACCAAGACTCCTCCTACAAATGCTATTGCAATGTAATAATTAAAGACAGAAATCAGTATGTACTGTGAAGAGTAAGAATGCATGAGTAATGAAGAATGGCTGTCTGTCAACCACTGAGACGAAGAAACTATAAGAGTTATAAAGAATTCAAGTCCAACACAAAGGAAGGACTATGGTGAGCGGCTGGGGAAGCCCCAGTGTTGTGTGATAAAAGTGGGAGGATCCAGAGAACCAAGAAGAGAGGCCTGGGGGATTGGGAGCATAGCAGCAAACCAAATGAGATGAACGCTGCCTGAGGAGGACTATGGCGGAAGCAGCCGACGGAAGCACAGTCCAGAGGCTAGTAGTCCCAGGACGGACTTTCGATGAGGGCTAATGAAGAGCCCCAACTTCGACATGCAGTAGACCAAGCACGCTGACTGCAAACCACGACAGGTTGGCCTGACTGAAGCCAATCCGCCAGGTGGTGGCCAACAAGGAGAGAGAAAGAAGAACCCTGACGGAGCCGATACCACGTTCAGATACTGGAGCGTGTCTCCAGAGCAATCAGAAGAAAGTAGAAAAGCCATCCTCAAGAACAGTGAAACTGAAGCAAGGCAAAAAACGCTGAACTGGTGATGCAGCCCCATTACAGTGCAGTGAAAGGGGAGTGGGAGATCTGGGAAAATGGGTGTGAGAACAAAAGCAAACAGTAATATCTTTAAATGTTGTGAAACTGAACATAAAGAGTGGACTAATCATACTCGTCCCAGTGAGAAGCAAACCCATAAACAGAGCAGGACTAATCATATTCGTCCTAGTGACTGGCAAACTTGTAAGAAGTGTAAGAATCACAACAAGACTAATTATACTTCTCCCAGTGAAGGGCACACTTGTGACAAGAGTGAAATTCCTAGAAAGGCTGATAAGAGAGTTTAACAAGGATTCAACCTGTATGGTTTAGTGAGAAAAAGAATATAGAAAGGAGAGAGAATTACTCGGAGGAAGAAAAGGAACCCAAGGACAAGGTCGTGGAGGGGCCCCTTTCAAGAAATAGAAGACTTGCTACAAGAAGTAGGAAGGGACTGCCTGAAGCTTTCCTATTAAAGAGAACTGAGAACTGTGAGAACCTGTGAGAGCTTTGATGAAAAAGCAACCCCGGAGAAGGAAGTCAAGTGGTAGTGTCAGGCTAGTTTAGGTTTAGGACAGAGGACAGACATTTGGTTACGGACTTCACTATGGATGACGAACACCCTAGTTTAGTTGTGTTAGATAGTGTAAGGAAGGTATGGTATCGAACAGTGAAGACAGACACAAGTGATCACAGTTCAAGGGTGTTTATTGAACTTCAAATGGGTTGGTTGAACGCCTGCTTTCCTGCTTGCTCCTCTTGACAATTAAACTTCTGACTTAGCTCTAAGTCAAATGTCACTGCCTTGCGTAACGTAGAAAGAAAAAGAAATGCAAACAGGTGCCATATCACAAAGACACTTGTCTTCGCGCATGCACACTGCGGCCGCTATGAATTCTTTTCTACGACCGCAGCGCATGCGTCAGCAGAGACACAGCTCACTAACCTTTGACGGAGAGCTTCACTATTCTCTCAGATCATGCGTACACATGACCGGTTGACTTTTGAAATACCGGTCGTGCACAGGCGCTCAAAATGAAGCATCTGAACTTAACTGATGCCCGAAATGCTGCACGCGCACAACCAGATCACTCCAGCAATACCTGTCATATGTGGGCACTCGGGATGATGAGTCTCACAAAACGATATCCTTCTGCTGAGCGTACCCTACTGCGTTTGTTTCTTTAACCTGAATGTACGCTGCTAAATATACAATTTCAAGTTCACTTAACACCGTAGGAAGCACGGTTTTGAACTCTTAAAGCACAGTATAAAGACTTTGAAATTAATCTTAAGAATCTTTCCTTCTAAGTAAATACCTAAACTTATCCAGATTTACTTTTTCTGTCAAACCAGGATTAAGACCCCAGGGGGCCGCTTGAGGCAGCGACCCCCTCCCAGGTACTTCCCTCTCTTGCTTTGCCTCCTTGTTAACTGTCCTTTCAACTGTCTCCCTTTTTTAAATCCTTCTGGATTCTTTTCTCTACCCTGCCTAGCCCATTCTTGGGCAGGTGAGTTCTTTCCTATTGTTCTGTCTTTTACTTTTACTTTCAACATTCCATCCAGCCGCATGATGGGCTGGATTTATTTATTTTTATTTATTTATTGCATTTCATTACACGACCAAACCCTTAGGTATCACGGCATAGGTTACATACATTGAAGGCATCTTAAAACAGTTCCATATATCTTGGGAATCTTAGGCAGTTACATACATCTTAGTCGTCTTGGGTGACTTGCATCAATCTTATACAACTTAGGCAGCTAGAAGGGTGAAAAGAGGACAATTAGGATCCAGAAGGTGCAGCGCAGGACACATGCGGAATCGGCGAGACACACTGTGTTGCTCTTGCACTTAGTATTTGTTAAACAACAATTTTTGTTAGTTTCTTCAATTTTGGGAAGGAAGTTTCGTTGCTAAGGTGGGTAGGAAGCGAGTTCCAAATGCGAGGGGCAGCTATGGGGAAGCTGGCATTACCTGCTTTGGATGTTGTGAAGCGTGGGATGTAGAGGAGTGTGTTGGCGTTTGATCTGAGTGTTCTGGTCGTATTTGTGCGAGAAATGCTTCGACTGAGATAGATAGGGGCGTTGTCAGAGATGCGTTTGTGGGTGATGGTGAGAGTTTCGTGGAGAATTCTCGCTTAAACAGGGAGCCAGTGAGCCTCTCTTCTGTGTTGAGAGATATGCTCTCTTCTGTTGATGCCCGAGCTTCTCTAAGGGCTTTGTTTTGGAGGAATTGCAGTTTGTTTATATTTCTTTTTGAAGTACCTAACAATAGAACGTTGCAGTAGTCTATCTTTGTTAGAATGAGGGCTCTGGCGAGTGTCAGGCAGTTTTCCACGGAGAGGAGGGGCCTGCTTAGCGTGATGAGTTTGGCTGTATATGCCGAGAAGGAGGCGAGAGCGCTGATGTAGTTATTCATTGTGAGGCTGGAATCAAAGTGAACACCTAGGGTTTTGACTTCATGGGATATAGTGATGGGGGTGCCATCTATCATTATGGATGTGTAGTCTGGGTGGAGTTTGCGGATTCTGGCCGCGGAGCCAACTATGGGGATCTCTGTTTTTTCTCCGTTGCGGCAGAGGCTATTGTTAGCCATCCAGTTTTGGGTGAGGGAGTAGATTTTGTTAATGAAAACGGTGTCATGTTCAAGGTTGCCTGTTATGGGTATAAGTATTTGTGTGTCATCGGCAAAATTCGTATAAATTACTCCCATGGCATTGAGTACCATGAGTGAAGAGTAATTTCGTTTAGGCGTTGTAGAGCGTAGGGGAGAGACAGGATCCTTGCGGTACTTCCAGTGGTACGGGGATGGGATCAGCTGCTTCTTCCCAAAGGGTGGCTCTGGAGGTGCGGTCGGTGAGGATAGATTTTATCCAGGTAGTGGCTTTCTTGGAGAAGTGAAAGTTGGTGGTTAGGGTTTGGCATAGTTTGTCATGGTCAACTAAATCGAAGGCCGCGGAGAGGTCGAGGAGTAGTAAGATGCACAATTTACCAGAGTCCCTGATAGAGTCCATCTGGTTTTTTAAATCCAGAAGGGCGGTTCCAGTACTTTGATTGGGACGGAATCCTGATTGTCTATCTCCTAGCGAATGATTCTGTTCTAGGTGAGTTTGAACTTCGGTATAAGCTATTTTGTCAATGGTTTTAATAAGAAATGGCACCGTTGTGATGGGCCCGTAGTTCGTAGGGATTGCAGGGTCTAATGATGGTTTTTTGAGAAGGGGAGTGTCCCATGCTACTTTAATGGATGCTGGTATTACACTGGAATTGAAGGACTCGTTTACAAATTCGATAATGATGGGTGCTAGTGTCGTGGCGCAGTCTTTGACTATTTTAGCAGGAAAACTGTCACCTTTACAATTAGAGGGTTTAAGGGACGCTATTATATTGAGAACCTGATCCTTGGAGACTTGAGCGAAGTGGAATTCAGGTACATAAGGCCTTGTGGTAGTACCTGAGATGTGAGATGGATTGGCTGTGCGCTCTAGGAGCTTTTTTTGCAAGGCTATTTTGCTTTGGAGAGTATTCACTTTGAGGCTAGAGAGGCCTGAATGTTGGTGCACCATGCTTTGCTAGTATTAATGGGGCTGGTGGGTAGGATGGGGGATTCTAATTCTCTGATAATAGTGAATAACTCTTTTGTGTTGGAGGCTGCTTTAGAGATGCGTTTATTAAACGATTCAGCTTTATGGGAGAGTACACTAAGTTTAGAGGGTTGACTGCAAGGACTGCGACTCCCTCCGCGACTGGCTCCAGGTATTGAAGGGGAGGACAGTGAGCATTGTCAAATTATGTCACAGAAAATATAAATTCGTTATGGTCATTTCCTTTGTTTAATGCCTTTTCCGACATGGGTTAGGCTGACCATTGTTTTTATAATGTTTAAGTCCAATAATTTGAGATTATAGATTGATTTCCACCTGTGCTCATTTCAATAGGACGAACATTGGCGGGGGGAAGCACTGCGTGAGAAACTACGTCAGCATGAAGACAGACTCAAGGTTTGTATGGTTATAATCGCACATTCTGTGCAAGGCATGTGTCCTGAACATGCACATTGCATATTGTCACAAATAGAGCTCACCCATGTTTTTGACCAATAACATATGGGTGCAGTGCAGTGCAGACACATTTTCCAATTACCTCTATTTCCGCCAGATCGTTTTCCCTAAGACAATTATAAAAATAAATAGGCTGGTGATAAAGCAGCAAGTCACGTAAAAGCTCATCTATTTGTTTTGATCTCTTTGCAATAAATCCAATAAATATTTGTGAAACAACAAATCTGTGGAAAAAAGAAATTGATTTACCATTTACAAATCTAAATTGAAATGAAAAAGGTCCCATAAATTACAGCATAGAGAATCAGCAGATGTCTACATTTTTGTAATTCAATAATAGTTTACCTCACTGGTTAAAACAACATACACCGGCAGGCCATTGCAGTTCAGAAAGTTAAATTGGGTTAATAACTATTTTGAGGAGTTCCAGGTCACAATAAACCGAGATGCTGATTTTATCCATTTAATTTTCTTTTGCCTGCAACAAAGAAAATGTGCTTTGTGGGGCAGTCATATGTCAAATGCAGCATCCTTATTTTCCCCAGTGAATGTCATGCCATGACTTATGAGCCACAGTAATGTTTATACCAATGCAGGTGGTAGCAAAAGTACTGAGCACAAAGAAGGCACTTAAAATAAAAAAAGTAGAGTAAAACAAACAATGGCCCATCAAGCATTGGGCATCTGGGACTCTTTCCATTAAATTGATAGCAAAGTATACCAATCGCAAGTAAGGCACACACCGAGTAGTCACCGCTCAGAAAACTACGGTGCCAGAAACATACAGAACGAAGGAATAAGGACACGTCACTAAGGAAAAAGTATTTCCATGTATATTTGACATCTATCCACAACAGTAGTTTATTCTGCAATAGGCGTCATTTTAGCGAAATCTATGAACCACAACCTAACACCTTTAAGACTTCTTAATTTGTTTATGTATGTTTTTCATGAGTTTCAGCATGCCCATAAATCGCTGGGAAATAATTGACAGGTATGATGTCATTAATGTGAATACAGGCTTGCCAAAGGAGCAGTCAAAATGTAAATACACAAAGATGTTACCTTGAACAAACTGGGGCATATACCTCTGTTACGTTCATTTAAAATTGGTTATCTTATGGATCGGTGCAGGAAAGGAGTCAGTGGAAAGACATTTATACTAACATACAACTTGAAATTTGCATAGGTTCAGCTTCGAACCCGTATGTCCAAGCAAGCGGATGCACTAAGTAAACGGAAACAGCAAGCTGAAGGCACTCTTCACAACTTGAAAAGGAAGGTGGATGCACTGGATGAACTGGTGAGCAACACTTCAGCAGAGCTGCTGTTTCACTCCCAGAATTCCACTGGATTGTTGGGACTTGAAGATACTGACCTTCATAGCCAGGTGAGTTATCAAAGACTGCTTTTACAACAGTGAAGTAAGGAAAGGGAGTGTATCAATAAGACCTGTTATATTTGTGTGCAGTTGTACCATATTCAATAATTCATTGGTGTTTATATAAATATTAATCAGCAGAAAAGGAAATGACAGTATTGTGGTGTTGAAGAGTTGTATACTCTAGAATATCTGAAAAATTGTTGTTTGTGTCTTTTGTTCACATGTGCAGTGGAAGGTCGGTGTGTGGCATTTGTATAGTAGTGTTGTACAGAGAATCTTTTTGTAGTGCCTACATTACTCTTGCGTCCATCTCCTTTCCTCCATACAGCATGGGCGTCCCTTCCAAATGACGGGAGACGGAACCTTTTTCTCCAGAAAAAACTTTCTTCCCCTTTAAATTTAGAGGCGCGCTGGGGTGCGGCCTTGGGAGCATGCGCTGCCCTGACTACGCCCTCTGGCGCCACACCTCAGTCCCCATTGACGCGCCGACAGTAGATTTAGCATTGCCTAATGACGCCAGTATTATTAGGGGGGAGGATGGTGGGATGTATGGAGGAAAGGGGACTAAGGACTAAGAATATGTTAGTCACTACGGTGAGTAACTTATAATTACTCTTACGTCCCATCCCCTTTCCTCCATACCACATGGGCGATTACAACTGAATGAAGCCCAAGGGTGGAGAGGAGACCCTCCTTAAGCAAATAGGTTCCTGAGAAGCCGCCTGTCTGAAAGCGGCATCAGATCTAGAGCCGGCACCCAAACCGTAATGCTTGCAGAAAGTTGAAGGAGTGGCCCAAGTGGCCGCCCTGCTTATGACTTGCCAAAGGAAGTGGCTTGTGCTGGCCCTCGTACGTTTCCTTGATGGCCAAGACCATCCAGCAGGATATGGAGGTCTTGGAGGCCTGATATCCTGGTTTTGCGCCTCTGAAAGTGACAAACAGGGCTTCTGATTAGAAGCCCTTGGTCCTGTCCAAGTAGAATTTCAGGGTACTCCTGACATCCAGACAGTGCAGCACTCTCTGTGCTTCGTCCTTAGGGTCGGCAGAGAACGTAGGAAGGACTATTTCCTCGTTCAAGTGGAAATCAGACGTCACCTTGGGCAGAAATGCTGGGTGGGTCTGCAGGACTACTTTGTCCCTGTAAAAGGTAGTATATGGTTCAGAGGGGGCCAGCGCCTGGATTTCGCTGACTCTACGAGCTGAGTTGAGGCTGACTAGTAAGGCCGTCTTGATGGTGACCAGCCTGATGTCCGCGGACGCCATTGGCTTAAATGGTTTGTGCGCCAGGGCGCCCAAGACTATGTTGAAGTCCCACACCAGGTGCAGCCTCTTGACGGGCGGGCAGAGCCTTGCGAGCCCCGTCAAATGTTTCTTGATGATAGGATTGGAGGAGGAGAAGGTCCATGGAGGAAAGGGGACTAAGAGTACGTTAGTCACTACAGTGAGTAACTTATAATTTTATGATGGTGATATTTGAACATCACGTAAAGCAGACTTCAGGAGATCCGAAGCTGGTGTTTAAGTACAGTTAGCACAGATAAATCCAAGTAATTAAGCAGGACACAGAAGTATAAAAGCATACAATGTTTTAGGCCTTCAATCGCACATGCAGGTAAAACCGAAGTATTCTATACACTGCAAAACACTCCCATCTGTACATATATACAAAATATATATATACCATATATACATACATATAAACTGTTGGAGCTCTCTAAAGGAGACTGCACAATCCTTTACCCTCCAATATAGTGAAACGCAATTCAATAAGCAATACAAAATGAACAGTAAGTTTGCAAGAGAAGAGAATAAAAAGCAATATATTACAACATGCCTTGTAACTATAAGGCAGGTGTAACGCTCACCTGATTCCCACGGAGGCGCGGGTCTTGGCAGGAAGGTGTCTGTAACACGAAACGTGATGTGCAGGATTCGGTTGGCTTCTGGGGTCGAACCTCTCCGCACTGTGTGTCGAACTCGAAGGGTGAGGTTTCTGCAGGTGAAATAATATGGGGATTAAAGGTCTGGGTTGTTGAATGTCCCTATCTCTCTCTCCTCCCAGCTTGTCTGTTGAGCCCCCCTCCCAGGTCAACGTGCTCACCTTAGATAGGTGAATGCTGGGCTCTCCATCTGCGTCTAGTGCAGGGTGCCGCTGCCAGTTCCTTCACTGGTGAAACGTTGGCCTCTTGACTTCAGAGGATGGGTACCGTCGTTGTCTGCACGACCGGTAAGTTTCTGGACACCTTTAGTCTTTATAGTCTTTTTATGCGTGGCAGTGAAGCGCCTGGAATTGCGTAAGTATGGCAAGCGCTCTTACTGTCTCTTTCTTTGTCTTTGCAGGCGACGATACAGAATGAAGAAATCCGGAATTCGCCGCGTGCCGGTAAGTGTAACACTGCTGTTGTCTTTGCAGATGAAGATGCAGCGTAAAGAATCCGGAATGCACAGCGTGCCGGTAAGTAGAATAATGCTGTTTATCTTTGCAGGTGAAGATGCAGCGTGAAGAAGCCGGAATGCACAGCGTGCCGGTGAGTATGGAAATGCTGTTTATCTTTGCAGGCGAAGGTGCAGCGTGAGACACGGCCGCTGCCGATGGATCAGGTAAGTAAGCACTGCGTGTTAAAGTTTGTTCTGCTAACCTGTTGTTTCTGGTCTTTTGCAGGTGCTGATGTTGATCGGGTACAGGAATGGTAAGTATAATTCTTGCAGGTTCAGGATCCAAAGAAGAAAGGCTGGAACAGACTCGGTGAGCATTCTGCTGCAGATGCAGAATAACGTGAAGCACGTTTCATCAATCGGGTGTGGTTTAAATAGCCTTGGAGTGATGAGGCGTCTCCTTCCACGGCCCCGCCTAGGTAAGAAAAGAGTTCCTGCTTCCAGAAGAGTTCCAGTGCTGTATCCAGGGAGTGGAGCTGCCCCACCCAGGTAAGAAAGTAGTCCCAGTTCACCGAGGACTTCTAAGAGTCTGGTAAGCAAGCAGCATGGTCTGCCGCAGGTAAGTCCACCCAAGCACCTTCACACCAATGATGAGCCCGGCGCTTCCAGTGCCGGGACCGATGCTTCTGATGAGCCTGGTGCCACCGGCACCAGGACAAGGTCCAAAAGGTCCCTGTGGGGACCGGCTGGTGCCTAGGATCAGGGTTAGGGGCCTGCTTCCAAGGACGTTGGGCTGATCCTGGCTCCTTGGAAGCAGTGATCATGACAGTATCCCCCCTCCTAAGTGTGTCTTTCCCGGGTGCTTTGGCTTGTCGGGGTGATTCAGATGGAATCTCTTGACCAGACGAGGTGTGTGGACATGTTCTGAGGGTTCCCAAGACCTTTCCTGGGGACCGTATCCTTTCCAATCAACCAGATAGTATAATTTAGACCTGGAAATTTTGGAATCTAGGATGTTTTTCACTTCGAATTCGAGTTCTCCGTCTACCAAAACGGGTTCGGGGAGTTCAGTCAATCGGGTTTCTGGTTGTACTGGTTTTAATAAGGAGACATGGAATACTGGATGTATTTTCATGTGCGTAGGTAATTCCAATTTGGCCGCCACCGGATTAATTATGGCAGATATGAGGTAGGGCCCAAGGTATCTCGGGATGAAAGTGCGGGGTCTTTTTAAAGGCAGGTGCTTAGTGGATAACCAGACTTGATCTCCTACAGCGTAGTGAGGGGCCTCTTTACGGTGCCGATCGGCTGCCTTTTTTAATTGAGCTTTAGCTCTTTGCAGATGAGCAGTGGCTTCCTTAAAAGCACAGGTGATCTCCGAATGCAAGTGATCCACAGCAGGTGCTTCAATTTCTTGGGGAGGATCCAGGTTGGAGGTTCTAGGATGGTGTCCATATAATGGGAAAAAAGGAGTCTTCCCGGTTCCAGAATGAGTCGAATTGTTGTAAGCGTATTCAGCGATCCAAAGAATGTCCTTCCAGGGGGTTTCTGTTTGTTGGAGCATGCAGCGTAGATATTGTTCTAGTGTCTGGTTTGTCCTTTCGGTTTGTCCGTCAGTTTGGGGATGGTGACTGGTCGAAAGTCTTACATCAACTTGGGCTAGACGACAGCAACTGCGCCAGAAGTGGGAGATGAATTGACTTCCCCTATCGGAGACTAAAACCGAAGGAAAACCGTGTAAGCAACGATGTTTGCCAAGAATTCCCGGGCCAATACTGAGGCTGAAGGCAGACCCTTCAAGGGTATGAAGTGAGCCATTTTCGAGAATAGATCCACGACTACTAAGATGGTAGTATATCCCAAGCATGGAGGTAAGTCCGTGATAAAATCCATGGACAGGGTATGCCATGGACAGGGAGGGATGTCAAGTGGCTGTAATAGGCCGCCTGGTTTTTGCTTTTGACTTTTATTCTGGGCACACACACCGCAGGAGATTACAAAGTCTCTAATATCCCTTTTCCACAATGGCCACCAGAAATGTCTTTTAATCTTTTCCATGGTTTTGGTAATGCCAGGGTGCCCCTCCATTAGAGAATCATGATAACCGGAGATTACTTGTTTTTGTAGTTTCTCACAGGGCAAGTGCAATCGTCCTCGGAAATATGGTAGGTCTTGATCTACTGAGAATTCTTTTCCCTTTAATTGCCAGTCCTGCAAATCGGTCGGAGTTAGGAGCGATTTCACCGTGGTCTTGATGTCTTCAAAAGATTGAGTGCTGACCAAACCCAACATCCTTCGTTCTGGGATTATGGGTATTGGATCTGGATTGCTCAAATGTTCATCTACTCCCATCCGGGAGAGGGCATCCGCTTTTCCGTTCTTACTACCTGGTCGATAAGTAATTATAAAGTCAAATTCTGCTAGGAACAGAGCCCAGCGAAGCTGTCTGGAAGACTGAGCTTTGGCTGTCTTTAGATATTGTAAGTTGCGGTGGTCAGTCATTACAGTGACTGTGTGTCTGGCTCCTAGAAGATAATGCCGCCAGGCTTTAAAGGCCGATCTGATGGCCAAAAGTTCCTTGTCCGTAATTGAATAGTTGATCTCAGGAGGCGAAAACTTGCGGGACCAAAAAGGCAACCGGATGTAGTTGGTTTGTGACCGAATCTCTTTGTGATAACACTGCTCCCATAGCAAGACTAGAAGCATCCGTTTCCATGAAGTAAGGAAGTTCTGGGCGAGGATGTTTTAAAACAGGAGCAGAAATGAATTTAGCTTTTAAGTCTTGAAAAGCTTGTTCCGCTTCAGAAGACCACTCAAAACGTTTGTTCTTTTTCAACAAAGCGGTGATGGGCTGGACTATCCGGGAAAATTCAGGAATGAATCTGCGGTAAAAGTTAGCGAAGCCTAACATGCTTTGAACTCCTTTTACAGAGGTTGGTGATGGCCACTTGATAATTGCATCAACTTTCTTTGAATCCATATGGACTCCGTTAGGTGACAATATGAATCCCAGGAACTCGACTTCCGTTGCGTTGAAAACGCATTTCTCAAGCTTAGCAAAAAGACTATGTTGACGCAATCTCTCGAGAACCTTTTTAACGTGTCTCTGATCTTCTTCAGATGATGAATAGATGAGGATGTCGTCAATGTAGACAACTACACACACGTCAATGAGTTCTCGAAGGACATCGTTCATAAAATATTGGAAAGCAGCAGGAGCATTACACAGTCCAAAGGGCATCACTTGATATTCGAATAGCCCGTACTTGGTGCGGAAGGCTGTTTTCCATTCATCGCCCTCTTTGATCCGTACCAAGTGGTAGGCTCCTCAGAGATTCAGCTTTGTGTATATACATGCATCTTTGACTTGGTCCAGGAGTTCAGGGATCAAAGGTAACTGGTATCTGTTTTTAACAGTGATCTGATTCAGGGCGCGGTAATCTATGCAAGTCCTAAGGTCTCCTTCCTTTTTCGGAACGAAGAACAAAGCCGATGAAGCTGGAGATTTTGAAGGACGGATAAACCCGTTAGCTAGGTATTGGTCCAGGTACTGTCTGAGGTGAAGGTTCTCTGGCTCGGTGAGGGCATAGATCCTGCTGCAAGGAGGAGTTGTTCCAGGTATCAGGTCTATTTGACAGTCGTAAGACCTATGAGGAGGTAGGGTGTTAGCTTGATCCTTCTGGAAGACGTCTTGGAACTCCTGGTATTCGGGAGGTAATTTGAGAATCTCCTCAGAAGAGATCGCCGCCAGTGAAACATCAGGTCGAGGATAACAAGTGGTAGAACACTCTGGAAACTGAACCGTCTTTGCTCGCCAATCAATCTGAGGATTGTGCTTCTCTAACCAAGGGATTCCCAGAATGATCTGGAACTGAGGGGCCTTGATTACATCGAACACTATTCTCTCCCGGTGTCCATTGTGACTCAACAGCGTCACTTCTTGGGTGGCATGCGTTACTGGTCCGGAGGCTATCTCCGTGCCATCCACAGTAGTGATGACGTCTTTTACTGCCTTAGGGACAAGGGGTAGATTCATCCTTGATACCATTTCACGGTCCACATAGTTACCGATTGCTCCGCTGTCAATGTAAGCTTCAATTGCATGCAAACGATCTGGACGTTCAGGACTAATGAGGACCATGGGTATCACGAAATGCGAGGTCACGGGACAGATCTTAACGCTCGGCAAGAGGACCTCTACTCTTGTCGGGCGAGGTAGTTTCCCTGCTCAGAATTTGTGGTACAGGTATCCGCGGCTCCTACAGTCTTCTTAGCTGGTTTCACGGGACAGTCCCGAAGAAAGTGTCCTGAATTACCGCAATAGAGGCATAATTGCAGCTGCCTTCTTCTTTCCCGCTCTTTCTGGGTTAAAGGTCCTCTCATGCCCCCAACTGCCTAGCATGGGTTCCACAGTATCAGCTCCCTTATTCGAGGTCTGTGGTTTAGAAAACACTCGGGTATCAAATCTGGAACGATCTGCCTTCCTGTTCTGTAGTCTATGGTCCAGTTGGACAACTAAGTCAATATAGTCTGAACATTCTTGCGGAGGATTCACAACTTGCGCTAGCACATCCTTGAGCTCTCCACGCAGACCTCTGTAGAAAAGCGTTATTCTCTTGTCCTCGGGCCATTGTGTTTCCACTATGAGTCTATTGAAAGAGGCTATATAAGTCAAGAGGTCTTGGTTACCCTGTCGTAATGAGAGAAGTTCATTGTCCAAGGCCTGCCCTTGTGCATGTCTTGCAAACAGTTTCTCCATGCTGGACTGGAAGGCTTGAAAATCGTGTAAAACCGGATCATCCTGGGTGACTAAAGGGATCGACCAATCTGCAGCGCTGCCACTGAGATAAGAAAGCACGAAAGCCACCTTGGCCTGGTCTGTTGGGAATGCAGCTGGTCGACATAAGAAGTGCAGGCGGCACTGGTTGATGAACACTGCGAATTTCTTTGGATCACCAGCAAAGCGTTCGGGCGGAGCCAAGGGCACATTACCGGGCAGATTGATTTGCACTGGATTTGAAGCTGATGCAGAAGGATAACTCCCTCCTGGAACGGGCAAAGGTGTCTGTCCTGCCTGCGTTTGTAACAACTGCCTAGCCAGGTCCTCTGTTCGCTCCTTAGAAATTATCAGTTCTCTTCTTAGAGAGTTCGTTTCCTGGCGAGCTGCATGTACTTCTGCTCTTAATTCCCCAAGCAACTGGGCTAGTTGATCAGTATCTGAGGTTTCCATTGCGCCTGGGTAGGAGTTTTGTGGTGGGCTTCGCGTTCTGTAACGCTCACCTGATTCCCACGGAGGCGCGGGTCTTGGCAGGAAGGTGTCTGTAACCCGAAACGTGATGTGCAGGATTCGGTTGGCTTCTGGGGTCGAACCTCTCCGCACTGTGTGTCGAACTCGAAGGGTGAGGTTTCTGCAGGTGAAATAATATGGGGATTAAAGGTCTGGGTTGTTGAATGTCCCTATCTCTCTCTCCTCCCAGCTTGTCTGTTGAGCCCCCCCTCCCAGGTCAACGTGCTCACCTTAGATAGGTGAATGCTGGGCTCTCCATCTGCGTCTAGTGGAGGGTGCCGTTGCCAGTTCCTTCACTGGTGAAACGTTGGCCTCTTGACTTCAGAGGATGGGTACCGTCGTTGTCTGCACGACCGGTAAGTTTCTGGACACCTTTAGTCTTTATAGTCTTTTTATGTGTGGCAGTGAAGCGCCTGGAATTGCGTAAGTATGGCAAACGCTCTTACTGTCTCTTTCTTTGTCTTTGCAGGCGACGATACAGAATGAAGAAATCCGGAATTCGCCGCGTGCCGGTAAGTGTAACACTGCTGTTGTCTTTGCAGATGAAGATGCAGTGTAAAGAATCCGGAATGCACAGCGTGCCGGTAAGTAGAATAATGCTGTTTATCTTTGCAGGTGAAGATGCAGCATGAAGAAGCCGGAATGCACAGCGTGCCGGTAAGTAGAATAATGCTGTTTATCTTTGCAGGCGAAGGTGCAGCGTGAGACACGGCCGCTGCCGATGGATCAGGTAAGTAAGCACTGCGTGTTAAAGTTCGTTCTGCTAACCTGTTGTTTCTGGTCTTTTGCAGGTGCTGATGTTGATCGGGTACAGGAATGGTAAGTATAATTCTTGCAGGTTCAGGATCCAAAGAAGAAAGGCTGGAACAGACTCGGTGAGCGTTCTGCTGCAGATGCAGAATAACGCGAAGCACGTTTCATCAATCGGGTGTGGTTTAAATAGCCTTGGAGTGATGAGGCGTCTCCTTCCACGGCCCCGCCTAGGTAAGAAAAGAGTTCCTGCTTCCAGAAGAGTTCCAGTGCTGTATCCAGGGAGTGGAGCTGCCCCACCCAGGTAAGAAAGTAGTCCCAGTTCACCGAGGACTTCTAAGAGTCTGGTAAGCAAGCAGCATGGTCTGCCGCAGGTAAGTCCACCCAAGCACCTTAACACCAATGATGAGCCCGGCGCTTCCAGTGCCGGGACCGATGCTTCTGATGAGCCTGGTGCCACCGGCGCCAGGACAAGGTCCAAAAGGTCCCTGTGGGGACCGGCTGGTGCCTAGGATCAGGGTTAGGGGCCTGCTTCCAAGGACGTTGGGCTGATCCTGGCTCCTTGGAAGCAGTGATCATGACGGCAGGAACCTTTCTTGAACAGTGTTTCCCAAACAGGTAAGTATACTATTCAATCTCTCAGAGTCAATATTCAGGTTGGCACTTTGTCGGGGGTGTAGGGTAGAAAGTTCAAAGTTACCAAATATTCCCAAAGCCAACACGTGAGTAACAAATGTTTTTTGAAAAGCACTTCTTGAAGAAATTGGCTAAGTAAGGCATTTTATGGGTAAACTCCTAATTACACCATTCCATGCGTTACCCAGGGGGGAATCCTAGGCTAGTACTCCACTGATCACAGCCTGATAAGGGTTGTGCTAGGGACTCTGCTTTGCACCCCTTGTGACCCCTTCCACCACTAATAGGGCAACCATAATTGCTGGAGACACATTTCAGTTGTAGGTTCCATCGATGGCGAGAAGGAGGGGCGGGGGGCATCAAAAATACAGTTGGTGTCAGAATTGGGTCCAGTTACACAGCAGTTCCAATCTACAGATCTGGGATGGCTCCCACTAACTTTCAGCTAAATCCACTCGGCACCTCAGGAGAGCAGCCACATTGACAACACTACCCAGCAGATGAAGCAGTGCGGCAAAGAATCTCCGGTATGGAGTAAAGCGGGCCCGACTGTTGGCGGAGGCAAGAAACAGGCTGCCGGAAGGGCCCTCTTCCCAGTTGAGAGCAGCAGCATTGTTCGTGGGCCACAAGTCAAAGATCTGCGAAGTCCCAAGATCCAGCCAAGGACGGTGACTGTGGCAGCAGAGAGGCTTGCTCAGTGATTGGTGAGCCCCTAGGGATGGTCCGGGAATACTTATGAAGTCCACTGACAGCAGGGTACTGTTTATGGATACAAGATCTGTTGTTCCCATCCTGTCCAAGGGAGGAAAGCATCTTATTCCCTGGTTGCAGGAGAAGCAACAGTACACACTAGTGGATGGCTTAGGTAATATTGTTTTACTTCCTCAGCCGTTCTCTGGGTCGCCTTCAGTCAGTCTTGTCTTTGGACTCTTGGTTCTACGGGGCGACCTCCAGCTCACCACTGGCAAGGATCTGCACCATTCAAACAGTAGGGGCTGTCCACAAACTGCACATCTACCCAGGGACAGCCCCCTGCTGGGAAAGAAGTGTATGTGACCAGACAGCCCCAACCCAAACCCTAGCCAGTTCATTCACACAAAGACACTTGCCCAGGAGTCCAAGCTGAACCCTGCAAAAGTGCTTGCCTTTATGTGGAGTTTCCTGACTTGAGTGGGGAAGAAGGCATCCAAAACACAAGATGGCCAAAGGACATGGCGTAAGACGTCGAGCAGCCACTTTGAGTATATGGTATTCAAAGGCAGATCTGTTGGTGGTTCTTTTAAAATCTCTTGAGGGAAAATGAGAAAAAATAATTCTTCCCCCACACTGAGCATGTCAACTCTGTCCTCTGTCTGGGATGTGGACCAGGGGAGCATAGTAGTGTGCAAGTGTAGCTAACTATACTCATATATCACTGGTGGGCCAGCAAGACCTACTTTTAGCCAAAAAGGCCTAGCCTCACTGTGCTCTCTTCACCTTTTTAAGTCGCTCTTTCCCAAGCTCCTACTTCTCTCCTTCTGACTTGTATTGGTTATTCCTTCTCTGGAGGCTCCTCCCTGGGTACTTAGTTCTTTGTCCTCACCCTAACGGTTCTCAATATCATCTACTCCCCCCTTTTAGCACGTTTGTCAGTATCCCCAAATTGTCACCCCCTTTTGCACGACTGCTATTGCCTTCTCCTTCACCCCTTTGGGAACACTGAGAGCCTGGGGCTGCGTTCCCTTGTAATGGTGTGGACCCACCCTCCAGCTTCTCTCTGGTGAAATTGGAATCAAGTGTGTTAGGCATCAAACTGATTGTCTAAGCAATGAAAACCTCTGGTAAGTATTGTCACATGACTACTATCATATACACATATGCATTCACTATTGAAGGTTCAGCTAAGTGAACACCAACAATTTACCTTTAGAAAAAGTTATTTTAAGAGAAACACTTTACACAAATGTGTATGGTAAATCAAGTGAGAAACGGAGCAAACCGCAATTTAGAACCAGTTGGAGACAGGTAAATAAATCGGTAGAAAACAGTTAGAATACCCAGACACAAACCTAAAACAAGGTCATTGGTTCTTAAAAATCCTTGCCCTGCTAAGAATTGGGTCCTAGTGCCCAAAAGTCACAATTTCAAAGGAGAGATAGGGGGTAGGACTTCATGCCATACAACCCTATGGTGGGAGGGTGGGAAAGGAATAGCTATGAAAACTCACCTCCCTTACTCCGATTTCTTTGGCAACCACTTGAGGGGTTCCTGAATCCACTGGGCCCACTTGCCTCTAGGCTGTGTTCAGTCGAGGGAGGGCCAGGGGCCACTGGTGCAGAGGTCACTTTCGGCGTCTGGGTTGAGTCTGGCTCATCAGCAGTTCCAGATTCTGCCAAGACAGATCTGTAAACTAGACAGCTGGGCATGCAGGTTACAGTGGTGGCCAGCCTATTCAGGCGGCGACAGGCAATCCGATGGTGCGTACAAAGGAACAGGCCCTGCACAGCTTATCTTCAGTAAGGAAGGCTGAAACTGCACAACCAGGTTCCTTGTGACACAGGTTGAAGATCCACAAAGTTTCTTGGATGAACCCTGAACCACGACCGGTGCAGCCAGGTAGCCCCGGAAAGTTCTGGTCAGTCCACCCTGTCATCTACGGACACTTTTGAAGGCCACGTAGGTACAGATCCTCAAGCAGGGGCTGGGATAGGTTGTTCCTCCAGTTCAGAGGTCAAACCACCAATGAGAGCCGTCTGGAGATCAGGAGATAGAGGAACAAGGCTTTACTGGGACTTGGCTGGAGGCAATTCTGTTCAGCTGCAACAGTTGTCTTCAGGTTGTCAACAGGCTGCGCTTCTTCATAGGGGTCTTGGCTCCAGCGCTGATCTGTCAAATGGCTGCAGGAGTCCTCCTTTTATCCAGGAAGTATTCTGGAGTTACCCCACAGACTGCCACTTTGCCTGGGAAAGAAGGAGCTTTGCGCCAGGGTAGGTTTTTTTTTTTTTGTAACGGAAGGGATAGTCCCTACTGTGGAAGGAAAAAGGGCTGCAATACAATGTGGAACAAATAGAGCTCCAACCACAGATAGACTTGTCAACACTCTCTTAATGTTGGGGTGTATCAAAAATTCTATTTTAAGGAAACTTGAAAGTAGAGCTTCAAAACGTAAGTCTGATATCCTTTACATATATTGTTAAATCATCAACCAATAAGGCAGAGAGGCAAAAAAATCCCTCCTACTCAGTTGTAATTAAATTCAATTTATTGGTTTTTTTCAAATTCATCAAAAAGAAGTAAATAAAAATCCAAAACTGTCTCATTCCTAAACGGAAAAGTAAAGCATGAATGCAATGGAAGAAAAAAAAATGTCAGTCGATACTCTCGCTGTTAGATATTTGCACAGTGAGTGGGTTAGTATCATCTAGTAGTGCAGTGAAAGAAAAAGGAATAGTAGGCTTGTGCACAGTGAACAAAAACAAACAGGGTTTTCTTTAAATTGTATCAACAAGTTGTTCAATTATTCTGTGGCACAATTGCGATAAATGTACTGGCCAATTGTTTGGTCCCCATATTTTAGCAAAGGCTGATTAATGAGCCTATCTTAAATTGGATAACTAACAAGTGCAGAAAAATAAATTCGGACAGAGCGGAACCCAATTGGTATAACAAGAACAATTGCTTGTGAATAATACGCAGTCAACAAGGGATATTAAGGGAAGAAGGAAATCCTGATTACATCGTCCCCCAATACAGCCAGGTGCTCAAATTGCCCCACTGTATTAAGTAGGACGTAAAGGGTCAAATCGGGGTGTTCAAATAAATTGAAAGGTCAGAGGACCAAAACCATCGGTCTACGCCAGGGGGAAGGGCCCCCTATCAAGTTGTAAAGGTCAACAGGGCACAGTGTAGGGCTTTCCATATATGGCCGTTCTGGACTTGAGGCGGCAGGAAGAAGGCCAAGTCATAAAATGGGCAAAAGACATGTGAAAATCTTGTGGCACAGGCATTTTAGAGTATATGGTACTCTAAATGGCATTATACGGTCAAATGCAAAAGTGCACTAGTAAAAAGTAAAATGCACAGAAAAAAATATCTCTGGGCAGCCTATTGCCGGATGCAGATGAATCTCAGGGTGGGTCCCCATTGGCTCGTTCTCTTCTTCGGGGTCTAGCGTTGTCTGTTTTGTCTGCACCCCAGCTTATCAAGAAATTAATTTGCGTCCTCGGGCGTATTGAAAAATTGTGACTTGCCGTCGTGTTGGATACGTAGCTTGGCTGGGTAGAGCATGGACCGAAGGGGAGAAGTCGGGAAAAAATTGTATGTTCTCTCCATCGTATTGCAGGTGCCCTTTCTCTCTTGCAATACGGAGGATTGTATCTCGGTCTCTGAAGTTAAGCAATTTTGCGATTATTGGGTGGGGGGCTGCTCCAGGAATGGGGCGGGTAGTTGGGACCCTGTGAGCCCGCTCCACCACGAACATGTCGGACAATGCAGGGTTTCCAAATATCTCCTTGCATAGTTTTTCGATGAAGTCCTCAATTTTTTCTGTGGTTTGTCGTTCCCTTACCCCGAGGATCCAGATGTTGTTCCGGCGCGAACGCCCTTCTAGGTCCTCGTTCTTGGCCATAACAGCTTTCATTTGTGTTTCTAGCGTTGTCACTCTGGCGGTCATAGAGGTCACGTAATCCTCCACGTCAGAAATTCGTTGTTCAGCCGTGTCCAGCCTGTCCCCGTGTTTGTCTAAATGGTGTTGAAGTTGGTCAACTTTGGTGAACAGGGAGTCTAGCTTGCTATCTATGTTGCCAATTCCCGCTTTTAAATCAAGGAGGATTTCGCTGATGTCTGTATCTGGAATGGGCTCGACTTCTCGGGGTGTGTCCCCTTCCAAGTTTTCTTGTCCCGCATTTGTTTTGGGGGTTTTCACTATGGCTCCAGCCTCGAATGTCAGCTTCCGCTGAGCTTTGTCTGCTTTCCCCATCGTGATGGTTTACTGTGTTTGCGTTACTAGATTGGGGGCCTTCGCCTGTGGTCTCAGAGGTTGTCTCGTGTGGCTGTATTTCAGATGTTTCTTGAGCTGCAGTTAGCCGGCCTTACCTGTCCTGCCTTTGTCCGTGTTATTGGGTACCCCGGGAGGAGTTTCCTCTCGACCTGGAGGGTTGGTTTAGGTGCCCAGCTCCGGCCCCGATGTGAGCATGTAGGATTGCCTGCCGCTTGAATCGTTGGGGCGTGGGAGAGGGGGGGCGCCGAGGCGCCGGTCAGTTCGTGTCCCTCCCGGTTTCGCAGGGGTCCTTTGAGCACTGTGTGATCGCCGGGGGCGGGCCCGCAGTCCGGCCGGCCTCGGGCCTGCTGTTGTGCCGAGGTGTCTACGCGGATCTCAACTCCCGGCGCTTGGTGGCAGCTACTGGGCCCACGCAGCTTCGCGCCGGATGTCCGCCGAGGAGGCGGCGGGGGAGGCAGGGTGGGCCCGCCACTTGGTTTGGGGAGTTGTCTATCTTCCCCCGCTCTCCCGACCCGCCAGTCCCCAGCCAGCGCCCCCGGCACCGCCCGCCTCTGTGCCCGGCCTCGGATCTGCCTCACCCTCGGGGGGTTGGATGGCCCCCGGGCCAAATGTGGCGAGAGGGCTGGTGCTCCTCCTCCTTGTCTCGTTGCCTGTCGCCAGTGGTGCCGCCCGGATGGAACACTCCCGCCGGACACCGGGCCTTTCGAGGGCCACTGGATCTGCTCACCCAATGTGGTACGCCCAGGCAGCCTCTTGTTGACTTATCTTCTTGCCGGGAAGGTTGTTGATCCCCGGCCACTCTCTCGTGTGTGTGTGTCTGCCCAGGTCGCACGTAGTGACGGATCACTCTCCCGCGGCGCCTCGCTCAGATGCCGCCTCGGGCCGTAGCCGATCAGGGCCTACTCGTACCGCGCCTCGGGTTGGATAGGAGGGCGCAGTCGTTCTCCACGTCTTCCGAGGGGGGTGAGGGTGTGGCGGTTGGTGCGCTATTCTTTGAGGCAGCTGCCCCTCCACTGAGGGGGTCGGATGGCCCCCAGATCCGCGTTATTGGGAAGGATTAATTAGGTGCGCTGACGCCGTTCACACCAGTGCGGCCATCTTGGTCGCGCTCTAGTGCCCTCTCCTGCTCCCGCTGAATTTCTTATTAGGTAAACTTGCCTCTGCCTGAAAACCTTATTCCTGAACTCCTCTTCTGGGGTCTTCCTTATTCTTAAAATGTTCTAGAAACTCGATGACCTTTCTGTCCTGCTGATGAAAGGCAGTTTAGAATGCCCTTAACATCGCAAACTGCAAGGCAAGGATTTCCAACTAATCACTGTTCTCCATTCCTACTGCCTTGTTGGAATGGGATATTAGTAGCATCCTAAAGAATATTAGTTGAGGAAAAGTTTAAGGTCCCAAAATGTTTCTTCATCCAGCCAGCTCTCCCTGTCTCAAACAGCCCAACATGGCCATTAAGGCAATTTTAGACCGGTTATGTGGTTACCCTGATATATTCATACAGGCCAACCCTCCTGATTTAGGCGGGAGACTCCCGATTTTTCGGTGAAAAATATAGCTATTTTTCACATTCTCCTGCCTAAAATTACTGTAGCCACAATGCATTCCTAGGGGGAAATGTAGGTCTCCCGATTTCCCAGTGGAAGTCTCCCTCCCAGGTGGCTCTGAATGTTGGCATGTATGTATATCTACCATGGGGCACAAATGGATTGCTTTGGGCGACCAGGACCATACACTCTTAATGAGTAAAAAAGGGTTGGAGTGGCAGGGCGACTTAAGTAGAAGTTTCTCTGACCCCCACAAATAGGTCCGTGATTCGCAAAGCAAGAGGTTGAGGAGACCTTACAAATTACCTTAGGAATTCCAAAAAATGTAATTGTCTTAATAGTCACCCACTAGATGTCCCCCAGCATGAGGGAGGGGACTTTGCCACGTACCTCACTGGGTACTCTGTAACGAAATGACTATGGGGACTGTATCAGCCCCCCTTATTGCCATTAACGTGCATAACCCCCTTAAATAGGTGGTTTGGTCAGAAAAATGTGTAAAGGCCTTGCAGGGGTTTAGGGATACCCTTTTCAAAGCACCTATTCTTAGGTTTTGTGACTACATGAGGTATTCCATAGTCCAAAAGAAGCTTCAGAAGCATGTATAGATGCAGTCCTGCCTCCGCTGGATAAGAAGGGCAGGGGACATCCTGTGTGTTTCATCAGTTGAGAGATTAAGTGTAGAGAGCTATGGGTGGGCAGTTGTGGAAAAATAATGTTTGCCATATTGAGGTTTAGACTCTACTTGATAGGCTCTACCTTTGTAAAACCCCAATAGACCACATGCCCCTGAAATAGCTGCTGAACTTGAAGAAAGAGAACCCTTAACTGCTCAGGTCGCTATAAGCCTTCAAGGCATTGATTTCACCATAAAGCACATACCCGTGACCAAATATTGCATTGTTGGTCTGTCCAGGAACAGGAAGTATAATTGACTAGAACAGGAAATGCATTGAAGGGTGGATTAGACCCTCCTGTCCTCAGTCTGAGGTGAGAGGAGGAAACTGTTTGGAAATCTTGGAAAGTTTTTGCTCCCCTTGTACTTTTGCTGGAACCGCAGCAAAATAACCACTGGCTGTTTTTAGAGCCTGACCTGATTTTTTTGGGGGGTGAGGTTATTTAAACTTTCAAAGCTGGAACCTACAGTGAGAGCAGTTGTCCACAATGGCCCGACTTTCCTGGGATTTTTGTGAGTCTTGATCAGGGTTTTAGGGGATGGGCTGATTATCTATTTTGTTGCCCTTCCTTTCCCCATTAGCATTCAAAGCTTCCCTTTTCCTTACGCAGGAACCTAACTTAGCTATCAATCGAAAACTGGCACCGACTCCAGTACTATCCACTACATTAAGCCCCATTTCTTCAGATAGGAGTACTTAGGATAACTTTTGAAACTCTCACCAAGTAGCCACAATCTGGTTACTTACCTTGAACACTGGTTGATAAGCTTGCACTGGACGCTATATTAATATAATATTAAAATTGAGTGTTGGTGTTCCCTTATAAAATAAGACCTATGATCATTTGTTTTATTTTTTCTTAAATATGTTCCTGCCATTTGAGGTCATTGTAGCTGTATGTTTATTTAATCTGTGTATATTTTAAATGATGGCGTGTGTCCCCTTTTGTAATCTGCTTAGATCACATACTGTGCATAGGCTGACATCTGGTGGAAACTGCAGAGTATTACAGTTTGTTTTTCGAAACTCAAAAATGGGCGTCTACACAGGGCGTGCCAGTAATACTATCCCTAGTGTGACGTCTGCTGTACCCATGATCCCGCACGTGTGTAGGACCCTCGGATTGTTTTTTTCCGCCATACTTGACGGAAGCATTCCGCGGAGTTCCCTGGCTTTCAGCCATATTTTGCTAAATATAATATTTCCCTGTTTCTTCCATTCCCATGTCGAGTCTTCGAAGCTAGATGCCGGCCCGGAGAAGAAAACAACCGTCGAGAGCTGCACGACAGACTTTGGGCCTCGGAAGGCCTCTGGCCTCGGCCCTGCAAGTAGGGAGAGTGGGGGGTGGAAACATACTCATATATATTTCCTACACACACTAGCCCGCTGCCACAGGGTGCGTATGGAGGGTACCCTTTTCAAATTCTGCCCCAAGTGCAACCGCAAGTATCCTTGGGTTGACAAGCACGCCACCTGTAACCTCTGCTTGCCGATGTACCACCCCGAGGCGAACTGTAGAGCGTGTAGCCGGTTCAAGGCTAAGACACTAAAGGACCGCTAAACTAAACGTGAGGCCCACCACGCCAGGCAACGAGAGGCCATGGAAGCGGAGGGCACCCTCAGTGATGGCAGCAACGCCGTACTTTCGGACGGCGAGGGCAACGAGGCATTGCAAGACAGCCAAGCGCAAGTCCCCGACCTCGGAAGTATGTCCGGCAGGGCAGTTATGGGGAACACACCTGGCGACACGAGCACTACCCAAACCACTTCCACTCCTAAACACTCGAAGTCCAACCGAGACTCAACGTACGTGTCGAGTTTTCGGAAAGAGGCACACAAAGAGCGGTCCACTGAATCGGTGTCCTCTGGGCGTTCTCGGTCAAGATCGCCTCATGACACCAGGCAACCTTCCACAGTTGCCAAAAGTGCCTCACTCACCAAAGTCATGGAGGTACGCTCGTCAGAAGACTAAGCCGACCGCCAGCCCCAGGCCGCTCACCAGGAGTCAGCGCCAGCAGACGTTCAGCGGTTGCTTCCGAATCCCGGCGCCCTCTCTCTAAGGAAAGGGACACTACCCCTGAATCTCGACGCCAGGCGTCGAAAAACTCTGAGAGGGTGAAAACACCAGGGAAACATTCTTCCACTCATAGGGAATGGGGGAAACAGCAGAAGAAACCATCTCACCCTTCTTCTGCACCTCAGTTACATAAAGACAGTTCTAAGTCTTCTGATAAACAGCTAGCACCCCTGCACAAGCCCATAGGTCCAGTCCAGTCAAGTCATAAAAGGGGAACCCTCTCAAGAAAGGGTCATTCCCAGCTCCAAGAAATGAACCAGTGAGGATATAGACAGGGTTATGTCTAGAATGTCCTCCCTAGCAGACTTCTACTCCAAGAACCCAGAACACTTCCTCTCCTATACCCCTGACGGTGCTACTCCCTCAGGGTCTAGGGACCCGCAGCCCCCTGGTAAGAAACCTCGGTTTGACACCCCAACGCAAGGTCGGTCTTTAGACCCTTTTTACATCCAGCCTTACACCCAGTATAGTGAGGATCCACTACAGGATGGGGATCTAGACTTGGTAACGTTGGACGACCAAACTGGGGTGGACTACTATGGGGATGATGAGGACCAAGAGGAGGAGGACGAAGATGACCCAGAAGTCTATAGAATAGACTCCCCGGTAGACAAAGAACCTCAAGTTACCAACTCTCCAGTCGACAACCAGCCCCTCCTAAATGAGGTCTTGACTAGAGCGGCAGAACACTTCCACATAGACACTCAGGGGCCACAGGAGGAGAGGGACTTTGCTGAGGAACTAGTAGGAGAAAAGAAACCCATTGCTCAGGCCATACCAATTCTCAAGTCCATCCAACGGAGAATTGATCCTTCCCTTCTCAATCCTAACCTCACCAGGGCAGTAAACGCCAGAATCGAGAAATTGTTCAGGGCAGCCCAATCAGATCCGCTTTACATAAGGGGGCTACTGAAGCCCGACTCCCTGGTAGTTACTAATACCCGGAAGCGGGCGTGAACGCCTCTCATCATCTGAGGCTCCCCCCGACAAGGAGAGCAAGAAAATCTACGGGTTGGGAAGGAAGGTAGCCTCCACTTCCACTTACCAGGCAAGGATTGCCAACTCCACCACTATGCTGGCTAGTTACAACTGCCACCAGTGTGAGCAAGTAGCTGCCCTCATCGACTCTGCACCGGAACCTTTAAAGGGCCAGTTGGCCCAGGTTGCGTTGGAGGGGAGAGCCGTGTCCGGTTGCATCCTTAAGGCAACCTTTGATGCTGCAGATAACGCTGGCAGGCTAATAGCAGAGAGCACTGTCATTAAGAGGCATGCTTGGTTAAGACAGTCAGGGTTTAAACCCGCGACACAAGCATCCTTAATCGACATGCCGGTGGAGCCTAATCTACTGTTTGGCGAAATGTTAGAGGACGGATTAAAGAATGCCAAAGATGAGTATGGGACTCTGAAATCCCTGGGACAGTTAACGAACAAGCCCCCTAATCAAAGAGGCCATAGTAATTTTCGTCGCCCATGCGGCCAAAATATTCACAAAGAGGCTCAAACTACTCACAGGGACAGGGTACATCATGGGGTAACAATCAGCAGTCTACCCAGAGTTACAGCAGAGGGAACAAGAGGGGCTGTGGTAAGGGTAGAGGCAGCCCCAGCAGAGGCGGCACGCCTCCAGCTAAACAGTGACGCCGCGCTCAGGGTCCCTTCTCACGCATCCCCAGTAGGGGGACGCATTTCCAACTTCACCCAAGCTTGGGAAGAAATCACATCAGACAGATGGGTGCTGTCCACAGTGTCGGCAGGATACTGCATAGAACTGCTCGCTTGTCCCCGAAATCACCCTCCACGTCAAAAAGTACATTTCTTGGACCACCAGAAGATTCTCCTCGAGGAGATCATCAATCTTCCAGCAAAGGACGCAAATGAACTCGTCCCGGGCAACCAGGTAAACAAGGGTATTTTTTCAACTTACTTCCTTGTGCCAAAAAAAATCTGACAATGCGCCCAGTATTAGACTTGAGCCCTGCAAACAAGTATGTCAAGCCCAAAAAGTTTTACATGACTACTCTCCAAGAGGTAATCCCCCTCTTAAAAAAGGAGGATTACATGGCAACATTGGACATGAAAGATGCCTATTTTAATATTTCCATATTACCAGTGCACAGAAGATTCTTGTGCTTCAAGTCGGACAGTCAACACTACCAGTTCAAGGTGCTGCCCTTCGGTATAGCCTCGGCTCCAAGGGTATTCACCAAGGTACTGGCGGTGGCAGCGGCATACCTACGCAGGGAGGCAATCCCAGTGTACCCTTACCTGGACGACTGGCTCATCACGGGGGAGACCCCAGTAATTTGCAGATCAAACATTCAAAGAACGATCCACCTCCTCTTCGAATTGGGTTTCTCCATAAACGAGAAAAAATCAAGCACCTCCAAACAGTTCCTAGGAGCTGTCCTAAACACTCAAGAGGGGTTCGCCTTTCCATCAGAGGAAAGAATTTGGAATCTACTACTGCAAATTCCTCTATATCAGCCCGGTCGCCAGATAAGGGTGCGCAAAGCGATGCGTTTGCTAGGCATGATGGCGTCATGTATTTACCTGGTCCCCCACAAGCGCCTGCACATGCGACCCATGCAAGAGTGGTTGGCGAAACAGTGGTCACAGGCAAGTGGTTAGTGAGACGATCTAGTGGTCGTTTCGCCAACACTTGTACAAAGTCTTCACTGGTGGACAAGAGAGAACCTGTCAAAGGGGAAATCCTTTTACGATCCAGAGGTACATGCTGTAGTCACAACAGACGCATCCCTGTCAGGGTCGGGAGCGCACCTCCTTCACCACACAGCTCAGGGTCTCTGGTCTCACACAGTGGGCAAGAATCATATCAATCTGCTAGAGCGGCTGGCAGTATTCTGAGCGCTTCAAGCGTTTGAGCCCCACCTGTTGAACCTGTCAGTGCAGATCTTAACAGACAGCACAATAGCGATGTTTTACCTAAACAAACCGGGAGGGACTCGTTCGCCAAATCTGTCCAAGCTTGCCCAGAAAATGTGGATATGGGCACTCAGACGGAACATTTACCTGTCATCTCAACATGTTCCAGGGGATCTCAATTCGCTAGCGGACGCTTTGAGCAGAGATCCCCTCCCAGAAGAACACGAATGGTGTCTACACAGAGAAGTCGTAGAAGACATCTTCTCACAGTGGGGTTTCCCCACTACAGACCTATTCGCCACAAGCAAAAACAGGCAGTGCCCACAATTCACTTCCAGGTTCCTCCAGCCAGACTCCAAGGGGAACGCCCTGTGGATGAACTGGTCAGGGATGTTTGCCTACGCTTTTCCACCCCCCCTCTCATGAGGAAGGTGGTCAACAAGATGCACAGGGAATTGATGACGCTCATCCTAGTTGCTGCCATGTGGGCAAGGCAACCGTGGTTCCCACACCTACGCAGACTAGCGGTGTGCAAACCCATCAGACTCCCGTGCTGCTACAACCAGCAGTAGTCCCAGTACCAAGGTCAAACAGTGCATCCTCAACTGAACTCAATGAACCTGGCCGCATGGCTCCTGAAGTCATAGAGTTTAGACATCTCAACTTACCACAGAGATGTATGGACATCCTAAAGGAATCTAGGAAACCTAACACGAGGCACTGTTACTTTGATAAATGGAAAAGATTTGTTGTATGGTGCCAGAATAAGCAAATCAACCCGGTTGATTGCACTCCTTCAAATATTGTCACCTACATGCTCCACCTGCTGGATGCAGGGCTGGTATTTAACTCACTCAAGGTACACCTGGCAGCGCTGTCAGCCTACACCACTTCCCACAACAAGGTTTTGTGGTGGAAAGTACCAGTGGTTAAAGCCTTCATGGAAGGGGTAAAGAGACTCCACCCTCTAATTTCAAACCCACCTCCTGGTTGGGACCTTAATGTGGTGCTTGCTAAGCTCATGGGTCCACCCTTTGAACCCATCCATAAGGCCAGTCTCAAACACCTGACCTATAAAACTGCCTTCTTAGTAGCCATTACATCCATAAGAAGGGTCAGTGAAATCCAGGCTCTGTCAGTGCAGGATCCTTTCTTTACTGTTCATAAGGATAAACTGGTTCTACGAACACACCCTAGGTTCTCACCTAAGTTTATTTCTAAATTCCACGTTAAACAGTCCATTGAGCTTCCGGCCTTCTTCCAAGAACCCAAAAGCTCTGCTGAGGTGAAACTACACATTCTAGATGTGCGAAGAGCGGTCCTCTACTATGTAGACAAGACCAGACCGCTAAGGAAAACAGACCAACTGTTTGTCTCCGTAGCTACAGGCAGAGAAGGAGATCGCGTCTCTAAAGGTGCCATCTCCAAATGGATAGTCAATTGTATCCAACTATGTAACACCCTTTCTGAAAAGACTCTGGCTTTCATTGCAAATGTACCCCTTGAAACCATTTGCAAAGCAGCTACATGGAGCTCTATTCACACTTTTACTCAGCACTACTGCATTGACACTCATTCCAAGACAGATACTCAAGTGGGATAAGCGGTTCTAAGACATCTCTTTGCTCATGACCCTTCTCACATCCCACCTGCTTCTGTCTGCTAACACTGTTCGCTAATCTATGCGCAGCATGTGATCTAAGCAGATTCCACAAGCCTCAGAAGGGATACATTACTCACCTTAATCCTATTTCTGATGCTTGTATCTGCTTAGATTGACATGCGACCCACCCTTCCTCCCCTCTGAGAGAAGGCGCATGGATGCTTGTAGTCTTATCTTCCTATCTATCTGGTTGGATAATCTGTACTCACGCTACTCCTCATGCTACCTCATGTCAGAAAAATACATTTGAGTGGATTGTGTCCTCCAACGTATTCCTCATCTTAGATGTATTCTATCCAGCTTTAGCTGCTTCGGAAACATTTTCGGCAGAGGGCGCCATGCGTCGATGTCGTCGAGTCGATGGTCCCTCAAAGGCCTCCGTCGAGGGTGACGTAATCGGGTGCATAAGTAGCACGCGTGGCACCCGCTGGCCTCAGTTCCGTTTTTCCGCAGTATACGTTGCTTCGGAGATTCGGCGCACCTCGAGTTCTGTGAAGAAATAGTAAATAATATAAGAAAGCGAAGATGTCCTTGTCATCGATGCCGACCACAACCCCGAAATCGGGTTTCAAAAAGTGCAAGTCGTGCGGCTCAAAAATGTCGATCACAGACCCGCACCGAGAGAGTTTGTGGTGCCTCGGAGAAGGCCACGACATGGAGGCCTGTACGAAGTGTCAGGCGATGACGGGGAAGGCCTTGCGAGAAAGGAGGGGAAAACTACAGGTAGGTCGCAAATCCGACTGTAAAGCTTCTAGCGTCGAGTCGAGGTTCCGTGAAGAGAAATCTCCTCGACGTGAAAGGCATCGGGCCAGGTCCCGAAGCGATTCCCATCGCTCGTCGTCTTCAACGAAAAAATCGAAGAAACAACACCACAGGTCCCCCGTCCACCTCGTCCACAGATGAATCCCCAAAAAGGATGAAATGTCCCACTAAACATTCATCATCCGAAGAATGGGAAGCATTCAGGGTCAGAATGATGGAGGTGTTCGAGAAAGCGAAGCCTCGGTCCGCGCCTTCCTCGGAAGCCGGCCGGGAGCGTCATCGATCCGACATTCGCACGCCCTCGAGCCCAGGTGATCGAAAGAGGAAGGATAGAGAACCTTCTAGGACGCCGAGCGAGAAAATCTTCTCGAGTCGAGTCGACTGCTCGAGGTCACCGACGCCGTCCGAGACCGAACACACCTCGAAGGGCAAGTCTTCGAAGAGCGCCTCAACGCTATCGAATCCAGCGCCGTCGAAGACGGGTATTGCATCGACGACATCGACTCCTTTGTCGACGTTGACCCCGAAGCCCTCGACGCCGAAACCCCCAGTTCGGCAAAATCAGTCAGAAAAAGGGAAAACGCCTGTAATTCCTTCAAGACCCATAAATACTCTTCCTCCACCTCTCCCAGAAAAGGTTTTCAAACCTCTTCTTAGGAAATAGTTTTTTTTAAATCTCTGACCTCAATTTTTGAGGAACAGGAGAAATCTGATGAGAAGAATGTGCCTTTTGGGCTAGAATATGGGACCCCAAATGTCCCGGAATGCCTGATTTCAGAAGAAAGCAGGATGAGGGATTTGGTTGAATCACTGCACAGTGCAAGTGGTATTGATACATCCCCTGAAAAATGACTTTGGTAGGCCAGAACCAGGAGAACATGCCAGTCCATCATACTGTCAGCTAATGACAAAGGTCATAGATTATTTAGGATGGGCCAGACCTCCAGCCCAATTCATCCAAGATGATCTAACAGACATATTGGATCATGGTCCTACTGAAGACCCAGTACTACCTTTTCACGTAGCCTTGCAAAATAGGGTGGCCAAAAATTGGGAGACTCCGGATTCTATTCCACCAGTGAATAAATCGCTTACTTCAAAGTACCACCCTGCCAGTAGCGACCCCGGCTATCTGTCTAAACATCCCACTCCAGAGAGTTTGGTCATACAGGCAGCCAGAGCTTCTAACTAACTGGCGTACCCTTCTATCCCTCCAGACAGGGACGATAAGCTGTCAAAATTCCTGCGCCTCATGTCCCCAGCCCTCCAAGATGTCAGGCTGGAACCAGGCCACGATCACATACATGGCCCTCAAGGGCCTCTCCATCCCTCCAAAGACCCACTTGGAGTCAGACTTGGCGCTTGTGGCACCAGACTCACTCACTCCCATAGGATAACATTGGGGATTGGACTTGTAGTGCATTGATGGGGACAATATGGATGCCCCCACATATTTCGGTTCCCAGAACTGCATGTGCAGTCTAGTCTTTTGGGTGTGGTTTAGCCCAGAGACACCTGGGATACCCAGAGACTATTTAAGCCACGCCCAGGCTGAGAAACATGCTTTGTGTTTTCTGCACCTGCAGTGTGACACTCGCCGTGTTCGAATCGTTCTCCAGTAGGCCTGCATCTTTCTTCTGCACTCAACTCCTGCAAGAACACTGTTAGGGACAGCCTTACCTTGCGGCGCTTCTGCCCATCATTCATCGCTTCTTCTGTTCTGCGGGCATCTTCAGCGGTGTCATTCCCATTCCGGCACCCCGGTTCCTAAGGAACTGGGAAAAGAACAGAAAAAAGGCATTAGTAAGCATTCAGAAAATCTTCGCTTATTTTTAAAGACTGTACGAGCTTCAAACGCTTACCTGAATCCCAGCCGCTCTGGGGGAACTCTGATTCCGGAACTCCTCATCCATCTGCAAGAGGGAAAAGACACTCCAGGTTAGCGTGGAAACATCTAGAGGTGTTGCATACCGCGCTTACTCACCGCATTTCTTCTTCATAACCGGCATCCACGCTGAAAACATTGCAGCACCTAAAAGAAACAGAAAAAGAACTCCGTTCAATACAAATACGAAAGTGTTGCATCGCGCTCTCACTCACCTTCAGCGCTACTCATCCCAGCATCACGTCGCCATCCCCGGACGCCGGCCATCATCTAAGGAAGGAAAAGAACGAAGTTAGAGAACTGTTGAAAAGACTCATTATACTTACCTGTCAGACTCTTGCCATTGACGTAACTAGGCAGCAACGAGCCTGCATCAATCAACGCGCCCCTGCGCTGAAAGCAGGACAGAGAGCACACTTTCCAAGAAAACAAGGCCCAGTCTCCAGTCGAGTAGACTCCAGGGAAGGGTTCGAGGTCGTAAGAGGTCAGAACAGGCTTAGTGACGTCCCCGTGGATACCAGGTGAGCGTTACATAAGCGTGTGGATGGCTGGGCACGGAAGGTATTTTCAGCTGGGAGAATGGCATTAAAATCGGCCAACTACACATGTGCCTTGGCAAAGTTTTCGTGCACTCTGTGGGATTGCATTGCAATGGCGGCAGAGCACATACCAGCAGGGGACGAAAGGGAAGGATTCCTAGCCATCATTAGAGATGGAAAGGAGGCCATGCAGGAATCCCTTGAATCTGGATTGGACACTGTAGATAGTGTGAGCAGGTCCATGGGCACTAGCACGGTAATGCCCAGATTGGCGTGGTTACGGAAGTCGGGTTTCGCACCAGACATGCATAACAGTCTTGTGAACATGTCCTTTGATGGGTCTCACCTTTTTGGCAGCAGGGCTGACGAGAACTTTGAGAGGTTGCAGACCTCAAAGGCAGCTGCCAAGTCTTTGGTAGCTGCCATCAGGCAACCTCAGCATTTTCATGCACCAGGTCAATCTTGGAGGGGACGATACTATCGTTACTACTCCTCATATGGAAAGACGAGAGGAATGGCCAGTCAAAGGAGCCAGAGAAAGGCCACTCGCGGTGGACGAGGAAAACGTGCAAAGCCAGCTCCAGCTACAGCCTCTCTGCCATCAGCGGCTGCAGCAACCGCCTCAAAACCACTTTGAGGACTTACATCACAAGAAACCTGTGGGAGGCAGGCTGTCACAGCATCTGCAAGAATGGTGAGCCATTACTTCTAGAAATAATAGCCCAAGGTTATTGCCTTCCTTTTCTAACGCAACCTCAAATCAATCCACCAAGTAGACACCCTTGGAAGTTTCCAGACCCGCTCCTACAGCAGGAAATTTTAACCCTGCTGGAGAAAGGTGCTATAGAACCGGTACCTGCAGCGGAGAGGAACAAGGGATGGTACTCCCCATATTTTTTGATCCCCAAAAAGGACAGAGGACTGAGACCCATCCTTGACTTGAGAAACTTGAACAAGTTCCTCAGGAAGGAAAAGTTCAAGATGGTTACCCTTTCTCAGATCCTTCAGGCCCTTCAACTTCAGGATTGGTTGGTGTCATTGGACCTCCAGGATGCTTATTTTCATGTGCCGATTCATCTCAAGCAGAGAAAATACCTGAGGTTCGTGGTTGGCGACTCACACTATCAGTTTCAAGTCCTGCCATTCGGATTGACTTCCGCCGCGAGGGTCTTCACCAAATTGATGGTAGTGGTGGCAGTGCACCTCAGGAGAGGGGGGATTCATGTCTACCCCTACCTGGACGATTGGCTGATCAGAGCAAGCTCTGCCGAGCAGGCGCTAGATCACCTGAAAGTCACCTGCCACTTACTCCACAGACTGGGCTTCTCCCTCAATTTCAAGAAGTCACAAATGACACCTTCTCAACGGCTCCAATATATAGGAGCTGTACTAGACACATCCCTGGGAAAGAGCTCGACTCCCAGGTCGAGGGCTCAAGACATTATTCAGATGGTTTCAAAATTCCAAAATGCCCAAAATCTCCAGGCCTACGACTTCTTGAGGTTACTCGGCCTCATGGCATCCTGCATCTTTCTAGTGCCAGAGGCACGTCTGAGAATGAGATCCCTTCAATGGGCTCTAAAGACTCAATGGTCCCAATTCTCAGGTCGAATGACGGATCTTCTCCAGATTCCGAACAAGGTTCGTCAAGATCGTCTATGGTGGACTTGTTCAGAGAATATCCTGAAAGGAGAACCTTTTTGGCAACCAGGGCCGGAGATCACAGTAGTGACGGACGCCTCACTCAAGGGGTGGGGGAGCTCATGCCAACTATCTGACAATCAGCGGTCGTTGGTGTCCATCTGAGTCCAAACTACACATCAACCTTCTGGAGCTGAGAGCACTCAGACTAGCGCTGAGAGCTTTCTTGCCGTCTGTCAGAGGAAAGAATGTCCTGATAATGATGGACAACACAGTGACCATGCATTATCTAAACAAAAGAGGAGTTGTAGGGTCACTACCTCTGTCCAGAGAGGCAATGCAACTCTGGTATTCGGCAATTCAAGAAGGAATCTCTTTAACGGCAGTTCACCTAGCCGGGGAAGAGAATATGACGGCAGATGCTCTGAGCAGGCAGAGCACGGTGTCCCACGAATGGGAACTGGCTCAGGAAGTCATTCAAGAGATCTTTGCCCTTTGGGGAACCCCTCAAGTGGACCTATTTGCAACCGGAATCCACCGGAAGTGCGAAAGGTATTGCTCAAGGGAATTTCCCCCGAGAGGAGCCCTGGGGGACGCGTTCGTGGTGGAGTGGAATTTCCCACTATTGTACGCGTTCCCTCCGATTCCCGTCATTCCTCAGGTCATCGGGAGACTGAGACACTTCGGGAGCCATATGATCCTAATTGCCTCGAATCGGGCCAGGAGAACGTGGTACCCGGACCTTTCTCGACATGTCCATCTATCCCCCAGTACGTCTTCCTCAGAGAGAGAACCTTCTCTCTCAAATGGAGGGTCAGGTACTCCATCCAGAGGTCAAAACGCTCAACCCTCACGCTTGGTGTCTGAAAGGCTGAGCTACAAGGATTGGAACCTTCCAGATGACGTCATGGAGGTGTAGCTTTCGGCACAAAGGCCAGCAACAAAGTCTCTATACCGTTGTCGTTGGAAAAAGTTTTGCAACTGGTGCAGAGAAAAGAATGTCGATCCTTTTCTATGTTCTATTCCGGAAGTACTGTCCTTCCTCCTGTCCCTAGCACATAGAGGTCTAAACGTTGGAACCATTAAAGGTCATCTTGCGGCGCTTTCCACCTTCAAGCGCTCATCAGAAGATTGCTCCTACTTCAAAATTCCTTTGGTAGTACAATTCTTAAAAGGACTCACTAATGTGTTTCCCCCTTACCCTTTTCAAGTGCCAATTTGGGATCTCAATTTGGTCCTAAAATTCTTAATGTGTGCTCCTTTTGAACCTTTGCACACTTGTCCATTAAGATTACTAACATGGAAAACTGCCTTCCTAGTTGCTTTAACATCTGCAAGAAGAGTGAGCGAATTGCAGCCACTGTCTTCTGGGCCACCCTATACTGTGTTCCATAAGGACAGAGTTGTGTTGAGGGTTAAACCCTCATTTTTTACCAAAAGTGGTATCTGATTTTTATTTAAGTCAGAGAATTGTCTTACCCGCATTCTATCCTCCACCTCATCCTACTAAGGAGGAGGAAAGATTACACAGGTTGGATCCGAAAAGAGCTTTAAGCTTTTACATCGGCTTTCTAAGCTTAAGAGTGGACAATCAACTGTTTATTGGCTACACAGGCAGAAATTGAATCAGTCAGTGACAAAGCAAACAATATCATGCTGGATTGTGCTTTGTATTTCAGAATGCTACAGATTGGCACAAAAAGACCCACCAGAAGGTCTAAGGGCTCATTCCACCAGAGGCATCGCCTCTTCAACAGCCCTACAAAGAGGTGTTCCTATAAGGTCCATTTGTGAAGCAGCAACTTGGTCCTCCCTGCACACATTCTCAAAATTCTATAGCCTGGATGCTTCCCAGTCTAAGGAGCTTAATTTTGGAAAAGCAATACTATACTCAGCCGTCTAAGAGTATCGAAAAATCTAACCCCTCCTCCAGAGGAATTGTCCATACTGCTTTGGGAGTCTATCTAAGATGAGGAATACGTTGGAGGACACAATCCACTTGAAGAACAAGTTACTTACCAACTGGTAACGTTCTTTCGATTGGATGTTCCTCGAACGTATTCCTCATCGCCCACCCATCCTACCCCTCTGTAGATTTTTCCCGGCTATTGCCACTCCAACTCTCGCAAGGCAAATACCTGTCTCCCGGCACAGTCTACACAGTGAAAAATCAATAATGAAGGGGGAAAATCGTAACTGAGGCCAACAGGCGCCACGCGTGCTACTTATACAACCAATGACATCACCCTCGACGGAGGCCTTAGAGGGACCATCGACTCGATGACATCGACGCACGGAGCCCTCTGGCAAAAATTTTTCCGAAGCAGCTAAAGCTGGATGGAATACATCTAAGATGAGGAATACATTGGAGGAACATCCAATCGAAAGAACGTTACCAGTTAGTAAGTAACTTGCTCATCTGAGGGTCCTACACGCGTGAGGGACCATGGGTACAGTGGACGTCACACTAGGGATAGTATTACTGGCACGCCCTGTGTCGACGCTCATTTTTGAGTTTCGAAAAACAAACTGTAATACTCTGCAGCTTCCACTAGACGTCGGCCTATGCACAGCATGTGAATCTAAGCAGATACAAGCATCAAAAATACGATTACGGTGGTTAATGTATCCCATATATATGTATATTTTTTTCTGAGGCTTGTGTAATCTGCTTAGATCACATGCTATGCATAGGCTGACATCTAGTGGAAGCTGCAGAGTATTACAGTTGTTGTTTTCGAAACTCGAAAAGAGACGTCGACAGGGCGTACCAGTAATGCTATTTCTAGTGTGATGTCCACTGGACCCATGGTCCTTCACGCGTTGAGGTCCCTCAGATTGTTTTTTTCCACCATCATCGACGGACGCTAAATCGCAGAGTTCCTATTCGGCTAACGCCATTGATTAGATATTAATTAGAGTTAGTTACTCTTTCTATCCTTTAAGTCGCCGACTTTCGAGAACATCTTCGGTGGTGAAGAGGATGAATGCCTGACAAAGACCTTTATTCGACTCACCCTTTCGGCTTTGGAAGGCCCAAACATTAGGGAGAGTGAGGGGGTGGACATTTCCCAGGCCTCTAAGAGAATGCATATTCCCCTTTACCTTCTCTATTTTCGCCTGGCTGCCCTTCCATCCAAATATGGTAAACACACCATTTAAATTCTGCCCTAGTTGCAATAAAAGCACCGGGTCTGCAACCTTTGTCTTGCACGGGACCACGACGAGGGCCATTGTCGAGCTTGTCAGCTCTTCAAACCGAAAACACTCGAGGATCGAAAGACCGGACCTTGGGCCCACCACGCAATGCAGGCCGAGGCCGCCTTGGACGAGGAGGGGGCATCCAGCTACGGCAGGATTGCTGTCTTTTCGGACAACAAAAGCGATGGGGAACCGATCGATTCCCATGTACTACCCACCAACCCCAATAGACAGATCGGCGGAGCTTTTTTGAAGACGACACCCGGCGGCAGTAGCACACACAGTGCAGCCCACACAAAGCACATGCCACATGGCCGAAAGTTTACGGCATCATCGTCCACAAGGATACACACAGCGTCAAGGGGTAGGTCTACAAGCTCCCTGTTCTCTGGGCACTCAAGATCTCGATTCCGACACGACAGGCCCCAAAGCTGCGTGACAAACTCAACGTGGATGCCGTGTCCAATACAGTGGCTGAAAGCCGAGCATCGGAAGATGCAGCTTCGGACCTCCCATCTGCCCAAACTTGACACTCCACACCAATGTCAAAATCGGCAAAAAGCACTGGTTCTTCAAAAATAGCCCAGCTGGTGCAAAAACATGTCCCAGCGACTCTCCTTAAAGGGAGAACGTCGAAGAAACACTCTTCTAAGAGTCACCACTCCCATAAAAAGAAGGGTAGTACATCACTCAAGGAGAAAGCAAGTATTTCCCAAGGGGAGGGTTAGCAAGTGCCATGAGACACAAGCAGCCTACTCCAGAAATACCACAGACTCCGCTTACTATAACTAGAACATCTAATATACCAAGCTCCTCTCAATGGTCCTGTGAAGACATTGATAGGGTAATGCGTGGGTGTCCTTCATGGCAAATTTCTTTGGAAAGAACCCACATGCAGTACACAGCCTACAGAATACACCAGCCACTAGTGGCACATCCACCTCACAACCCCCAACAAAAAGGCCACGTCCAGAATCCCTTTTAATTAGTCCTCAGCAAGATCCTGTCCAACATGATCTCTGTAATCCCAATTCAGACACTGAGGAGCAGGATAACCAAGGTGGGGGGGGGAGAGATCACTATTATGATGAAATTGATGAGGAAGACGTTTACATCCTACCCTCTCCCGATCACCTAGACCCACCAGTGGCAGACTCACCAGTGGACAACCAACCTCAGTTTAATGATATGCTCATAAAAGCAGCAGAGCATTTCCAAATCCAGGCCCAGGAAACGCAATTGGATAAGGATTTTGTGGAGGACATATTAGGGGACAAAAAAGCTGTTACCGAGTTTATTCCCCTCCTTCAATCAATACAAAGAAGAATTCAGCCCTCATTAGAAACTCCAAGCGAACCACGGGCTGTGAACCCACGTATTGAAAAGATTTTTCGCACTGCGCCCGCAGTCCCACTTTACATAAGAGGTCAACTGAACCCAGACTTGCTAGTAGTCGGCACTATGCGAAAAAGGGCAGGAACACCGCTAGCTTCATCTGAAGCACCCCCAGATAAGGAAAGCAAGAAGCTTTACGCTATAGGGAGGAGGGTGGCCACCTCAGCAGCCTTTCAGACAAGGATTGCAAACGATACCACTTTATTGCCAAGCTACAACTGCCACAAGTGGGATGAAATTGCAACATTTATAACTTCAGCCCCAGAACCCCTGAAATCTCAGCTGTCCCTCGCAGTAGCGGAAGGCAAGGCGCTGTCCAACTTCATCTTAAAAAACAACTTAGTTGCCGCAGATAATGAAGGCAGGATCATTACAAAAGGGACAATCATTAAACGCCATGCATGGCTTTGCCAATCTGGATTTAAACTTGAAACAAAGGCAACACTCCTCAACATGCTGATAGAACCCAATGTCTTGTCGGGAAAGCCGTTGAGGATGCATTAAAATCTGCCACAGAAGAGTATGACACTCTTAAATCATTAGGCCAGCTAACTAATAAGGCACCAGGCTAAAGAGGCAGAAGCAATTTTTGTAGCTTTCGAGGAGAAAACTTGCAAAGGTTATGGGCAAAATCAAGGCTCATCCTGGGACAACAATCAGGGACAAGCCTTGCAAGGTTTCCAAAGGGGCCAGCATAGATCTTGTGGCCGGGGGAGGTTCTCCACTTCCAGAGGTGGAGCAACACCTCCTAAACAATGACCACCCGCTTCAGGTCCCCACCCATGCCTGGAGGGAATCACCTCGGACAAGTGGGTACTACGAACCGTAGCGGGGGGGGGGTTATTGCGTGGAGTTAATTCAGTGACCCTCAAACCATCCCCCACATCAAAAATCGACCACAAAGGAGGAACAACACATCCTTCTAGAAGAGGTTGCAACGCTGCTGCTCAAGGACGCCATCAAAATCATCCCAGCGAACCAGGTAAACAAGGATATCTATTCAACCTACTTCTTTGTGCCCAAAAAATCTAACAATGCACCCAGTATTAGACCTACGTACGCCCTGCAAACACCTATGTCAAGCCACACAAATTCTGCATGACAAAGCTACAAGACGTAATCCCTCTGCTAAAGCGGGGGACTACATGGCAACATTGGATATGAAAGATGCTTATTTTCATATTTCATTGTTCCCAGCGCACAGAAGACTCTTTTGTTTCAAGATAGCAAACCAGCACTACCAATTCAAGGTATTACCCTTCGGCATAGCATCCGCTCCAAGGGTATTCACCAAGGTACTGGCGGTGGTGGCAGCATGCCTGCGCAGGGAGGCAATCCCAGTGTACCCCTACCTGAACGACTGGCTGATTACAGGGGAGTCTCCCCAGGTTTGCAGGCAAAATACTCAAAGAACTGTAAACGTTCTCTTCCAATTGGGCTTCTCAATAAACAAGAACAAAATCAAGCCTTGTACCAAACACAACCAAGCAGTACCTAGGAGCTGTCGTAAACACAGAAGAAGGGTTAGTCTTTCCATCAAAGGAAAGAGTCCAAAATGCTACTGCAAATAACTCAGTATCAAGCCGGTCACCAGACAAGCGTATGCAAAGCTATGCATTTGCTCGGCATGATGGCATCTTGCATTTACCTGGTCACACACGCATATTTGTGCATGTGCCCAAGGCAATGTTTTTTTTTGGTCAATGTATGAAATCACCTACATGAAAAACTATACTTTCTTTGTTAATTCCAAATGTTTTCTGTCATTATGAAACTATGTATTAAGTTTCCAGGCGACACGCCCTAATTCTCACCCTCTCGGGCTGTTAGTAATACAATACAAACTGTCCACTTACTTAATTATGGTTTTTCTCTGCTGAGATTCCTGAGACACATACACATTTTGTGATCCATGCCACAACATATTTAAATGAAGTATTTTCGGTAATCACAACCTCATGGGGCCATTAGCTATGTTTCAGAGTATAAAAAACCAATGCCGCTTCGCAATGCTTACGGTTGCCATGACAACCGTTTGTCAACAATATTGTCTAAATTAACTTTTTAGACACGCGTTGACACTAATCACACCCAAAATTGATTGAGCTTTTTTTGTGCCCCCCGGATGGAGCAGAATCCATCATTTTGTTTCCCACTCGATTCTAGGGCCATTCCAAGATGGCCGACATATAAATACCTACAGGGACCTAGCAACAGCGTTACCAACGCTTTGCAGTCAGGCCCCTGGAGTCTCATTTGTGACTCAGCAGCCTGAGGAGCTCCAGCTCGTACTTTTTTGCAGACAGGCTGCCCATGCTGCAACCCTCACAGGTACTTTAAAATAAACCCTGCACTTACTGCTATATATATGAGACAGTTGTTACTAGGTAACCACACTCACCTTGAGCCATATATATTTTTTAGCTGTGCAAGCCGTGTCTGTTTCCCACTGATACCACCCTGGATCAGCATTTTTCGACCTCCAGCGAGAGGTAAGACTTTTTTCCCTGACTTTTTTTCATGCCTTTTTAAACGGGGACATGTTTAGCTTCAACCTCCTTTTGCTTCTCTCGTTCTCTGTTATTTGCAACAGGATCATACAGAGACCAGCTCATGCGGCTAGCAGATCTCAAATTTAGCGCCTGTGAAATCTATTAACCCATAGGTAAGCTATGTGCTTTTTGATTTTACATCAACCACACGTGATTCACTGAAACTAAATAATTTTGGCTCAGACACCCCCCTGACTGTAGTCTCCTTCCCCTGCAGCACAGACGTCAATCTACACAGAACTCCGTCCTGATGAAGGCCGTGTTAAAGATGAGGCACACCTAGCCCACCTAGAAACGGCTGAAACACCTGGTGTAGACGCACTACTCCCCCCAAAACTACAGCACATTAATGCTGTTTACGCAAGAAAAATAATTTTGTGTACCCACCATTGTTCTATGTGTTTTCCACAAATGTTGACTTGAATATGTACACTGTAATATGTGAATTTCTTGGCAAATCCTAATAGGAGTCGGGTTTGTTGCACACACACAATTTGGAGATTGTCCCAAAAAATGTTTTTTGGGCACTGTGTGTTGTAAATATCTTTCTGTTTTTTGTCTGATTGTTCTGTTTTTGCAAACCATTTTGATGTCTTAATTTCTCTAAATGTTGGATTTATGTCTTTTTGCACACAACTCTAATATAAAAAAATGAGATTTATCTCTACAACATACTATTGAAGAGTGATTCCTTCCTCAGCAATGCAGAGTTTGATAATACATGTGGAGGTGTTGTTCTGAGCCTAGCATCCTTGGACCTATTCATTTCTATCTTTTGTTTTCAATGCAATGTTCTACATCAACAGGAAGGGGGGAACACATTCTCCAAATCTGTCCAAGCTATCACAGAAAATATGGGCACTCAGACGGGGGATATTCCTATCTTTCCCACATGTTCTAGGGGAACTCAACACTGTAGCAGACACGCTAAGCAGAGATCCCCTACTAGAGGAACGCAAGTGACAACTAGACACAAATATCGTAGACCACATCTCCTCACAGTGGGATTACCCCATGCTAGACTTGTTCGCTACAAAAGAAAACAAGCAATGCCCAGACTTTGCGTCCAGGTTTCCCCAACTAGACTCTAAGGGCAACTCCCTATGGATGAGCTGGTCAGGGAAATTTGCTTAGGCTTTCCCCCTACTCCTCTAATGAACAGGGTGGTGGACAAGATTCACAAAGACCAGATGATGCTCATCCTAGTTGCTCCCATGTGGGCGAGACAACCATGGTATCCACATCTGCGCAAACTGGCGATGTGCGATCCCATCAAACTCCCGTGCCAGACCAATTTGCTGACCCAACACAGGGGAATAACAGTACACCCTCAACCTCACTCAATGAACTTGGTAGCATGGCTCCTGGACATCCAAATCTACCACAGAGGTGTATGGATATCCTCAAGGAGGCTCGAAAACCAAACACCAGATACTTTTATTTCGACAAGTGGAGGAGATTTGTAATGTGGTGCCAGTCTAAACAAACCATTTACAATGTACTTCATCCCACATTCTTCACTATATGCTCCACTTGTTAGACTCTGGGTTAGTATTCAACTTTATAAAGGTTCACCTGGCGGCTTTATCAGCATACACACCACCTCTGAGTAAAGTATTGTGGTGGAAAGTTCCCATCATTAAAGCATTCATGAAGGGAGTAAAGAGACTCAACCCTCCAATTTCAAACACACAGCCAGGCTGGGATCTCAATGTAGTACTTGCAAAGCTCATGGGACCTCCCTTTGAGCCAATGCATAAATCAAGTCTTAAACACCATATTTATAAAATTGCCTTCTTAGTGGCTATCACATCCATAAGAAGAGATACTGAACTTCAAGCATTGTCAGTGCAGGACCCATTCTTTGTCATCCACAAGGAAAAATTGCTTTTACGAACACACCCTAGGTTTTCACCAAATTAATTTCCAAATTTTACGTAAACCAATCCATTGAGCTACCAGCCTTCTTTCAGAACCCAACAAGCACAGTTGAGAAAAAAACTCCATACACTATATGTAAGGAGGGCGGTCCTTTACTATGTAAACAAGACCAAACCCCTCTGTTTCTCTCCGTAGCACCAGGCATAGAAGGCATAGAAGGGGACCGCATTTCCAAAAATACCATCTCCAAATGGATAGTCAGATGTATACAGCTCTGTTACTCTTTATCAAGCAAAACACTGCCTTTCACTCCAAGAGCTCACCCCACAAGGGGTACAGGAGCTACTTTGGCCTTTATTGCAAATGTCCCGCAGGACACCATTTGCAAAGCAGCTACATGGAGCTCAGTACACACTTTCGCTCAGCACTACTGCATTGACACGCATTCCAAAGCAGATACACAGGTTGGACATGCGGTTCTAAAACATCTATTTGCCGCTGGACCTTCTCACAACCTCCCACCTTCTCCTAACAATGCTTGCTAATCTATGCATAGCATGCGATCTAAGCAGATTCCGCAAGCCTCAGAAGGGATACATTACCCACCGTAATCGTATTTCTGATGCTTGTATCTGCTCAGATTCACATGCGCCCACCCTTCCTCCCCTTGGAAAGAAGGTGCATAGATGTTTAAATGAGCTTTATCTGATACATATCTGCTTTAATACACCTGTACTCACGCTACACTTCGTGCTACCTCATGTCAGAAACAAAACAATCTGAGGGACCTCGACGCGCGAAGGACCATGGGTACAGTGGATGTCACACTAGGGATAGTATTACTGGCACGCCCTGTCGAGGTCCCTTTTCCGGTTTAGAAAACAACTGTAATACTCTGCAGCTTCCACTAGATGTCGTCCTATGCATAGCATGTGAATCTAAGCCGATACAAGCATCAGAAATACGATTACGGTGAGTAATGTATCCCACATGTGTGTGTGTATATATTTGACTTAACGCGACTATGCTGATAAATAATGTAGTTTAGCCATACTTGTGTGGTTAATCCATTGCTAGACCATCTCTTGTGTATGTTAGGAAATATTTCTCTTTTAGGCAACTTTCCTCTCCATATTCTATGGACCCACAAACGTTTTGTTTTCGAACTTGTCCTGACTTTTTACATGGAATTGAAGGCTGTAGCTTCTCTCCCCTGGCTTTTTGCTCATTTGTCAGGGGGAAACTGATCAGTCCTTCAGACTATCTGTACTGGAAAACAATGTTTGCCTTTTGTCTTTTTACCTGTTTGGGTACCTTTTTAACAGTGCTCACAGCATCTTGCAATGCAGTGCAGTGGGGATATTTTTGTATCACCCTAGTCTTTTACACTGGGGATGTATGGTTACTTTTATATATGCCGGAAGACGAGCTGGTGGCAGCAATTACATGTTTACCATTTTTGCAGTACTAAACGTGGCTAGTGCAGTAAATGGCTGTGCCACAAGGTTTTTCGCTTGTCCTTTGGCCATATTGTTTATTGGGCGTCTTCCTTCCTTCTCAAGTCAAGAAATCCCTTATATGGTCAAACATTCAGGAAAGCTGCTGTTTTCGTGGGCTACTGCATGCCATTTGTGTGTGGACCCAGGAAGTGAGTGGGACTGTCTGGTCCTACTCCACATCTGTGGTGCCAGAGTCTGGAGTGCAGGCATGAGTGAAACCCACAGTGGTCCCTGATTGGAACACTGTTGGCTGTTTGAATGGTACAGATCCTTACCATTGGTGGGATTGGACTTGCTTCCAGACAGAATTAGGGATAAGAAGAGGACTCCTGCAGCCATTTCTTCAGATTAGCATTGGAGCCAAGAGTCCTGTTTAGAGGAGCAGCCGACTGAAGATCTGTGGACGACTCTCAAAGAGGCCCTGCTGGGACTGCCTGATCTGCGAAGGGCCTCTACAATGCTTCTGTTAGGGAGAATTCTCTGTTTAGGCTGAATTTCCTAACCTAGTGAGTCCCCCAGCAGCTTTGCTGGATTTTTGGGGTTTATTTTTTTCTCCTGCCAAGAGTGAGACTCTTTTACCCTCACTCTTGGGCATGATTTGAGTGTGTTTCTTTGACTCTAGATGTGTTTAATGGGCTATGGGGTCTTTTACTCCATAGGGCTTCATGTGTTTTTGTGATGTGTGGTACACAGGACCCTCAGTGCAGTAACACAGGGGTGTCATAGTGACCCCCCAGTATAGACTCCATACCCTGGGACTGACTACTGTCTCCCAGGGCATGTAAAGTCACCATTGACTTTACTAGTCTTGAATTCTGAACAGAACAAGTACAAACCATCATATTGTGGACGTACTGGCTGGGGTAATTCGATTGCCCCAGGGTCTGTTAGTCGAGGGGGCACGTCTCCGTCCCCCCTGATGAAGTTTTGGCTGGTGGCAGTGGATACTACTTTTTATATTTAACCGCGAATATTTCCCTATGGGATTTTCCCATTGTTCGAGGCTACTATCTTTATTTATTTAATTACGATAGCCTCGAACATACTGCTGGTTTAATTATTTAATATGAATTCTCCGGTTGGTATTTTTTGCCAAAACTTGGTTCTAAAATGGCGTTTGTGTTCTCTTCTGTGACTCCAACCCAAGTCGAGCCCTTTGTTCCACTTTTTGGCGGGCTTCTCCACAGAAGCCCTCCAAAGTGGTGCCACTCTGTCTGGGGTACTTAGGAGGGGTGGGGGGGGGATTTAGGCACCCTGGACTGAGTTGCCTAGGCAACTCAAGTCGCACTCCGTCCTGATTGGCCCAAGTGGTGAGCCGGCCGGCTCACCACTTAGCATGTTTGAGTGACAGCTAGGCTGAGTGAATGGGGGTTTTCTGCATAAAAGCAGGGCTTTGGGGACTGGAACTTCAGAAGTCGCCACAGGACCTAAGAATCCGATGAGGAAGAAGCTGAGCCGACCTGCCACGGCGACACCACCAGTGGAGCCCTGCTGGACTCTCACCACTTTTCCCAACGACAGAGGCGATCTCCTGCTGGAGAGTCTTCTTCCTTTGACTGGTGGGGATAACCAGTTTCACCGTTTTATCGCCTTCCCGACGTATCTCGTGTTCGCCTTGCCTGTGCCAAGCACCCCGGCAACCGTGATACCACGTTTTACCACGACCGCGAATTAAAGGGTAATACCTTTAACCGGAAAACTCTGCGGCTGGTTTCTTCCCTGGCAGTGCAACGACCTTCATCTTTCCTCCAAGTCGAGATCTTCTCTTCCCCTGGACGACAACGAGACTTGCAACCGCTGCCAGGAACAACTGCCAGCTCTGGAGGATCCTTCCCACTTAAGGTACCGTGTCCCGCCCGGCTTCCCTTGCCACCGACTGTACAGGGTAGAGTTATCCCCCGGCTTTCGAACCTGGGTGAGCCTGGGACATCCTGGCTAAACTTTTCTGAGCCTCTCAACTCTTTTCAAACTCTCTGCAAGACTTTCTAAGCCTAGTATAACTGTGTGATCTTGGGCGCATTTGTGCTCTGCTCTCTCTAAGAGTGGGCCCAGCCTATGGACTTTGGCTCACAAGTGACTCTTGCTCTTCTGCCTTGCTAAAAGTATTCCTAAATCTTAGAGTGGTGTATCTTCACATATTCTGTCTTTTTCCCTCCCTTCTTCATGAACTTATTGGAGTGCCATCTATAGTTAAGCGCTCACCTCTGTATGAAAATAAGTGGTGTTAACTAAGACTTAACGAATAAGGAATAAGGGTTGTATATATTATAATAGTAACTGTGTTTAGAGTGTTTTACAATAAGAGTGCTGGAGTGTTTCAAACAGTGTGTTTTTAAATAAATAATTATATACTTTGATACCAAAGCTCTGGTCAGTGTTTGCTTGTATTGTTGTATCTGAGTGCCTATTGTGTATACTTTGCATACTGCCTAACTCTTCTTGAGGGAAGTCTGACTGCTCAGCCACAGCTACCAGGTAAATCTGGGTGGTACAGACTGCTACCAAGTGGGTTTACTGCTAACACCTGTAGTCCTAAATCTTTTGCAGTGTTCCCAAAGGGAACTGCACAGGTTTCTGCCTAACCGCTTCCCTTAGACTGGTGGGAATAACCAGTATAGATGCCTTCTCGTGATCCAGCCATCCTGAGCTCTCAAAATCATCCTTGGACCACCTGGTGGACCAACCAGCTCTCCAGTGGGCCACCTTGACAGAATCTTCACAGTTCTGTGTTTTCGCATGTTATTTCGATGGTCGCCATGTTGTGCTACACTTCAACTTCCTACCAAGTTTCAGCTTCCCATCATTAAGGGATCCTGTCCTGGAAGGTTTTCTTTGACTGCAACTGGAGACACACCTGCTGGAACCAACTTTCCTCTGTCTGGTAGAATGTCCTAGAGCTGAAGAGGCCTGAATTGGTGCCTGCTGCGTTTCTATGTCAAGAAGGGTTGCACAGAGCTTCTGCATCCGACCCGAATCACCTCTGCACCTGCAGCTCCTGGGCATCTTCTACTGGATCCAACTGGTTTATTCCATTCCATCGACTTTCAAACATTTGTTCTAAAGGTTAGGAAAATAATCTTACCTGTAATATTGTTGACAAGTCTTGTGGAACATTTTTCAACACCACAAGAACTCTTCCTACTTGTCCCCTCTCCTAGAAGAAACGTGACTTTTGGGTACAAGGCCCCAGTCAACATAGGGATTGGACATCTACAGTTAGAGCATTATTCTTGTGAACTGGACTTTCTTACTGCATCACTGCTTACTTTCATTGTATTGAATAAGTTATTGTATGCATTTCTACAAACCTAAGGTGACTGTATATATGTTTGATAACCGAGTGTTGTGTTATACTACTACTTGCTGGCTTCATTTTTCTAATGTGTTTTGTGCCTGTAATAAAGTATTTTTGTACTAACCTGTCTAAGTGAAATTATTGTGTGCTTCACTGTGTGGACTCATTGTGTGGACCAATCACTCACTGCTGAGACTTCAGCCATGACCACTCTCCATACTTACCTTGATTGGGTTTGGCTAACCTTTAAGAATTCCCCACTCAACTATAACCAGGGTAGCCTCCTGAAATCTGTCCACCATTAGATTGTTTAAATCCATCTTAACGGCGGGGGGGGGGGCGTGGCTAGCTGCGCCATCGGTAAGATGGCTCCCTAAGAGCCTCCAGCGAAGTGAAAGAACACAATGCTAAATGCCCCTTTTCCTGGCTCTCCATCCTGTATAGAAAGAAGAGTATGGGCTGTGTGAGCCCTGTTGCTGCCCTTGGATGCTTCTCTGGCTGAAATTGGTGCCTGTAACCCACAGATTACATCGGATGTGAGGGAGGCTGCTCTGCATGATGGCGGGCCCGAGCACGGCAATCTGAATATTGTAACCGGCACTGCAACCTCTATGGGGAACTGGTGAGCAATCGGCTGGCACTTGCGGCCTGTGCCCCTGAGCTGGTGCAGGAGCACCATGTCCGTGTTGCTGACTGGTGCTGGAAGGGGGGAAGCGGACTCCCTTGGCAACTGCCGCAGCCCAGGGCTCTGCGACCAGGAGACGACTCTGCGGTCTCCGGTGTGGCTGGATGCTATGCTGCAGTGCCCGACCAGGATCAATATAGGGAGGAAAGGCGTGGGGGCGGCCATGTCGGCGGGATGGGGTCTCCAACCTCAGCACTGTGCCAGAGATCGTCTGCTGAAAGGGGGAGGCATTGTGGCGCTTGGAGCATAAGGAACGTGGCATTCTGAGCCGGTGGCAATGCGGCTTCTCCGGAGGATTCGGTCACCACAGGAGGCCTTTCTCCTACGCGACATACTTATTGAAGCAAGGGATGGCACCCCTGACCTTGGAGCATGCTGATCCCGGGGAGCCAGACACATACCACGCCTGCATAATATATTAAGCGCAGGGATCCAGGACAGTGGGTCGGTTCCACGCTGATGAGGCCTGTAAGCTGGATAAAACGTCAGCTGTGGGAACATGATTCAAATGCATGGGCCTGCCTGATGCCGGAGTGAGGACTCTGGTGCCCTTGATATGAAAGCTACGATACAGGGGCTGCTGTAGAGCTCCAGCCCAGCCCATCAAGGGTCTACAGGTGGTGTGGGCATGCACCCTGCAGTACATTTCTGGCTCAGAAGTTTAATCATAAAAGTGTGGTCCCGGGGTCACTGTAACGGGCTCCTCCATTAAAACTGTGATTGCTGTTTTACCCAGGGTGAGTCCCGGTGCGGCTCACTAGTGCACCCCCTGTATGCAGACATTGAAGTAATCACAACGGCAGGGAGGTTCTCAGGGCTGTCTGTCCAGTTGCCAGGCGGGGTGAATCCACAGTAGTGCAAGGCTGGCCAGTGGCTTGGAGAGGGGTGCAGAGAGTGGTGGTCCCTGGAGGCTCCTTTCCAATATTCAGTACGACTGGTGGACGACATGGCGAAGACGCCCAAATCCGGTAAACAGGGTGATATCTCCACAATGCTACAGCCGACTGACGAGAATAAACGCTGCAAAACGGTAACAGCCCAGATCCATGTGGCGGATCCACTCCCAACTCTGCTTACACAGATGTCCACCAAAATGGATCTTCAGGATCTCCTCGCAGAAATTAGATGGGAAATTCACAAAAAGACAGAGGCGCTCTCCTATAAGATGTTAGCGCTGGATTAAAGAGTGGCGGAGACGGAGTAGCGGGTCCCTGAAGGGGAGGACACCTTGTGTGAGCAATCGTATGAAGTGGGGGTATGCTCTAACACGTTGGAAGCCCTAGAAGCCCAGTGCGAGGCTTTGGAGGACAAGCAGGAGGATGGGGAGAACAGCTTCCAGAGGAATAGCATTCAAATGCACGTCATCTCCTGTTCCAGTTACTTGGGTGCGGGGGCTGCACTCAGGGGGGCGCATTGTTGGTCCTGGGGAGGCAGGGAGCGGGGACGTTACAAAAACTCACCATGGGGCTGACTTTGATTCACACTACATTTGTACGTTCTTATGAACCTAGGGAGTAGGGGAGCATTATTCTAGGTCACTGCGAGAAGGATGGCTAGTGCGACAAAGGGTCAGGAGGGTGAGGACTGTATTCAGATGTGCACATGGAATGTTGAAGGGTTGAATTCCCTGATGAAAAGAAAATCCATAATGAGGAAATAGCATGAAATGTCCCTTTCCGTAGCCTTTCTCCAGGAGACCCATTTACTCGGGAGAGATGTAAAGAGGTTGCATCATAGGTCATTCCCGAGACAGTTTTTTGCCTCAGCTAACACAAAGACGAAAGGGATGGATATACTACTAGTGGAGCAGGTTCACTCATCTAAGATTAAGGTCCTACAGGACCATCTGGGTAGGTATGGGCTTATTAAGGGCCTACTATGGGCATGCATGTTCACGTTAATGTCTCTATATGCCCCCAATAATGGACAAGAGGCTTTCCTAAAGGAATTCCTTCAATGTGCACTTCCCTTTGTGGAAGAACACATCTTGCTGGGAGGGGATTTCAATGTGGCGGCCAATCCACTGGTGGATAAGACCTTACCTCCTACCAGGCCTGATTTTAAGCATGCCATATCCTTGGAGTCGCTCCTTTGGGCACCAGGGGTGGTGAACGCTTGGAGGCTATTTAATGGGGAAGAACGGGACTTTTCGTTCTTTTCACATGCATATGTGGGCTTCTCCAGACTGGATGATCTACTGCTCTCTAATGACCTGTATTCATGTGTCCGGGGGGGGTGGAAATAAATACATGGACACTCTCAGATTACGTCCCGGTGTCTCACTTAACATTTCTGTGGCGGGTAGGCCAGAGAGAACTAGACGGCCATGGAAATTAGATGATCGGTACCAAGTGACCCAGTTTTGTGTAGAGAGATTGTAGAGAGATAAGCGAGGTGATAACTAATTATTTCCAGGAAAATAAGGCCTCAGGACCTCCGCTGGGAATCATGTGGGACGCCATGAAGGCGGTGGCTATGGGGGAAACTAATTAGTGAAACTGCAGCGTACACCAGGCACAGCACCTATTTTGGGTAGGACTAGAACAGGACCTGAAAACAGCAGAGGAGGAACACAAGAGAATGGGGTCACGAGCGGCTCTGCGCTAGCTGTGGATAACTCGTAAGAAATTAGAAGAGCACCTGGCAAAAAGAACGGCCCAAGCAATGTTAAAAACAAATCGGTACTATTATGCCAATGGTAATCGGGCAAATCGTCTCCGGGTGGCGAATTTGAAGAAACTTGAAAATCGTAATGCAGTGCTTGCCTTGCAGGATACTCAAGGGGTGGTACAGAGGGGGGTGAAGCTGTAAAAAGGGATATACTTGAAGCTCATTTTAAGTCTGTCTTCTGGGGAGAGGACTGTCGGATCAACAGACAAACTAAATGCCTAGCTGGCGCGGGTCTGCCAAGGCTATCTGCAGAGGAGAAGCGACGCCTTGGAGGTCCCCATTTCCCTAGGGGGAAGTAGAATGAGCCATTAAATCTTTGAAAAATAAGACCCCGGGACTGGACGGTTTTACTGCCCCTTTCTATAAAATGTTCAGCTCCATCATGGTCTCTCATCTAATAGATCTTTTTAATTCAATTTTAGATTCGGGTAGATGGGCTACTTCCATGGGGGTTTCAAACACATGACTGATACCTAAACTGGGAAAAGATCCAACACTATGCAACTCTTACCGCCCTATTACACTCACCAATATCGACTTTACAATTTTCTCTAAGATTCTGCCACACAGACTGATGGAGATACTACCAAAGATCATCAAGAGGGACCAAACGGGGTTCATTTTGGGAAACATTGGACTCGGTGGGATGGCGTTATCTTCAAGGGGTTATGGAGCAAGTAGGGAATGGTCCGGGCTTCAGTAAATGGGTTATGGCAATTTACAGGGAACAATCGACCTACATCCGGATCAACAGAGTACTCTCTGCTAGCCTGAAAATATCTAGAGGTACACAGCAGGGCTGTCGGTTGTCCCCACTAATTTTCGCCCCTAGTATGGAGCTGCTAGCCTGCCACATGAGGACGTGAACATAATGGGAATAGAAGTTGAGGGGGTAATTTATAAGGCTTCTCTTTACACGGATGACATCCTGCTAACCTTGCAGAATCTCCGAACCTCTCTGGGGGAGGTGCTGGGTGAATTAGAGGAATTTGGTCAGGAGTCTGGTTTTAATATTAATTACGATAAATCTCATAGTCTAAACGTCTTTGTGACCACCTGATCTACCCCTAGTTGTGGGTTTGGCCCCTTTAAAATGGTCTCGGGAATCTATTCACGATTTGGGAGTACAACTTCCCAGGAGAATCTCTGAAGTCTACAGGAGCAACTTCCCGCATCTATTCCAAGAGCTGTCCGAGGACCTCACTAGTTGGGGCCGACAAGAAAAAATTGCTGCTGTTAAGATGAATCTCATCCCTCAGCTACTGTACCTCTGTCTGGCATTATATGTCAAGATTCCTGATTCAGAGCTTGGCACACTACAAGGGAAAATCCTTAAATTCACATGGAGGAATAAACGGGCAAGAATATCTAAGAGGGTACTATTGAAACCCGCAAGATTGGAGGCTTGGGGGTCCTGGATATGTTCCGGTATAATTTAGCCACGCAGTTATCCCCTGCGTTTACCTGGGCAGATGATGGGATGCAACCGAAATGGATAAGTATAGAACAGGGACATTCTGCGGTCACACTCTCATATATGGAAAAAAGGCCCTAATGAAAATTCCAGGTCGCCAGCTTGACCACGACCAAAAGGACACTATATTACATAGGAAGGGCTCTATGACAATGGGCTGCTACACTGGGCATGGGCCTGCTGACACCGATTTGGGGGCAACCCGGACTTCCAGCCAGGTATGGATCCAAGAAGGTTTTAGGCTAAGCAGGATGGGGGGGCTCACTCAATTGAAGCATAGGTTTAGAAATGGTGAACCGTTGACCTTTAACGGTTGTAACACCGCTTTTAACATAACTGAAAGGGAAAGGTTGCATATACCCAACTGAGACACTGGGCACTAGGACACTGGGCTTCTCACCCCCACAGGAAAAGGTATGCCACTAGAGCGTAGCTCGTCCCACTAGATCGTTGAACACTCTTGAACTGAATATTCAGGGGAGAATCTCCAAACGCCATGTCTCGCAGCTGTACAGACTACTGGATATGGGTAATCCTATAGTGCGCCTTCCATACATGACCAAATTGGCAGGGGACATTGGGGAGGTAATTGAGGATGACACTTGGTTAAGAATATGGACATGGATGCATAAATCTTCAAAGTGTATTACAGACAGGGAATGTATTTTGTTATCGTTGGTACTTGACCCCAGAAAGACTAAACTTCATGTCCGATGATTACTCAAGGAGCTGCTGGCATGGATGTTCAGAGGAGGGCTCTCTCTCTCTCTCTCTCTCTCTCTCTCTCTCTCTCTCTCTCTCTCTCTCTCTCTCTCTCTCTCTCTCTCTCTCTCTCGCGTATGTTGTGGACATGTAAGAAGATGGTCATATTTTGGAGAAAATTATTCTGTCAAAAATGTAAGACAATAAGGGACTGGCGGTGCCTATGGAACCCCGGGTGGTGTTATTGGGGGGACACAGGCAACGGGGTATTCCCCTTAACGGGGCCTATATCTCCATTAATAGGTCATCTACTCCTAGAGGCTAAATTGACTATAGCCTGAAGCTGGAAAACTGTTGAGGGCCCAGTGATCCATTCCGATGTGGTGGATTAAGATATGGGATACTTTGCCTGCTGAGAAAATGACTACCCTGTATGAGGGGTGATACGCTAAATACATTGCCATCTGGACACCCGTCATTGAATTGACGAAAAAATGCATGGGTGTTGTAGGAAAACCCCCACTCATGCAGCAATTTCCAATGTTGTAAATATGACTGTTGGGGGGGGGGGGGGATTGTATGTGCCTATGACCTGTCCTGTCCTCCTATATGAAAGGAATTTAATGTTGTACTCTGTAAAATGGCCTCTTGTAAGCCTGGTCGATATGTCTTTGAAATATGATCCATGTGATCTTGTCATGTCCCACAGTGTATACAATAAATGTTTTTATCTATACTTTACACCAATGCCCTGATCAGCAGTTTTTAAACTAAGGGGGAGTGGGCGGAGTCTACAATGATTTCCTATGGGAATTCAGAGCTAACATTGATGTCCTTAGCCCTAAAGGGGTTAAGCCTTCCTGCTCGTCCTAGTTGCCAAGTGAGAGTTTGGTTAAACGCTTGTGGTAAACCTTTGCTGGCCCTCTAAGGTTTGATTCTCAGGATCCTACACCTATAGTGGTTCTAGAGAAATCTAGTAACAAAAGGACTTACATTTTTTCAACCCCAAAAAATAAAGAATGAGACATGGCCATAACATGGGTATGGGAGGCAGATGAATCAGCCATGATCATTTGCAAGGAGCGGTAGGCAACAAAATACAGGTTGTTTAGGAGGGAAATCAAGAATGGGCTCAGCATGGGGGAAGTTGGCTTTGTATGTATAGGGCGTGATTTATAAAGAGCGTACTTGGGGCATTACAAGTAGGGGATTGTTGTAGCAGATGAGCCATTGATGGGTAGGGAGATAGAGGTGGGGCTCTGTAGGGACAGAAGTAAGGTTAAGTGAAGCGATCAACGATTGACAATCTTTGACAATGATAGGCTCTTCAGGTCATGCCTTCAGTGTATGATTGATGGGTCCAATCTTATCTGAATTGAAAACTTGTTCCTGAATCTAGGACTATAGCAGGAAAAGGCCGATTTTCTTGTTTCTCTCTTGCAATTCTTTGTTTCCAGTATGGCAGTGCTTTGCCTTCTGGGGATGCGTTGGCCTCAAGTGAGGATCAGTTTCTCAGCCACGTAGAGTAGCGTTCTGACTGTGACTGTTCTGTCTGTGATGCAAGCTGTCCTGAACATGTATGCTTAAATCTGTAGCCAGTGCAGCTGGGGATAATATGGTTGCATTTTCTTAGCCCGGTTAACTTCCTGCACATGGTATGGAGTTGTTGGTAAGTTAGGCCTTCGTGGCAATCGATGGTGACGCGCCAACCAGAAATAAGAAAATGGGAGCTAGCACTTAATCTGAATGTCTTTCTGCTGGGTAAAATACCCCAAGAGGAAAAAAGGAAGGGTTAACAGAAAGTTCATAGCCCTGGGATTCATCCTGGTTAAGCGCTGAATTGTGATGCAATGGAAAAGTACTGCTCCTCTGGCATTTAGTAACGTGGTATGGGATTTGGTAGGGTGGTCAACGACTGAAAGTGACTTCCATGTGCAGAGGGCTCTTAGGGCAGGAAAAGAAAGTAGACATTCTAGTCGGGATGAGTTTTTGAGTCTTTGCAGTACCGGTCCATTTTGATGCCACCATGAACTGTGCAATTCCTTACATATAGTTTAGCATACTTAGAATGAAGTACATCTTAAACGCTGAAATCTGGTCTGCACTGTTGTAACATAAATGAAATTGTAGAGAGGATGAACAAAAGCTGCATCGGGAGAAGTTAGTCTTTTAAGTATGGGCCATGCCGCTGCTCTGTTTCTTTTAAAACCTTACTTGGATTGCACTCTACTGGAATGAAACTTTAAGCTGCTTATTGTTTTCTACCAAGATGTACTGTTGATAACATTTTAATAAACCGATACAAAAAGAATATACTCATTGCAAATAGTGTGCTGATTGTAGTAGGCACCCTGTTGTGTTCACTGCTTTGAAAAGGTCACCCATCGTGTGCTGCTGGCAAGGGTTTACGCTGAATCGTGAAAATGAAATGATATATCAAAACAGCAGCTAGGAGCAGTGTAATTTAAGTACTTTAATGCAGGGCTGCATTTAGAGTATTTTCCACTGCAGGAACATTTTGAAGAATTGGGCTGATGTCGCATATCTCTTTTTTTTCTTCTGCCAACTGGACAAATCATTAAGATTTCACTGTCTGGAACCTATGTTGAAAGCCAAAGGTATCATCAATGTATTGAAGGCACTTGCTCTTTGTAGATCTTTAAATGATGCTGACATTGAAAAACCTTTGGCTAAATTTATGACAGCTGACTGGAAGACAAGATTTATGCATGCAGCAAATCAATCTGGTCCAGTTCGAATAGCTGAGATGCACTGAAATTATTTACGACCCCTTTTGGGTCCAGAACCTTGTTTTGCGGAGTCTGTTTTACTTACTCAGTTCTAACTTTCATGTATGCCCATGCTAGTAAGGGTCATGGTTTAACTGCTTTTCAGCTTATCCAGAGCCTGATTGAGGTGCATTTACATTGCTGAATGAATTGTTGTCATTGTACTTGGTCCTGATCGCTTGCATCCTAATGTGCTGTGCTTATATCTATCATACTGTACGTTTTCTACCATTAGTTTGCACGTTAAGTCCTTCTCCCGGAATCCAATGTGAAAATGGCTGATGAAATGAATCTTAATATTGATATTTTATATTAGTCTATATCTGACACTTAGTGGGTCTTACCTTGGATATTGTTTACATGGCTATGTATATGTTATTGTGGAGTAGGTTATGTGCATGGTAGGATAATGGAAGATATAATAAATCTGATATTAATAAGATATTAATAAGAAAATTGAACATTTTTAAGGTATCTTAAGTTACCTTGCCGGTAAGATAGCTCAGCAGGTTGAGCGCTCGCTGCTGCGATCTATGTGTGATCTGCAGGTCGCAGGTTTGAATCCCAGCAAGGCCAACTCAGCCTTTCATCCTTCTGAGGTCGATAAATGAGTACCAACTTCGGTTGGGATGATAAATGTATGTAAATATGTTCTCTGTAAGGCGCTTTGGCTTAAGGTGGTATATAAATAACAAATCATTATCATTAGGTTCTTACAAATGTGATAACATTTTAGGTTCGGTACATGGCAATATGTTAACATGAATTGCCTAAGTCGAGCACAGTAATTGATGAATAATGAGTGAATGACTCACTTTTCCTTTCAGAATTTTCTATCATCTCCAGCTCGCCCAACAAATGGAATCTCATCACAATTTCACAATTTTCCTCGCTTAAAATCCTAAGGAGCGTTACCAGTAGACATTCAGGTAAGAAAATTAAATTGTGTAATAATTCAATGTTCCTAAGACTAGATATCGAGTGAATCCTGCCAAGAAAAGATTAACTATTAGCAATGAAATCTCCATCATCCTTGAGCTCCAAGCCCCACTATTACTTTGTGTCTAGCGTGCCAAAATAATTATGCAGTGTCTTGTGGTGTTGAATACCTTTGTATGCATGTTTGTGCTTCCATATATTGTTAGAGCTGTAGGTTTGTGAATTAGGTGTGCTGTTAAGTTGCTTCAATTTTATTCTTGCAAAAAGAATTGAAATGTAATCACTTCCTGTGTCGATAGGTCACAATCATCATCTGCAAAGTGTGTGTATATATATCACCACAAGTTAAAATTGGTTTCATCATGGAAGATTTGGAAGTTATCATAGGCAAACTGGAGGATAAAATATCCTTTTGATACAGGTTTAATAGTGGAAGATTTTAATGCTAAAACTAGAGGTAATACAAACCCTTCTTTGGAAAGTGTGTCTTGAGCACACTTTGGGCAGTTGGTGTACGTGTCAGACTAAAATGGATAAAGGGGGGGCCCCCTATTAGTTTTGTTGTCTTATAGATGCCACCTTCTTATTCTAAATGGGAGAACTTCAAGAGGGACATCCTGAATAAATGTACTTCACCAGCATTCGATCTTTCATAGATTCACATGCTTTATGAATTTTTAAACTGAAAGTGTAGTCCTCTAATATAGTCATCCTTGGGTCATATTTTCCACAGCTAATGACAAGTGCTGCCTTAGCTGCCCCCACCCCCTTGAGGCAATCTCCAGATTTTTTACTGCATGTGAAATGTTGGGAGTCCTCAATATTCTCTCGATCTAGATTATATATGATGTTTTCTTTGATTTTTTACACAAATTTTGCTCATTTACCAACCATTTCTGCAATCCTTAACTCAGACTACGTCTGAGATTTGCTCCAGTTCTGATGTCCGGGAAACCCATTGGAGCAAATTCTTGCCTCTGACTATGAGGCCTACATCCAGCATGGCAGAGACCAAGAGGAAAGAACCTCTTCAAGGCTTGTACCCGATGCGGCCTAAAGAATGTGTACTTGGGAGATCTCCACGACAACTGCCTCTACTATCTGCACCCGATGCATGACATACAGGGCTGTTCTATCTGCCAGACGTTTTCAAATAAAATGCTCCGAGACACTGGGGGCGTGGCTAGTATGCGAGCTGAGAGGACGCAAGTCCATCTGAGCTCCTGCAGCCGCCACAGATATCCTGTAAAATATCCTGTTTCTGTGGCTGGGCGTTGGAACTAAACATACCCAGCTGCTTCTAAAGGCAAATACTACTGCGACAAGGAGAGGAAGGCGACTCGTGTCTCCAACCGGCTAAAATCAGAGGCAGAAAAAGTGCTTCCTTGGCGCGAACATCCCTCCCAAGATGGCCGACACTTAATGCCCGCTCACTCCCCCGCCCGATGAAACTGCCTCGGCTATGAAGAGGACGCTGTCGGGGACAGCCTGAGTGCAGCTAGGGCACTGCGGCCGACCCCTGCTGCACTTCGGTGTGTGGTCTGATCCCATCGGGTGGCGGATGCTGAGTGGGGAAGGCGCGCCCCGCCTGAAGACCTGACTGAGGGTGAGTGCGCGGGAGCAATGGGTGCGCACCACTCATATTGTGTGCAGGTGTGGGGGCAGCATAGGCCCACTGGGATACACGCTGGCTGGCCGTGGCAGGGACAGACCTCAGGGGAAAACCGTACCCCGACAGTGGCAGGGACCCTCCCCTGCTCGTTGATTGCCCTCCCTCCTTAGAGGAGCAATAGAACCTAGTCCGCCGCTTGACCTCCTACGTGGGACACCATCACCGCCAATACAAGAGGTTGAGGCTTGGTAAAGTGAGGGGACACCTGAAGATCGTGGCTACAATACTGCACGCAACCCCACAAGGTCCAGGTACCTGCTTGCTCCTGAACATTGAAACCCACAACTGTGCCAACGGGTGGATCTGACAACCACCAACTGGACTGCCCCACGGGGTTTGCGGCGCCCCACATATGGGGGGACACACTGAACAAGGACTGCCGTCGGGCCCGCTCCTCCCCTGGAGACACCAACCGGCAGCCCACACAACAGCATTGCCGAAACCCTGGAAGATACGAACACGCTTTACCCCTACTGTGCTTGAGGTTGAAACCGCTTTGAAGCCCACTAGCATTTAGATAATGGTGAGTCTGGATCAATCTACATAAATATTGGGGCCTAGGAGCGGGACGGAGGAGGACAAGACCCTGCACACCTCAGTTTCAACCGACCCCACACTATCCTGATAAGAGCAAGATAAAAGACAGGGCATCGACTTCCCGCGTGTATACCCTCCAACTTCGTAAAACTCACCGCTATCGGCGCCAAATACTGCCCCAGCACCAACGAAATGGCCGACCCGTCTCCCCGCTCCAAAGGTGGGCAAGGACAAACTGAAAAAGGCGACATCACAAAGTAGGATGGACCAGTTCGCAGTAGCAGGTACTCCGGTACCAGTGGGCCGCACACCGCAACAGACCTCCCCTAGTGACGAACACACCCTCTCCCTGAGAGATGTGATGGCTGCCATTGCTAATTCCCGCTCCTCAATGGAGATGAAAATGGACAGCATAGCGGTGGACGTCTCCTTTCTCCGCCACGACCTACTGAAACTCACCGCCCGCACAGGGGAGGTGGAACAAAGCATTTCGGGAACCGAAGAAAACATCAGAGGCATCAATAAACACCTTTCGCAAGCACTGAACCGATTGAAGACACTGGAAACCCTGGTGGACGAGGGAGAAGGTAGATCGCGCCGCAACAATGTGCGCATCCTTGGCCTTCCGGAAGGGGAGGAAGGGGCCAGCACAGAGCTGTTCTTGGAACAAGGGCTGGTAGACATCTTTGCACCCCACTCCTTTTCTAAGTTTTTCTCGGTGGAGACAGCACACAGAATGCCGCCGGGCAGGCCTATACCAGGCACACCACCCAGAACAGCAATAGCTAAATTACTTAACTACCGAGACAGGGACGCGCTCCTCCAGATGGCTTGCTCCAAAGGAACAATCACCCACAATGGTTCCCAGATCGCATTCTTTCCCGATTACACCCAGGAGGTACAGTGTGCGAGACAGTCCTTTGAACGCTGAAGAGGCAACTAGCCCACATGAATGTAAAATACAGACTGCTGTTTCCGGCCCAGCTCAAAATTTACCATAAAGGAACTACAGTTCACTTCACTGACCCTAAAGAGGCCTGGATGTGGGCGGAAGCACACATTGAGGGGGATTGGACGACAAGACCAACAGATCGAGGAGGGAGATCCCAACCTAGAGCGGCCCGCAACCCCACTGGGAGACGGCCGGAAGCCCAGGAACCAGCGATCCTGGAACAGGCGGCAGACCCTGCAGAGTGAATTACTGCAATCTAGCCAACGGAAGACGCAGCAGAGGATGGCATGTTGGGGGCAGCTCACCCCCCTTGCAAATCTAAAAGACCACGGAATGATCAGAAAAATGGTATGAGCTGCGGAGTCAGGGAACCCTCTCTTATTCCCTTTCCCCGCTCCTCTTCTTCTCCACGATTGTTTGTTGGAGCTTCAAGTTTAGGCTGGCGCTCTAGTTCTGAGTGTCAACAATGTTTGGGCGACAGGTACTTCGTGTTGGGGTGGAGTATAGGGAGGGGGAGGGGAAAGTTTACATTGTTTTTGTGTTGGTTTACAGCTACTATGTATTTACAAAGCTAACAAGTCACATCACTCACCATACGCTGTCCCATATCATTTCCTACTAGCAACACAGCCCCACTGCAACCAGGACCTTCATGCTATTTCTTTTCCTCGACTATATAGAGTCTGCAAATCCAGTACTGCATACTATAAATGGCACCCACACTAACCCACTCACCAACTCTAGAGCATCCTAGATCTCTCGGGCTGATCACGTGGAACGTGAACGGGCTGGGCTCTGGAATCAAGCGACGTATTGTTACGCAGTTCTTGGATAGGTACTTTGACATTGCCCTGCTGACTGAGACACACTTAGCAGGAACCAATTGCACCTTCTTTCGCAGAACCAACTACCGATCAGCACTACACGCGGGATACGCAATGGGTTTCAGAGGGACTCTGATCCTAGTACATAAACGTGTCCCATTCGTACCACTGACAATAGAGCAAGATCCCAAAGGGCGTTATGTAGTGGTCCTTGGTACACTGTGGGAAGAAACACTAGCAATTGCTTCAATATACTCTCCACCGTTGATGATGATGGTGCTGTGTGTGCAGGGTACAACTCCCCCAAGTCATGGGGAATTGGATACCTACCATCTGGGCTTCCCCGATTTTATTGATCGTCTCACTGAAGCAACTATTGAATGTTTCGAAATAAACACCACTACAGTCGATAGTTCTGTCACAATATGGGAAGCCTACAAAACGGTGCTAAGGGGAGAGATAATCTCCTGGGCGATGAATAAAAAGAAAGAACGACTCCGGAAATTATTAGAAGCAGAAACAGAGATGGGCGACTGGGAAGCCAAACACATTCTTGACCCAAGCCCTGAGATCATTAAATCTCTTAGGAATGCTAGAGAGCAGCTCCGGAACATTGAGCTAGATAATGCTAAACACGCCCACCGAGAATCCAGAGCAAGAATCTATGAACTTGGGGACAAAGCGGGTAAAACGCTGGCCTGGCTTGAGAGGAGAGATGAGGGTCAAAGACATGTTAGGGAGATCATAACCCTGCAGAATGAGAAATGCCACTTAGATCGTGATATAGCAAAGGCTTTCGCTAACTTTTTGTCATGATCTCTGCTTCCAAAAGATCAGGACTTGCAGACCCATAACCCCGGTTCCGAGTGCCAGCCAGTCCCAATTGGGACCTTTTGGACCCTGTCCTGGCGCCAGTGGCACCAGGCTCATAAAGATGCCCAGTCCCAGCGCTGGAAGCGCCGGGCTCATAATGCTTGGGTGGACTTACCTGCAGCAGACCATGCTGCTTACTTACCTGCCAGTTGAACCCCTGATCCTCTTCTGTTTGGGACTACTTTTCCTGTTGGGTGGGGCAGGAGCCACTCCCTAGGTTCAGAACACTGGAACTCTTCTGGAAAGCAGGAACTCTTTTCTTACCTAGGCGTGGCTGTGGAAGGAGACACCTAAGCACTACAGGAGGCTATTTAAACCACACCCGATGGATGAATCTTGCTTTGCGTTATTCTGCATTCTCTGCAGCAGAACGCTCATCGTGTCTTCTGCTTCTGATCCTGGGCCTAAGGGAACAAAGGCTTACCATCCTGGAATCCAGTCTTCAGCAGCACCTGTAAAGACAAAGAAAGAACAGGTTAGCACTACGGTCTTCAGTGACAGCGCATCTCTTACCTGGTCCATCGGCTGTCACCAACGCCTCGCGCTGCATTCCGGCATCTGAAAGACAAAGGTTTACCTACTTTTCGCATGCTCCGGAGGTCTTCGCACTGCATTCCGGCATCTGAAAGACAAAAGCTTACCAGCTCATCGCACGCTCCGGAGGCCTTCGGCGCTGCATCCCGCATCTGAAAGACAAAAGAAGGTGCGTTTAAAGACATTGGGCAACTTTATTACTCACGTGCCATTACTCCTTCCCACGCCGAATCCAGTGGGTATTCCAGCACCCTTCAGCTTCTCTAAAGCTCCGAACTTGTACCTGCAAGATAAAAGGGACAGTTAGTGCGCATTGTGAAGCAGGCTACACGCGCTTACTTACGTGCTTCCAGGCGCTTCTATTCCTCACGCGGGTTCGATCCTCAACTCTCATCAGCCCGCCATCCGCCATCGCCGGAACCCTGCAAAACAAGAGATATCATTACAAAAGACTTTTAAGACATTTGAAGTGCCCAGAACTTACCGTTTGTGCAGTTAACAACGGACAGCAGCCCTCTGAGGTCAAGAGGCCTGCACCCTTATCCAGTGAAGAAACTGGTTACGGCACCCTGCCCCGAGGCAGATGGAGAGCTCGGCGTTCACTTACCTAAGGTGAGGGCGTTAACCTTTGGGGTTCTACAGGAGAAGAGAAAGGGAAGAGGAGAGAGGCACCCAATAACCCCAGTTCATTAATCCCATATTTTCTATCTGCAGACATCTTACTCTTCAAGTCAGACATACAGTGCACAGAGGTCCAGCCCAAAGAGCCAACCGTGTGTTACACATCACCTTTGAAGATACGGCATTCACCCATTCAAGACCGGAGCCTCTGCGGGAATCAGGTGAGCGTTACAGAACGCAAAGCCTACCGCAAAACTCCCACCCAGGCGCTATGAAAACCTCGGATACCGACCAGCTAGCCCAGTTACTTGGGGAACTAAGAGCAGAAGTGCATGCAGCCCGTCAGGAAACAAATGCTCTAAGAAGGGAACTGATTATTTCCAAGGAGCGAACAGACAATCTCGCTAGACAATTGCTACAGTCACAAGCCGGACAAACTCCGTTACCCGCATCAGGGGCAAATCTTCCTTCAACATCCTCTACGAACCCAGTGCAGATCAACCTACCTGGGAATGTACCTCTGGCTCCGCCCGAACGATTTTCTGGTGACCCAAAGAGGTTTGCAGTATTTATTAATCAGTGCCGGTTGCACTTCTTATGCCGGCCAGCAGCCTTTCCAACTGATCAAGCTAAGGTAGCTTTCGTGCTTTCGTACCTTAGTGGCAATGCGGCAGACTGGTCGATCCCTCTAGTTAATCAAGATGATCCGGTTCTCCATGATTTTCAAGCTTTTCAGCTCAGTATGGAAAAACTGTTTGCAAGACATTCACAGGGGCAGGCCTTGGACAATGAGCTCCTTTCATTGCGACAGGGTAATCAAGACCTTTTGGCTTATATTGCGTCTTTCAACAGACTGATAGTGGAAACTCGATGGCCTGAGGACAAAAGGATTACGCTGTTTTATAGAGGTCTACGTGGAGAGCTCAAAGATGTGTTAGCCCAAGTAGTGAATCCCCCGCAAGACTGTTCAGACTATATTGACTTAGTCGTTCAAATTGACCACAGACTGCAGAACAGGAAGGCCGATCGTTCCAAGTTTGATGCTAGAGTATTTTCCAAACCACCAACTCCTACCAAAGGAGTAGACTCCGGGGAACCCATGCAAATAGGGGGCCTGAAAGGACCACTAACTCAAAAGGAGCGGGAAAGGAGAAAACAGCTGCAATTATGCCTCTATTGCGGAAACCTGGGGCACTTTCTTCGAGACTGTCCGGTGAAACCAGCCAAGAAGGCAGTAGGAGCTGCAGTTACCAGGGTCACAAACTCTGAGCAGGGAAATGACCTCGCCCGACAAGAATAGAGGTCCTCTTGCCGAGCGTTAAAACCAGTTCCGTGACCTCGCATTTCGTGATACCTATGGTCCTCATTAGCCCTGAACATCCGGATCGATTACATGCGATTGAAGCTTACATCGACAGCGGTGCCATCGGCAATTATGTGGATCATGAAATGGTTTTGAGGATGAATCTGACTCTTTGTCCAAAGGCTGTAAAGGACGTCATTACTACGGTGGATGGTACGGAGATAGCCTTCGGACCAGTAACGCATACCACCCAAGAAGTGACGCTAGTAAGTCAAGATGGACACCATGAGAAGATCGTATTCGATGTGATCAAGGCCCCTCAGTTCCAGATTATTCTAGGAATTCCTTGGTTAGAGAAGCACAATCCTCAGATCGATTGGCGAGCAAGAACGGTTCAGTTTCCAGAATGTGTCTCTACTTGTCACCCTCGACCTGGTGTTGCACTGGCAGCAATTTCCTCGGAGGCTCCCAAGTTACCTCCTGAATACCTAGAATTCCAAGATGTTTTCCGGAAGGATCAGGCTAACTCTCTACCTCCTCATAGGTCTTATGACTGCCAGATAGACCTGATACCTGGATCTACTCCTCCTTGTAGTAGAATTTATGCCCTCACCGAGCCTGAGAATCTTCACCTCCGACAATATCTGGATCAATACCTAGCGAATGGGTTTATTCGTCCTTCCAAGTCCCCTGCTTCCTCAGCTTTGTTCTTCGTTCCAAAAAAAGAAGGGGACCTTAGAACTTGTATAGATTATCGCGCCCTGAACCAGATCACCGTTAAGAATAGATATCCGTTACCTTTGATCCCTGAACTCCTGGACCAAGTCAGAAAAGCATGCATATATACAAAGCTGGATCTTAGAGGAGCCTACCACTTGGTACGAGTAAAAGAGGGCGATGAATGGAAGACGGCCTTCCGCACCAAGTATGGGCTATTTGAATATCAGGTCATGCCCTTCGGACTTTGCAATGCCCCGGCCGCCTTTCAATATTTTATGAACGATGTCCTCAGAGAGCTCATAGATGTGTGTGTTGTTGTTTACATTGACGACATCCTCGTTTATTCTTCATCGGAAACTGAACATCGGAAACACGTGAAAATGGTCCTCGAGAGATTGCGTCAACACAAACTTTTCGCTAAGTTGGAAAAATGTGTTTTCAACGTGACTGAAGTTGAATTCTTGGGATTCATATTATCACCTAGCGGAGTGCGTATGGATTCAAAGAAGGTCGATGCAATTCTCAAATGGCCATCGCCATCCTCCGTAAAAGGTGTTCAAAGCATGTTAGGCTTCGCTAACTTTTACCGCAGGTTTATCCCCGAATTCTCTCGAATAGTCCAGCCCATCACCGCCTTGTTAAAGAAAAACAAACGTTTTGAATGGTCTACCGAGGCGGAACAAGCTTTCCAGAATTTGAAGACTAGATTTATCTCTGCACCGATCTTAAAACATCCTCGCCCAGAACTCCCCTACATCGTTGAAACTGATGCTTCGAGCCTTGCCATGGGGGCAGTTCTATCACAAAAGGACCTAGTAACCAATCAGTTGCATCCCGTGGCATTTTGGTCCCGCAAATTCTCGCCTCCTGAAATCAATTACACTATTACTGATAAGGAACTTCTAGCTATCAAGTCCGCCTTTAAGGCTTGGCGGAATTATCTTCTGGGGGCCCGACACACCGTTACTGTGATTACAGATCACCGAAACCTGCAATATTTGAAAACCGCAAAAGCTCAATCCTCTAGGCAACTCCGTTGGGCACTATTCTTTGCCGAGTTTGACTTCATAATTACCTATCGACCTGGTACAAAAAACGGTAAAGCTGATGCCCTTTCTCGGATGGGAGTGGAAGAACATTTGATCAATCCTAAACCTGTACCTATCATTCCCGAACAAAGAATTCTAGGTGTAATCGCCACACAATCCATAGAGGAAGTTAAGGATAAAGCCAGGCTACTGGTAACTCCAGCAGACATACAGAATTGGCATCTGCAGGGAAAGGACTTTACGGTGAAGGACAATCTATTATATTTCCAAGAACGGTTATACCTGCCCAGCACAGATTTACAGAAAAAGGTAATCTCTTGTTATCACGATTCTTTAATGGAAGGACATCCCGGTATGACCAAGACCTCGGAAAAGATCAAGCGCTACTTCTGGTGGCCGTCTTGGAAAAAAGATATCAGAGACTTTATAATGTCCTGTGGAGTATGCGCCCAAAACAAGAGTCAAAAGGAAAAACCAGCCGGCCTCTTACGCCCTATTGACATCCCGCCTCGCCCTTGGCATACGCTTTCTATGGACTTCATCACCGATCTACCTCCATGCTCCGGATACAATACGATCCTAGTAATCGTGGACCTATTCTCCAAGATGGCGCATTCCATTCCACTCAAAGGCTTACCAACAGCAGCAACTCTGGCCCGAGAATTTCTCGAAAACATCGTCCGACTGCACGGTTTTCCTTCAGTTCTAATTTCGGATCGAGGTAGTCAATTTATTTCTCATTTCTGGCGAAGTTGCTGTCGGTCGGCTCAAATTGATGTGAGACTTTCGACCAGCCACCACCCTCAAACCGACGGACAAACCGAGAGGACCAATCAAACTCTGGAACAGTATTTGCGCTGCATGCTACAACAAACTGAAAAAACTTGGAAAGATATCCTTTGGATAGCCGAATATGCCTACAATAACTCTGTCCACTCGGGAACTGGGAAGACCCCGTTTTTTCTTTTATACGGTAGTCGCCCTCGAACCTCGGAGTTGGGTCCACTCCAAGATCTTGGAACACCAGCAGTAGACCACCTGCATTCTACAATCACCCAAGCCTTTAAGGAAGCCGTTTCTCACCTTCAAAGGGCTAAAGAACAATACAAGAAAGGAGCAGACCAACATCGGAAGGAAGCCCCCCAATATCAAGTAGGAGATCAAGTCTGGTTATCCACCAAATATCTACCTCTAAAAGGACCACGCACATTCAACCCAAGATACCTTGGTCCCTATTCCATCACTACCATAGTAAATCCAGTAGCGGTCAAGTTGGACTTGCCCCCTCACATGAAGATACATCCGGTCTTCCACGTATCTCTATTAAAACCCGTGCAACCTCAAACCCGACTAACTACATCTCCAAAACCTATTCTAGTTGATGGAGAACTCGAGTTAAGTCAAAAGCATCCTGGATTCCAAGATCTCCAAATCTAAACTATTTTACCTGATTGACTGGAAAGGCTACGGTCCCCAAGAAAGATCCTGGGAACCTGCAGAATATGTCCACGCGCCTCGTCTAATCAAAAGATTTCATCGAACATTTCCTCACAAGCCCAAACCCCCGGAGAAGCCAGGTTTGGGAGGGGCCTTGAGGGGGGGTGCTGTCATGATCTCTGCTTCCAAAAGATCAGGACTTGCCCGACTCCCTTGGAAGCAGACCCATAACCCCGGTTCCGAGTGCCAGCCAGTCCCAATTGGGACCTTTTGGACCCTGTCCTGGCGCCAGTGGCACCAGGCTCATAAAGATGCCCAGTCCCAGCACTGGAAGCGCCGGGCTCATAATGCTTGGGTGGACTTACCTGCAGCAGACCATGCTGCTTACTTACCTGCCAGTTGAACCCCTGATCCTCTTCTGTTTGGGACGACTTTTCCTGTTGGGTGGGGCAGGAGCCACTCCCTAGGTTCAGAACACTGGAACTCTTCTGGAAAGCAGGAACTCTTTTCTTACCTAGGCGTGGCTGTGGAAGGAGACACCTAAGCACTACAGGAGGCTATTTAAACCACACCCGATGGATGAATCTTGCTTTGCGTTATTCTGCATTCTCTGCAGCAGAACGCTCATCGTGTCTTCTGCTTCTGATCCTGGGCCTAAGGGAACAAAGGCTTACCATCCTGGAATCCAGTCTTCAGCAGCACCTGTAAAGACAAAGAAAGAACAGGTTAGCACTACGGTCTTCAGTGGCAGCGCATCTCTTACCTGGTCCATCGGCTGTCACCAACGCCTCGCGCTGCATTCCGGCATCTGAAAGACAAAGGCTTACCTACTCTTCGCATGCTCCGGAGGTCTTCGCACTGCATTCCGGCATCTGAAAGACAAAAGCTTACCAGCTCTTCGCACGCTCCGGAGGCCTTCAGCGCTGCATCCCGCATCTGAAAGACAAAAGAAGGTGCGTTTAAAGACATTGGGCAACTTTATCACTCACGTGCCATTACTCCTTCCCACGCCGAATCCAGTGGGTATTCCAGCACCCTTCAGCTTCTCTAAAGCTCCGAACTTGTACCTGCAAGATAAAAGGGACAGTTAGTGCGCATCGTGAAGCAGGCTACACGCGCTTACTTACGTGCTTCCAGGCGCTTCTATTCCTCACGCGGGTTCGATCCTCAACTCTCATCAGCCCGCCATCCGCCATCGCCGGAACCCTGCAAAACAAGAGATATCATTACAAAAGACTTTTAAGACATTTGAAGTGCCCAGAACTTACCGTTTGTGCAGTTAACGACGGACAGCAGTCCTCTGAGGTCAAGAGGCCTGCACCCTTATCCAGTGAATAAACTGGTTACGGCACCCTGCCCCGAGGCAGATGGAGAGCTCGGCGTTCACTTACCTAAGGTGAGGGCGTTAACCTTTGGGGTTCTACAGGAGAAGAGAAAGGGAAGAGGAGAGAGGCACCCAATAACCCCAGTTCATTAATCCCATATTTTCTATCTGCAGACATCTTACTCTTCAAGTCAGACATACAGTGCACAGAGGTCCAGCCCAAAGAGCCAACCGTGTGTTACACATCACCTTTGAAGATACGGCATTCACCCAGTCAAGACCGGCGCCTCTGCGGGAATCAGGTGAGCGTTACACTTTTATGCTACTTTGTATTGCAACCCGGTATCCCCATTGGATCCCTCCCTCCCAGACGATGTCACTTTGCCACGCCTATAGGAACAGCAGAAAACGCAATTGGACTCTAATCTCACTGAATCGGAGATTGCTGAGGCTATAGCACAATTACAGTCTGGGAAAACACCGGGCCCCAACGGGTTTCCGGTAGAAACCTGGAAAAAACTGGGTGGGGAAAAAATGGCACCACACCTCCATAAAATGTTCATCGAGGCTCGGGATCAAGGCACTCTCCCGCCGAATTTACGGAAAGCCACAATTGTCGTTATTCCCAAACCGGGTAAACCACCTGAGCAGTGTGCCTCCTATAGGCCTATTTCACTAATCAATAGAGAAGCCAAGGTCCTTGACAAACTCTTAGCCAACCGGCTACAAACGGTTATTACCTCTCTGGTTCACCCGGACCAGTGTGGTTTAATGCCACACAAATCAACACGTATGAACATACAACGCCTCCACCTACTGCTGGAAAGGGCTCCCATTATAGACACACCTCTTGCACTATTGGCAATCGACTTTGAGAAGGCGGTTGACTCGGTTCGGTGGGACAGCCTCTGGGAAACTATTCGACAAATGAGTTTTGGAGACACCTTTCTGGGTTGCGTACAATTGCTCTACACAAACCCACAGGCAGAATTGAAAGTGAATGGGTGGCCCTCTGAACCCTTCCCCCTTGGCAAAGGTACACAGCAGGGATGCCCCTTATCGCCCCTCCTCTTTGCTCTCGCGATTGAGACACTCGCTTTGTGGCTTCGTCAAAGCAAGGCTTCGATGGGATTTAGATGGCCTGAGGGTCACGAAGATAGGGTGTCTTTGTACGCTGGTGGTCTCTTAGTGTAATTGGGTGATCCAATCCAAACCTGCCCCATAGTGACACAGCTGCTTGTCTGCTTCGGTGAGTCCAGTTCGCTTAGAATCAACTGGTGAAAGTCTATCCTTTTTCCGGTGAAGGGTGGAACACAGGCTATCCCCCAAGACTGCCCATATAAAGTTGAACGAAACGGTTTTCGATACCTGGGAATCTGGATATCTGAGGACTTAATACGCTATACAACCTACAATCTCCAACCGATCATGACCCGCTTCACGGACGATGTCCGTCACTGGAAACTTCTTCCCCTAACGCTTATGGGCAGAGTCGCCCTGTTTAAGATGATGACCCTACCAAGATTCCTATATGTATTACACACGCCCCCCTCGAGATTCCGGATTCCGAGTTTGACCGGCTTGATGGTCTCCTTGGAGAACTCGTATGGGGAGGGGGACAGCCTCGCATTGCACTAGCCACTCTCCAAAGATCGATCTGGGAGGGAGGTATCGGCGTACCCCGTCTCCGGACCTACTATTGGGCATCTCAATTGGCGGTGGTCAATGACCTGCTACACGGGGACCGGGAACTGCCACATATAAGGACCGAAATCACTGCTATTCATGATATAGACCCATTACATCTGCTCCATCAGCCCCTTCATAGACCCCCATCACAGACAATGGCTGCACACGTTACTATGGTCTGGAGCCGGGCACACGCTTTTGTGTGGTGGAAAGATAGGATTACCACCGTACAACCCCTATGGCACAATAGTAACCTGGTGGAAATGGGGAAACTCAGACCGTGTTTTAGATGGGAGGAGGCCGGAATCACGAGAATCGGGGATGTCCTGATAGATGGGGAAATGGCCTCTTTTGAGCACTGTGGCTGAAATTCCAGCTCCCGGTAACCGAACAATTCCACTACATACAACTGGTTCACGCTTTGAGGACACACATTCAGACAGACCCTGCTATACCTGAGAGTACACCCATAGAACGCAATATATTCCCGGCATACATTCCAACCAAATGCACTTCTATACTATATAATGCCATGTCGTCCTTTGCCACTCCAGAACTTTCTCATCTCAAATCCAAATGGGAGAGGGCTGTGGGCACCATAGACCCAGAGGACTGGATTCAGATCCTTATGCACCCTCGGGAGATTGCTATCTCCTCTAGACTCCATCTGGTACAGTTAAAAATCCTACACCGAATATACTATCCTAGAACAGCGATACACGACTGGAAGCGGGCCCCAAACTCGAACTGCCTCTGATGTGATGGGGGAAGTGGGAACTTTCATGCACATCCTCGGAGTGTCTCCGGGGCTTCTGGAGTGAGTGCTGCACTGACTGACCAGTATATATAATAATATACCGCTAGATCCACAAGTGTTGCTACTGGGCAAGCCCGATAAGAACATTGCTAACAAGTGGCAGAGACTGCTCCTATCCATGGCGGCAGGGCTGATGAAGCGGAATATCGCACAAAAATGGGGAGCCCCAGACTCTCCGACATTGGATCAATGGGCAGACAATATGGACACATGTGCAATGATGGAACACAGGGTTTACAAGGCAAGAGGCTGCCCCACTAAAGCCTCCAAAGTGTGGGGAAAGTGGGAAGAACGTGAGACTCAGTAACTTTGATATACAATGGAATACGATTAAACAACATATGGACGTGATTGCATATGGGAACCATCTGACTGTGGCCATGCTCAAATTATTGAGACATTCTTTGGAAGGCATATGTCTTGACTTTGTTTTGTTTAATGTGAGTGTTGTTTAAATCAATAAAATATATTATAAAAAATAAAATGCTCCAAGACCGCCACTTCAGGTTATTGGTTTGACTCGATGATGCCGGAGGGGCATCTGACTCTGCCTCATTCCGCAGTCATGCCTTGCTCAGGCAGAGCAGACCGATCCAGTGCACTGCCTCCACCAAGAGGTCGAGATCACATGCACAGGCTTCCCAGAGCAGAAAATCTAGGAAGACACACTCCAAGGAGGCCTTAGCAGCGTCCTCCTGTGTGTCCTTGGTAAAGAAAGCACTCATCAGCAGCTTATGGCACTCCAACAACTCATGGTAAATCATAGTCAAAATAGTCAATGGCGTACCAGGGTACCTGGTCTTTATCTACGGCTCTGTCAAAAGGTCAGACAAAGTCTTCGTCAGCGAAGCAAGATAAAGCCCCACTGACGACGAAGCATAAGACTCTTACCACAACCTCATCGACGACGGGCCACATATCTTTGACCACTGTCAGGATCGGGATTGTATTGGTTTCGCAGGAGCGGACGCTGGCCCCACAGAGCCCCCAGAGCTTCCATAAAGCAGCCATTGTAGTGACTATACAGCTACACTCTCCTGACACACTGACCGGGAAGAGGATTGGGAAACTTCAGATCAGACACTCTGCATCTGTAGAAAACACAAGAGAAATAAATCATTAACTTCTTTCTACATAATTTCACCAATCTTTTCTTTTCTTCTTCTTTTCATTGATTGCCTCACTACACCTGAAAGGCCTCCACAAAATGCCTGGAAGCGTTATGTTTTTAACTGCGAGGAAGCCATAGTAGTCTCAGAAGAACATTTCTTTAAAGATTCTATTCTTAAATAACCTATTATTATTCCCCATCTAACCTTTAACTTATTTCTGCAGTAGATATTTCTGCATGCTTTTAACCTTATTGAATTTGGAATGGATAGCCACTATGGAATCACCATACTGACTGCCAAGGGGTATATGCGATTGACTCTCCATCTAAGAAATTCCCCTGTCCCGAAGAAGGCCACAACATTGTTTGAAAATGTGTGCTAGAGATAGTACTTAATTTACATCATGGCCGAAACACATATCGACTATCTAGGAGACCGCAATTAGTCAGTTTTACCACTTTTGAAGACCAGTTCAGGTCAACCTTTGGGACTTACAGATGATACAGCTTTATGAAATTTATATTCAGTGAAAGATGTTTAAAATATGATACTCTTTGTGTAGTAATCTCTGTCCTATCAGTTCTCTTGAACAATTGTCAAATTGCAGAATGAAGGTTTATAAGTCACTTATTAACCCCACTTTTGTTTAATCTTTTTGATTGAACTAATCTGATTTTGATGCATTTTATTATGAATTTTTGGATTGTTTGTATGTACATTTGAGAGTACGAAATACATTCTTAGTGTGAAAAAACCTTTTGATGGAGGACAAATATGTTAACCAGTATTGACAGAAGGTTAATTAACCTGTCACCAACCTATAAAAAAAAAAAAAGATATTCGGACAAAGAGAGGGGTAATTCGCTTTCTTACTATATATTTAAACTTGATATCCTTCCCAATCGAAAGCCGATCCCCCGTAACAGAAAATTAGGGAAGAACCCAATTTGACAGTACCTTCCCTAGTCTATGGCATGAGTTCACTCATAGGCAGAAGAGGGGCCCTAGTGGTCTAGGTGCCAACTGTAGGCAGGGTGAGATCAGGTTCAGTTGCAGGAAGTCTCTTCAAAGAAGTAAGTATTTCACTTTAGAGTTAGTTAGGGTGCAGACACCCTAGGAGGATTCCAGCAGTGTGCTTGAGTGAACTGGATGAGATGACTCCCAATCGAAAGAAACACCCCAAAGCTACAAAGGAATCACAAAATGCTTAAGGTGAGTAAATATCCCAGCCAACACAGTACCTCAGCACAGAAGAAGAGTTGCAGCAGGAAGACTTGCAGCCAAAAACACGGTTGATGAATTCCTTGTCATGAAGACAGGACACTGGAAGGGATTTTACAGCAGGGATCAACAGGGAAGGCTCCAGGCAAGAGTTTCTTCGCAACTGGATGCAGCACTGTTGTTTTGGTGCCCTTTTCAGGAGTTAAGAGATGACTGAATATCACTGGTCGGATTCTCGTCTCTAATCTGGTCCAGCACTCTGGTGAGGGGACTTCGAGGACTTAAATCGTGTCTCTGGAGAGCCATGAGCGGGCCACCAAAGTTTCAGCTCGATTTGGAAGACATGGACCGCACAATGGCTTGAGGTCCTAGGGCATTGGGGTATTGCAGCCCTCAAGGTCGCAACACGATGTGGGATGGCTCAAAATACAGGTGGTCTCTAGTCTAGTGGATCTCACCCGGCTCTGGGTCATCCTTTTTGGGATCCCCAGGTTGATTGTAAAGAAGGGTTGCAGCACGCTCCGGGTACACAACAGGCTCTCCGGTTGTTGGAAATCGCTACCGCCATCGTTTCTTCATCTTCCGCTTCGGTTTAGTTCCAGTTCCAGTGGTTGCCTTGTCAGCAGCTTCCAGGTTTGGAGTAGAACCGGAACTACAGCACAACTTCTGCAATCTCTCCCTTCATTTTACAAAAAGGGGCAGTCTGGCTGTACAATCAGGACAGCCAGGCCCCCATTGAGACTAGGCTCCTTTCAGGCAAGGTCAAAAACAAAGGGGTGCAGAGTTCTGTACTCCTCCCTCCAGAGGCGTTGCTAGGGGGGACTGAGGGGGCTATATCCACAGGTCTTGTGGTTGTAGCGACGGATAGAAGCTCAGGGGCTACAACCAAAAGACTAGCTAGCCCCGAGTGTCGACAGTCCTGACATTAGCGTAAGCCCCAGATCTTTTCCAGACATAGCAACACCCTTGCTTACTGCCTTCTCAGACACTCTGGAGCCTGGCCTGGGAATCTAAAGGATTCCCGCCGAAGACAAAACTGAGGTCACTGAGGAAATAAGGTGCAGCCCCCATTTTAGAAAAATTGTTCACTTCTGTGCATTACCAATACTGAATTAACAACCTGCAAGTGATAAAGACTAAAGGTCATAAAGGTAAAACCACTGCCACCAGACATTCATGTAAGCTTGCAATTGTAACAAAATGTTACCAGGTTAGTAAGAAAAGGGGATACCTTGTATCCTCCCAGCACTCCAATTAAGGTGGGGTGTGCCGGCTCACTTATATAAAATATAAAGGTAGTGAACATTCCTCTTTACTACTTGGGAACAGTAGTTCACCCAAGTACATAAAAGAGAAATGAACAGGAGTGCGCGAAGGGGCAACCTAGCATAAACCCAAAAGTTATAGGAAACTATTACTTCTACCATGCACTATGGAGAGACATAAAAAGGTCACCCATAAAAAGAGTAAAAGACTAGGGAGAAGGTAAAATAATTACCTAGTCAAAGCAAAATGTTCTGAAGTTGACACAGGTTAGGAAGATTTATCATAGATATGCAAATCTTACCTAAAGGCCACCAACCATAACTCTTTTGTAAACGGTAGAGAAGCATGTCCATCTACTACTTCAGGAAGTTAAGTCGCTTCTGTTGAAAGCCATCAAAAGAGTCCCATCAGCTAGAACAATGAGTACTCCAGGTCCTTTTTAGGAAAAAAGAAAACAGGAGGTTGGAGGCCCATTCTAAACCTTTGAGTCGTCAGCAAATGTATCAAAGCTCAAAACTTCAGGATGGTTACTCTGCAAAAAGTGTTATCCTAACTACAAAAAGGGTATTTTGTGGCTTCCCTGGATTTGGAGGATTAGTATTTGCACACCCCCATTCATCGAAAATACTGCTGCTACATGCGCTTCACAGTGGCAGGAGGCCATTACCATTTCAGGGCACTGTCACACGTCCTCTGGTCAGCCTCGAAGGGTCTTCACCAAATGCCTGGCCCCAGTTGCGGCATACCTTTGTTGCTCGTGTGCACACATCTACCTGTACCTCGAAGACTGGCTGGTACGGGTGACATGGTTTTCCCTGGCTACGCATCATACCGCACAGTCTATGCAATGCCTACAAACTCTGGGATTCTTTGTGAACTTTCCAAAATCCTGTCTGACCCCGTCTCAACGAGCTCTGTATTTGGGCGATAAACTGGACACATTCTTGTGTGGTAACTGTTTATAAGAGAGGGTGTGATGGTTTCTTTTCAAGGTCCTGTGACCTAACAGACAAAATTAGTGATCCCGTCCGTACATCTTATTAAAACCTTGGTAAACCTCTCCTAATCCCTTCGAGCCACTTGATACCAAGCCTTCGCAAATAGCGTCTGTCTTCCTTTTGGCCATGCAATACTCTTAGTGCTTTCTCGCCAAACCATTTACTGATTGTGCTTCCATGCTCCCCCCTTCCCCATGTTGCTGGCAGCATTCTTGTAACACAGTAATACATTCCTTTAACTATTGTTGTTCTTGTAGTTGTACTAGTATTGTGCTTTACTCGTGTTACATGCTGCATGTTCCTTAAGCCCCTCTGGCCGTTGCTTCTCGCAAGTGTTAACCCACCTTGATTTCTAACACTCATTTAAAAACACCAACAACTTGCCGACAAGGATTTATAGTATAGCTCTTGTGAGACAGGCATGGTATCAAGAGAGATGACACAGACAACAGAAGTGCAATTCTAAACACAACTTTATTACAGATCAGGGGGGGTGGGCGTGGCCTGAGCTCATGCAGTGAGAACGCGACTTGTCTAAGCTCCCGCTTCAATCCTGTTAAATGATCCTGCAATGGGTGCTGAATGTGTGATCGGAGGAACCTACACGCAAGTCTGGTGGGCTAACCGAGAGCGTTGTCTGGGCGAATCTCCGAGGGAAATCGTAGCCCGAGAGGCTGAGTACGGAGGCGCTAAGGCGAACAACTGGAGCGGTATCCCAAGATGGCGGCTGCAGTGAAGCAGGGCGGCTGACTTGTGACCTGACACAGGAGGTGCCACCCGGACCCGGTTCAGCAGACCCTGCAGCTGAACGGGGGGTGGAGGGGTTCGGTTTGTGGTTTGTGGCTGCTGTAACACGGCTGCCTGGCCAGCGCTCTGGCTTGCGGCGATGTCCCCGGCTGGAAATGTTGAGGAGGGACAGGCTGGAGCGGATCTCCGCCCGGGGTGGAAGTCAGAAGGACCCCCACCCGCAACAACATCAGGCAACAGAGGGCCTCTGGGGAAAGAGCACAGCCCACGGGGGGAGGCAGTAACAAGCTGAGAAGCTGCTGGTGTAGGACTGAGGGATCCCCAAACCTCGATCAGCTTCGGAACTTTGGAGGAGCAGGGACGGCAGCCCGAGCAGACACAGCCTGCGGCCTTGGTGCACTGAGGTGCACTGAGTGCATGGCCCTCCCACCCCCCCCCCCAAACCCTTGCCTCAGGGACTACACTTGCCGTTAGACGCACCGGGAGCGAGACTAGGCGCAGGCCCCTTCCACAAATGAGCCCGGGCCAGCATTGTGAGGAGAAGGGTGCAGAAACTGTGAGGTCTTCAGTCCACTGTGGGGGGCCCCTCTGCTGGATGTTGGGGCGACGGGGACCATTAAAAGCGCACTGACAGGGTGAGGGTGATCGCGAGGAGGTGAGCACCCTTTCAACACTGGCACAAGGGGGAAGCATGGGCAGCGTCCCAGCGCGCTACCCATCACACTGTGGACCGAGAGAGGAGTACCCTGGACACAATGCAACATTGGAGCAGCACATTTGGCTGTTGGCGGATAGGAGAGGAAGGGAGGCGACCACAACAGCTCCTAAGTAGCCACGGAGAAGCGCAGGAAGTGCTGCAGGCACGGGCACTTCTTGGGCAGGAACGTGCCTGGAGATCCGCTACTGAGGCCTGACACACTGAGAAGGGGGGGGGGTCAGAGAGCCACCAGCTGAAACATACACTGGCGAACTGCGGAGGGATACATAGCCCCAGGGCCATATCTAGGTGCTGTCTGGGAGCGGGAACCACACCACTGTACCGCCATAAGCCGAACAGGCTTTGTTTAGACATTGCTTTCAGATGCCAGACAGGGAGCAAGAAGGGGAAAGCCAGGCAAACCGCCATGGATGCCTACACTCAGAAAGATGGGAACAGTCCAACACAACAGGGCGAGAGGGACATGGCAGCTTACAACAGTGGCTGTGCCGAATGGAGGCCCAATACTGGCGGCCATAGCTGAACTGAAAACGCTGCTGGAACACAAGACCGATTCTGTAATTGTGGAAGTCGTGCTGCTCCGCCAAGACGTCGGTGCAGTGAACGACCACCTGGGCACGGCGGAACAAGTGCGAGACAATATAGAAAATATCGCCAGTGCTCAGGCGGCAAAACTATTGGATAGGATGAAGACTAGAACACCAGGCAGAAGATGCGGAAGGAAGGGCCCAAAGGAATAATATCAGGATATGGGTCCTCCTGAGGGGGCAGAGGCCCAAGACCTCACAACATACATCAAGAACATGCTGCTGCAGGAGGTGGGCCTGGGCACTTTGACCCAGGGATTCACTGTCGAAAGGGCACATAGATCGCTGGCGAAGAAACCACCGCCGGGCATCCCCCCAAGACTGCTGATAGTGAAAGTTATGAATTACAAGGATGGGGAACGGATCCTAAGTTTCTCAGGGGAAGGTGGGACTATTATGAGAGGATCGTCGAAGCTGGCAATCTATCCCGACTACACTGCTTTGGTCCATAGGCGAAAAGCACTATTTGGGCCAACCAAGGAACAACTGCAAAGTCCAAACATACACTATATGTTGATTTACCCCGCTAAACTGAAGGTTCTATATAGAGGGAGATCTCACTTCTTTGAAAACCTGGTGGTGGCACAATCTTGGTTGGATACAGAGGGGCTACTGCAACTCCTGAACAGGAGCAATAATGTCTTGTAGCAGGAGGGCTCCGATGTGACCTGACGGCGCAGCTCCTTGGTCTCTCACTTTCACGAGAGTCTAACCCGCATAAGCGCCAGAGACATTTAGCAAATACAAGCGGGAGCTCAAGAGAGTGAAATATAGAGCTGAGGGGGACAACAGTGGCATTGACCAGGTATCATGAACCCTGATTGAAGTTTCAGATGCAAGTTCTAAGGCATCAAGCTGCTGCACATGACCTGGGAGCGGAGGTGGTGGGTGCGAGAGAAGCGTCTGGGCCTTAGCGGAGGACTTAACGCTGGGCCATTGTTCTATTGTGTGGTTTGTTACCAAGTTGCCTTGATGGGGGTAATGGGGACAATGTGAGGGGTTATGATGTGTTGATTTACAGGTTAGACTATAGCAAGTGGAAAGCTGGTGGGCAATGTGCAGAAAAGAGCTGCGGGCGCACCCTGGGTGTGAGGAGAAGGAAAATATGCATGGGGAAGGTGGCCAACAAGGAAGGCCAGAGAACGGTGAGGCCTGGCCTGACGCGGGAATCACTACTAGGGACAGGGGCGTGGGAGGATCCGGGGCAGTGGGAACCAAGGGGACTGACTCCACACACCCATAGATATGGATAAGGGGATGAATGTAATCACCTGGAACGTAAGGGGCCTCAATTACGTGAAAAGGCTATGTATGCACACAAACCTGGTGAGAAGATGCATACAGGTGGTGATGTTGCAAGAAACACATCGGCTGATATACAAACTGCTATAGTCAGGAAATGGGGAGGCACATTATATGGGTCACCTTTCTCCGCGTACACCAGGGGAGTGCTCACCTGGATCGCTTCGGTGGCCCCCTTCCAATTGCTCGAAGTTAAGCATGATGATGAGGGCAGAATGGTTGTGGTGCACGGTTTGTGGGATAGCAGGGAGGTCTATTCCGTAAACACATATGCTCCAAACCATGACGCCACAATGTTCTTTAAATCACGGTACGCTTGACTTTCCGCATATACAGAGGCCACATGGGTCTGGGGTGCAGACTTTAATTGTATCCTGAATCCCATATTAGATAGGTCTGACACAAAATCTGCTAATCCTGCACCACCAGCTTGGACCTTGGGCTCCCTTTTGCAGGATTTGAGACTTGTAGACATGTGGAGGGAAACAAATGGGGAAACACGAGGCTATTCTTTCTTTTCAGGCCCACGCGCCATACACACAAGGATCGACTACCTTTTCGCGGTGAAGGAAACCCTGGGAGAATGTGTACTCCTAGAATTCAATGCCAGGGTTCTGTCTGACCGTGCGCCACTTATGGCGATAAGGCTAAACACCACCTAGAGACCCAAGATACCCACCTGGCGGCTGGGGTCAGAAGCTCTTTAAGACAAGGTACTTAAGGAATACCTGAGGGTTCAGATAGGGGAGTACTTCAACGCTAACACAGGTAGTGTATAAAAGACCAGCACTCTATGGGACGCATTCAAGGTTGTCATTAGGGGGGTGGGGCCTCAAGAGGGAGATACATAGGGCCCTTGGGGACATTGAAAACAAAAGATAACATGCGGAAAGTAAGACATCTGAGACACCTTGGGAATCTAGGGAACTGCTGGAACTGCAGCAGAAATGCATGTAGGAATGGGACGGGTTAGAACAGCTGGACTATGCAACGTATACCAAAAGGTTGCACAAGGAGGGTGACAAGCCGGGTAGACTGTTGGCATGGTTGTGCAGGCACTAGGAACCTAGGGACATGATCAGTGCTAGAACTGATCCATACAGAGAGATAGTCAGGACCCAACACGCGATCGATGCAGTGTTCTCAACTTTTTATGTATCTCTATACTTTGCAGACATTGTTGAGAGAGACAACAGCGTGGCAGATGTCATATCCCAAATTGACTTACCTAAGCTGACAGCGGAACAGTCAGACATACTTGACACACCGTTGTCGCTGGAGGAGATGGAGGGAGTGATAAGGGAACTCCCGACTGCCAAAGCATCGGGACCAGATAGGCTCCCTAGAGAGTTCTACAAAGCCTACGCTGACATACTGGTGCCCAGACTGCTGCTGTTCTTTGAGGAGGCATACGAACTGGGGAAATTGCCCAGTAGTTTGCGAGAAGCAGTCATAGTACCCATCGTTAGACCGGGTAAACCCCACAGGACTGCAGGGTCATATAGACCCCTCTCAATGGGAAACCATGATTGCAAAATATTGACAGCGGTGCTGGTGGGTAGGCTCAAGAGTAATTGGAGAACTGGTCAGGAGTACCAGACTAGGTATATCCCGGGCGCAACACTGCCTGGAGCCTAAGGAGGCTGCATCATGTTATGGATAGCACAAACTCACTAGAGGTAGACTGCGGGGTGGCCTCACTGGATGCGGTGAAGGCCTTCGACTCAGTCAGATGGGACTGGCTGCTGACGACCTTGGTGCACATCGGGTTTGGCAAGAGTTTCTTGAAGTGGGTGAAATATACATGGCTCCCATGGCAAGGGTTAAGACAGGAAGACAAATCTCGGGGGCATGGAGGGTAGAGGTACCTCCAATGTTCAGAACATCCCAGGAGCTGCTGAACCCCACAGACCCACTAAGATGTAACGCTCTCAACTAACTAATTCACCAGCTGAGTTCGGTACACCCCAGGAGGGAAGGGGAAGTGGATAAAATAATAAACTCGGACACTGGATCTTTCCAAACTCGTCCTGCTATCTACATGGGCAAGAACATAACCTTTTGATGTAAATTTACCCATTTACTTCCTATCCTTATTAAATATTCCCAACCTTGAGAAATCGAATACCTGAATACTCCTCTGCAACAGCCTAGAGGATCACACTCTTCTCATGAACCAGAAACACCTCAGATGAAGAACTGATTAATTATTCCCAGCTGAAGTCTGTGATACTAGATTTCCTTTAGCAATGACTTCTCTTTTTTCCTTGGTACTAAAGTTTCCCAGTCTTTTCCTTATATTCCTAAACTAGAGAACATTCTGGACTCCTATATCTATTTTCTCTGTTGCATCCCATGTCTACATTGTAATAAAAAGCCTGCCTTTTCACTCTACCGACTTGTGTAGTACAGGTCTATATAAAGAGTTGGGACCCTTATGCGAAGAGATAAGTCTTATGACGTCCTGCACCAGTTGGACTTTAGAAAAATGTACCTAACATGCACCCTTACCCCACCAGCAGCCAATCAAGTGATAAAGCTTGGACCCCGAGCCCACAACGTCTTGGGTGTACAGCGCACCTGAATAGCAAACACCGGCAGCGCTCCACCAGTATATTAGCACTGATGGTCGTAGTACCTGGACAGTCAGCGTGAGTTCTTCCACACAGAGGGGGTTCAAGCCACAGTTCCCCGCAAGCTAAAACATCTAGGCAGAGGCACGCTGCTGTCCACAGCACCTTTAGATATCGGTCACTTCCAACAAGGCTCATGCAGCCTCAGGGTCTGCTGCACCATCTGCCATTAGAGAGATCAGTCATTGCTTAGCAGCATATCATGCACAATCTATGGTCCCAACTAAATGTCCATCATAGCACCCAGAAATCACATGAGACAAGCTCCACCCCACAGCAATAGAGTCCACCTGAGCCTGCCTGCAGGGTACGAAGGCTGCCGTGAGTGCGCAGAAAAGGGTCACCACTAAGTTTGTGTTAATCAAAGTGGGAGCCAGGGGTGGGTGGACCAGAATCTCGTATGTGCCACAGCGCGGCACCCAGTTGCTCTTACCGGCCTCCCCGCACTCCACTGTAGGTCTGGGTCACTACCCAGCAGGTGCACAGTGTCGGAGCAAAATCACCTCCGCGTACAATGATCTTGGTGGTTCCAAAACCCTAATGAGGATTAGTGCAAGCTTCCGTCTGCCATAACGTGGCCACAGCCCGGGACAAAGGAACCTGAGCCAGCTCCCGAACCAATGCCGCCACTGTTGTGTCGGGAGAGTCGGCGCAGTCGCCATTTTGGATCACAAAGTCACAGTGAAGCCGTTTGGATTTCTCAGCTCCCCAGGCTCTGATTCAAGTCAGACAAATGCTGCAGGAACAATTACAAGCAGCAGCAGTCCAATTCTGCAGGAGACCGTATGTTAGTCCATCAAATGGCACCGCAGTCAGAATCATCAGTAGGATCAGGGCAGGAGCTCATGCCAGGCATGACCTCACTGCATGGACTCTGGCCATGCCCCCCCCCATGCCCATTGAATCATATGGTCCCAGTTCTTTCTGTCTTGATCCACCAACTTCTGTATTATGTTTTTAAGTGTTTTATTAAACCATTCCACAAGACCATCCGTTTGAGGATGATAAATGAATGTTCGCAGTGTGGTGATGTGTAACAACTATTTAACCTCTCCCATGAGTCTAGTCATGAAGTTAGAGCCTTGGTCTGTCAATATCTCTTTGGGAAATCCAACTCGGGAAAAGAAGGGGATTAGATGTTTTAAAATCTGCTGAGTGGTGTTATTTCTTAAAGGAAAAGCTTCAGGGTACAAAGTAACAATTACTAAGATATATACGTATAACCCATTATTGAGACATCAAGGGGACCCATGATGTCCATCACGAGCCTTCAAAAAGGGAATCTCAGTAATGGGTAATGGGTTTAGTGGAGCCGGTGGGGGTATATAAGTACTTGTTTTTTGGCAAATGTCACATGCTTGGACAATGTTCTTCATATCTGCATGGATTCCAGGCCAATAGAATTTAGAACTTATGCGGGTTTGTGTTTTCGCTTGACCTAGATGTCCCCCTGTTAGGTGTGAGTGGGCTATTTCAAGAACCACTCGTTTGTGATTTCTAGGAACTACCTGGGTTTTTGTCATGCCATCTGATGCAATAATCTCCTCGATATAACAACCCATGTTTTTGGGGAATAAAAGGCCCACCTTTTCTCTTACCTTCAGGTTCAGGTATTACCTGGATAAATGCTTTGGCTAATAAGGGGTCATTCCTCTGGGTGAAAGCTAAGTCATCTCGGGGTTTTCATCTGTCTCTCCAAAACCTAGAGCACCTCTGTTTTCCCTTTTACATTCTGTTCCTTAAGCCTAGGGAGCAGTACCTTTTCCACTAGCCCTTGGGCATTTTTGTCTCCTGGTTGGACCTGGAATATATCCTTCGCATGATTCTGCAATAGCACTTTTATATCGCCTCTGAAATCTGGATCAATAACCCCAACCAGGACGTTGATCCTGCATTTCCGGGTGAGTCCCGACTTGGTTGCCAGTCAAATATAAGTCCCAAGGGGTGGTTTTAGGCCTAAGTCTGTGGATATCAGCCTTCTTTCCCCTAGAGGAATGGTCTCTTGTCTACTGCTAACAATATCGAATCCCACAGATCCTTTTGTGGCTATCGTAGGATCCGATGCTATATTACTCAATTTGTCATACTTCAGGGTCCCCCCACCAAACCGGTTTCGGTTGAGCTGCAACCCATCCCTGACATCATATGTGAGACAGGCATGGTATCAGGAGTGAGGGCACAGACAACAGAAGTGCAATTCTAAAAACAAATGAATTAATGATTAGGATGGTGTAATGCCTAACTAGCCCTATACTATAATGGGATTTTCCCTGCCTAAAGAAGCCTAAGGAAAGTCTGTGTCTGTAAGTCCAAAGTGAAAGTCTGCCTGTGTCAAAACCTATGCTTGTCCTCACAACTATAACAAAACATGATGTGGGAAACCTTCTCAACAAAATAGAAGTGGTCAAAAGTAAAAACTGGGCTGCTTTAAACTTCAGTTCTTCTTGGGTTCCCGGTTTCCAGTTCAACACAGTTCCAATAAAGATTCAGCTCAATAGTGTTTGCTCAAGTTCTAAAGTGACCTTCTCCATGTTCAAATCTATCACAGTTCGCACACAACTGAGGTCATGGGACTCCCTTCCCCAAGACAAAGTTCTTCGCTTGTTTGACTCTCAGGGTTCCCTTCCCCAAGACTGTTACATATCACTCACTTTGTGTTTCATCTGATCCAAGATTCAAAAAGGAAACAGCTGGTCCAATTGACCCTCCTTTAGTTTTGCTTCACCAAGTATTTCACAGTTCTTTACATCTTGTTCAGGATTTCCTGGTCTAGGCACAGTTGTCGGACCACAAGGTCCACCCATCACAGGTCACGCAACCAATAGTTTGCCATATTAGGAGACTTACTAGTCTAGACGTAGTTGTCGGACAGCACAGTCCACCCTTCACAGGTCACACAACCATGATCCTCCCCAAAGGTGTTGGGCCCCTTTTAGACTCTTCTGCCTTGTCCTTTTATTTTCCACACTTGTATTCTTTGTAACCCCTTGATATCTTTGCACACAACGCTTACCACAAGTCTTCAATCCTTGATGTGCCTTTGATTCTGTCAATACTGCTCTCAATTGATAGTGCTGGTTGACATCTCTACTAAAGTGTTCATTCACCATTGCGCATATCGTAATTTACTCATTTGGCAGCTTTCTTTCAGTTCGGCATTCATTATAGGTAGCATTTACTTGTGTGCGTTTGAATGGCTACTTTCTTTCAGTTTGGTATTCAATATGGATGGCATTTACTTATGTTTGTTCAATTAGCGGTTTTCTTTCAATTCGGTATTCAATGTGGGTGGCATTCACTTGGGTTTACTCAATTTGTGGTTTTCTTTCAGTTCAATATTCAATATGAGTAGCATTTACTTAAATGCAGGAACTGTTACTTATTTAAAGTTCCTTCGGAGCGCTCCGGTCGCCTCAGTGTCTCCTGACACTTACCAGCATCCGCAGCTCCTCCCAGCGACTCTCCCCGAACAGGAAAACCTTCACTTTGGTCACCAGACATGTATCCAGACACGGCCCATGCACCTCTGTTCTGCTCCACATGCGGTCCGTGTCCCCGTCATCTTCTGGAGCTCCAGCTGCACCCCGGGGTTGGGTGCGGGCGGCTTTTCTCTCTCCTCTGCTACCTGGCAGCACATGCTGCCCGCCTTCAGAGTAGAGGGTTCCCTGTCCTGCAAAGCTCCTCTGTCAGGTCTCTGGGAATCGTTGGCAGCGTGTCTGCTCTTTGGCTCTGTCCCAACACAGCGGATTCTCATCCCTCTCCCCTCTCTCCTTTCTGCTTTTGGGTCCAGCTTTTATACTCTTTATAATAATTAACAGGCTGCAGGTGAAAAGGGTTAGATAGACTGAATTGCCTGACCTTCTGTAAGCCTGTTAGTATGACATGCCTGACCTTCATTGCTAAGTGCATGCAGGCCCCTCTTCTTGGTCCCAGTACCAGAGTGGTGTTTACAATAGGAAGTGTGCATTACTCTTAGTTGCCTCTTCCTCGTCCCAGTACTTGATGGGAGCCTACAGGGAAAAACTGGAAAGGGCTGACAATATCCTATTAAGACTGAGGCAGGGTCAGGTAGGTCAGTGTTAGAAAAGGTGGGATACCATGTCTGGCCTTCAGGTACCTTATCTCCAAGGACCCTCCACCCAGGTGATCCTCCCTCGCTTGTCCAACCCCAAAATCGGGATTCAAAAGCGATGGCGCGTCTCTGGCCACCTGAAGAGAAGATCCCTGGGGAGTAGATGTGAGAGTACCTTCAGGTTTCTCACATACTTCAGTGGGCTATGCGTTAACCTACTCCCTTTGACTTCTTTGTTTGGGGTTGTTCAGAACGGTGCAGTCTTATTCTTAGAGCCACCATCCTTAGCTGTACAGTGTGATAAACCAGAATGGGAGTGTGGGGGCTCCCACAATGCTGTTGAAATGGGCCTGCACAACAGCCAGGCCTCCCCACTGCCTTGTAACAGAGTTACATCAATCAGGCCGTTTAAAGCGTTTTAACCCCACGCTCAAAATATTAAGCTGGGGTTGTGTCCAAACGCGAGTGTAGCCCAGTCAGCTTGCAGCAATCGCACATTCGAACTTTCATGCTTGCAACTATACTGTTAAGCTGGACAAGTACACAAACAAATGTGCGCTGCCTACAGCTCCAATACAGTCCTGGTTTGTCCGTATCTGCAACCTCTATGTAGATCCCCCTATGAGCACTACAACCAGTGCTTTAAGTGGGATGGTACTACCCGGCCTTCAGTACCTGCACTTCTTATTTTTGAGCATTTGAGTACCTGCACTTCTAAGGCCTGAAAGAGAGTACCGGTACTCAGGGTCGGACTGGGGCATACATTTGTCTCGGGCACCAATGAAATAGTAGCCCACAGTTGTGAATGGCAATTCCTTCTTTTTTTGTGACAGACTGAGTAATACCTCAAGGGGAGTTTTTTGATCAAATTTGATGCAATTTAAAGAAGATTTATTCAGCAACAAGGGACAAAACTACTAGCTGCATAGTGAAGTAACGCATCAAACTGGCCCACTTTGACCAAAAAAACGTACCCACACTAGCATTTTGCTTTTTTGGGTCAGCCTTTGCCCTATTGCCCTATGGGCCATTCCGAGGCTGCCGGTACTCAACTATGTTATGAGGTGAAAACAAAAGCTTTTCATTTCGCTTTATCACAACCTAAAGAACTAGCCTTTTCTGAGGAAACAGCACCCTCTCCCCCCTCCTCCACCTGCAGTGCCCATAATGTTTCCTGCAGTGCCCACCCTGCAGAACAAAAGGAGAGACAAACTTGCATCTACTGTGCTCTCAGCACACTCGGCATGGAACACTGTTTTGCTAAGTGGGCTTCGCCTGTTACCAATGGTACCCTTTGATGGATCAGGAATTGATTTGGAAAGCCTGGGAAATTACTTGGAGGTTTCTTTGTTATTAGCAGGGCCTTTTCTAATATGTAAATGTTTAAGTAATTGGAGTTGTGATGGAACATTTTGACTGAAAACTTTAAAGCTCCAGCTGCAGCAATGAAAGTGAGCAATAATTAAACTCCCCTTCTAAAGCTTCGTTTACAGCTATGATACGCAAAAAAGAACTTCAAGCATGCAATTTACAAAAAACCTGCACAAATGGCCTTACTCCATTATGCTTAGCCGCTCTCCCTACACACAAAAGACCCTACGCCAGTCTGTACCCTACACGCAAAAAACCTGACGTCAGTCTGTCTCCAATCTCTTTCCTTTTACTCACAACCATGCTCAACATACCTTGCAAGATCATTTTGTCACCTGAGGATGGGGTCGAACCCCCAACCTTCGGGTTACCAGCCTGTATGCATTGACTGCTTGTGCCACAGAGACAGGGCATACTTTTCGTTTAAATTTCATCCCTGCTGCGGACTCGAACCTGAGCCCCGCTGATATCAATCTGGTGTAACATTGCACTGAGCTAGCTCTCAAACCAGTTATTTGCCATTGTTCAGGTGCAATGGCGGTGACCTTGCGTCCCAATAGAAATTTAGGCGTATCGAGAGCAGTATTTTCTTTTGTTTTACTTTAATGGATTGTTGCCCCACTTATTGTGCCTGCCCTATATCCTTAAACAACACTCTTCGTTAATCATTTTTTGACACATTTGCTGTGCCTTCCATGCACCTTACAGCGGCTGCAGTAGTAACCCCCTTTTCTCCGCACAGCCTATTCAGCAAAAGATGGCCTGCAGACCAGCCACTTGTCCACCACTGAACCCCAACCGTAAGTAAATGCTAGGACCTGCATTTCAATCAAGTTCCAATACACTGGCCCACAACCCATGTCAGGGAGCAACATCCAGATCAGTGCACCAAGCCCTCAAAGGAAGCCATGGAGTACAGGAGTTTGTGCACAATGGCCGGACTTCTCACGCTTATCCCATTCAACGACCCGCCACGCTGACCAAAGATACACCAACCTACAGATTGTAGCGAGAAGTACTTTTGTGCTTGACGGTGGAGATGGCGAGATACTGACAATCAAAACCGAACCAAAACACTTACTTGGATTTACGGCTCAATGTCGCCGCCGCTCCATAATACACTTCATTATCCAATACTTTCAATTATGGTGCCAGTTCTTATGCTAGACGTTTTATACTTTACTTGAGGGACCGTTATGTTGACAACCTCAATAAACGATAAAAACCCAATACCTAGTTGAAGGCAATGGATCATAAGGACCATACCGTTTTTGGGAATAAATATCAGCACAAACATTCTCAACTGCCAAGTGCAAAAGAACAGCACTTCTCAGTTGCAAAGTGCGAGAACCCACAATACAACTTCTGCATAAAAGAGAGCACGCTAAAATTACTCTCTGCCAGCTGCAGCGCACTTTCCATCTTCCCATGTCCGTTCCATTTCCCAAAGCCAAGCCCTTACATTACCCTACCCCCTTTGAGTGCTATCGGTTGACGCTCTTGTTAGCATATGTAAATTAATATAGATGGTTGTAGGCGAGCCCTTCAGATTACCAGTGTGGCCCCTGTTGAAAGAACTGAAAGTGCCCATCTAAACCATGTGGAGGCCTGTTGATGCTGTGCTTGAAAGGATAAACTTGCCTTTTGAAGATTAGCTACCCTTTTTCCATCATAATAGCATCTTGGATTAAAATATATAGAGAACCCTTACATCAAATATTAATATTAGTACATTGTAATAACAACATGTTTGCTATATAGCACTTGCTTATTCTACTTCTCAGCATTGGAAATAGCAGGTCATGTCAATCTATCACATGAAATGCAGTGAAAAGCGTGCGCTTCGAAGGGAGTGCTGAGAGAGAGAGTGCTGTTCCGTTGGACACGCTGTTGGCGAGCTGACCTAGTTTGAAGATATAACTTTGGTGACAAGCTACGTGGAACACTTGGTAGGACATTCAAAGAAGTCTGGACGTTGTACCCCCTAATTACCAGACTTATAAATAAGTAGGAGACCTGAATATCTGTTTTACTTTGTCTAGATCGCGGGCTCCACCCTTGTACCCGGAAGCGTATTTAAACCTGTGCATGCACGCTTCTGCGCACACTCTTCAAAGGGAGCTGGGCAGCCCTCGGGACGCTCCCTGACTTGGAGATTATAGTTTCAGTAGGCGAGTGAAAGTGCCTTGTTACGATGTATACGCTCAAATCCAATATGCCTACCGGGGTTGCTGAAGCAACAAAAGACTAACAGCTTCCAATCAGGAGAGTCGGCATAAAGCAAGAACAACAAAACACATTAACAAACTAACGAGTGAAACCTGCTCTAAATCAGCTGGAGCTGATATTAGAGAACTATGGTCACCTGGCTGTAGGAAAATGACTGCGAGTGTGCGAGGGAACAATTGAGAGAATATATGGAACAAACACGGCTGCTCGTGTTACACCAGCTGGGTCCGCGTATGTGACGAACGCTGAACTATTGGAACTTAACTCACAAGCTCACAGAGAAGTGAGTGACTCTATGGGTAACACTAAATAAGCCATGAGAAACAATTTGACTAACACCGAGACAGAACTCTCTCATAATGAAATCCATGCTCAAATTCATGGCAATGAAAATATGGTAATGTGGATACTTTACTCTCAAATTATGATAAAAGGAGTTTGCAAGCCAAATGATGATACACATGAAATTGGTGATATGAACAATGTTGAGTATATAAACAGGAGGCTGTAAACTGCACGAGAGTAATAACATTGTAAGCAATTGCACGCACGTAGGCAATAACTGTGGCAATATAGGATATGAGAAAAATTGAGATGTGCAAGTACCCGAAACACAAATTAATCAAGCGGAGGAGGTGCAAAATGTCAATGAAACACAAAATTATCTCAATTTATCCGCTTCCTCCATATTAGGCAGTAGAGTGGAAAACCCAATATTAAATGAATCGACAGATGAATCTTATATTAGACTGACCCGAGACCTTCATTTGGCTTTAAAAACCCAAATGTCCCAACGTATGACATCATTCTTGCAGCCATGAATACGGTCTTATTTGGGCTAACGAAAATATATGAACACTTGGAATAAAAAATTGAGAATAACGCTAAAATACTTGAAGCCATAAGTACTAATTTTGAACAAGTCTTTAGTGAATTAATGCTTTAAGTGCCATGGGTTTTTCCCCCAGTGCCAAGGCCTTTTTTAGTAATTTCGGTATGTCGCCATTCAGTGCCTTGTAACTTTTTTGTTACATGACATATCTTTGCCAAATTTGGCCCCTTTTTCCCCACATGTAGGCGGTTTAAACACCAGCCAGGAATCCTAGGTTGCTGCAAGGGGGTGAGAGAAAATAACCAACAAGGGCGAAAATGTTGTGTTTTTTCAAAAAATGCCAATAAAATGTACAAAGAAGCCTGTGGGTTTTTCCTTGTAAGAGCTAGGAACAAATGGTTTGCTGTGCTGAATTCCCTATTTTCCTGGCTTTCAAGAACAGGTTGAGTGGAAACTTATTTTGATGTGGTTATCAACCGTTTTGTGAGAGGTAGGCAATTTTGGCCATTTTTGCCAATTGGACATGTATGGACGGAATGGAAGAAAAGGGTAGGAAAGCCGAATTGGAGGACAGAAAGGCATACATTTCAGAAAAGTAGACAAAATTCCAAGTTTAGGAAGGGGTGATTTGCGCAGGTCGGGCAACAACTACGTAGGGGAAAATGCCATCGTTCGGGAAAAAAGCGGGAAAATTACGGAAAAAAAAGGTATGTGGTGGACATGGTTGGCTTGGTACGGCAATGGCTTCTATGAATTTTGAGAAAAACCATGCTCCACTACATTCCCCCGACTCTAGCAGTTGGGAAAGCACACATTTTTTGTAGTGTTTCACAAAACAAGCAATACCACAAGCCAAACCCTGAGCCATGGTAAACAGGAGTTTTATGCTTACGGCCTGAACAGACGTACTTAGCATGTGCAAATCAGGAAAACCAATGTGGTGAGGAATGGCAAGCATACATTTTTTGAAAGAGCACAGGCAGACCTTTTCAAGGGTAGGTGACCTGTGCAGGTTACAAAAGTGTATGGTGCCTAAAGCAGCGACTAAATGTGGGGCAAATTCAGGAAATGAAAGGGTTGTGTGACAAAGGGCACCAGCAAATGTGTTTGTGTGGTTTTCATAATGTTTCAACCCAACAAATGCCATATCTCACGTGTCCCAATGAAAACGGTACCTCACATGTGTGGGTGCACCTACCTGGGCACCAAGGGGAAAGCTGAAAACACCCCTAACCCCAAGTCTTTTCCGAAAGCTGTATTTCACGATTTTTCCAGACAGGCACACCATACAGATATGGGCCTTGGGTGTCCAAGCCACCAAGGAAAACAGGGAACCCCATGCATTTCCGAAAAGTGGACACCCATGGAAATCCGCAGAGTTCTCACTTGCGCAAATCGGCCCAGAATTTAGGGTTGCCTTGGGGCTTTCCTTTTAACTTCTCTCAATATCTTGGGTGAACTACTGTTCCCAATAGTAAAGTGTGATTCCCATCCCCTTTTCATTTGATATGTGAGACCAGCACACCCCAACTTATTTGGAGTGCTGGAGAGATGCACTGTATCTCCTTTCTCACTGCCTGTAACATTGTTGTTACAATAGCAAGTTAACTTGAATGGATGGCGGTAGTGGTTCTTCCTTAAATACTTTTTAGTCATATTACTCGCAGGCTGACAAATCAGCCGCGGTAATACATAGGAGGGTCACTATTCCGGTAGAATGCTTTTTCCCCATTTTTAAGTATCCTTGTTGTATCTTGTGTCTTCTTCTGCCGTCCTAGTTGAAGTTTTGTCTTCGGCGGGAACCCTTTGTGTTTCCCGTCAAGGCTCCAGAGTGTCTGCGAAGGCTGGAAACAAGGGAGGAGTTCAAAACTCTGCAGCCCTTTGTCTTCCAGCTTGCCTGAAAGGAACCAATTCCCACTGGGGGGGGGTTAGCTGTCATGATTGGACAGCCAGCCGCTCCTTGCTGTAAACTGCAGGGAGAGTTTGCAGAAGTTATGCTGCATTTCCTCATAAATATTCTGATCCTGGAATCTGCTGACAAGTCGACCACTGGAACCAAATACAAAGTGGAAGATGAAGAAAAGACCGCTGTAACGAATTCCAGTGAACGAAGAGCCTGCTGTGACTGGAGCCTGTTTTAACCCTTCCTTCCAACTGACATGGGGGGTCCCGAAAACTACTCCTACCAGAAGGCTGGTACCTACCATACCTCGATGCGCTGCAAACCGCCTATAGCCAGATGCCTCGAGCCAGTGAGCGATGCATGATCTTCTGAAGTTAGATTCTTGGCGAAACTTGGGTGGATTCCTGCTGGACCTCCAGAGACGTGATTTAAATCCACTCACCGGAGTGCAGGACAAAGAGAGTGAAGAGAATCCGACCAGCGATATTCGTTCTTAATCGGGTACCTGTAAAAGGGTGCCAAATCCGCAGAGCCATTGGAAGCCTTGAAGAATCCTTTGTGGAAGCCTCTCCTGTCAACTGCTGCTGCCAGTTTCCCCTCTAGTGTCCATTTTGTTAGTCTCCAGACCAAGAATCTAGGGTCTGGGTTCTATGCTGCTGCTTCAGGAAGACGACCCTCTGCAAGGTCTTCTACTTAGCTGAGGTACTGTGTTGGCTTGGATAATACTTACCTCAAGTCTTGTGTCTATCCTGTGTGACTGAGTGGGTGAGTAGTGTGTTTAGGAGTTTTCCCATACCATTCACCCAGGCCTAAGGCTGCAATGCCTATAGGGGGCCTTCTGTGAACCTAATACTTACTTGTTTGCTGATAACTGGAAATCTGACTTGCCTGCATCTGAACCCTATCGTGACCTGCCTACAACTAGCTCCTAGACCACTAGGGCCCCTGCCTCTAAGAAAACTCATGCTCTAGAATAGGGAACGACTTTAAAATATAAGGCTTCTGTCTTGACATTATAACAAGTGTGAAAAGTACTTACTTGCTAAAGAAGTTAGTGGGGTAACTGTATCTCTGTAATAGAATACGTTACAAAGAGTCCTTAAGCTATTACTTACCTTAAGTTGCTTATAGCCCCTTTAAAAAGTTTGAATAAGTGTTGGTACTGTTTTATCATTTCTAAAGTGAATGAGTGTAAAAGCGTACCAATAGGGTTTACCTACCTTGAATAGCTGTGTGCTCTTAAAGTGTACTATTGGGTTTTGCTTCCCGTGATCTGCTTTAGAACATTTCTAAAACAGTCTTGAAGTTCTTAAGAGTTGCATTCTGTCCCTCTAAAAAGTGTATAGGTCCTTACGTACCTTGAGCTGCTGATTGCCTTTCTTAAGTCTGCTAGATTTCATATCCTACACTTCTGAAAAATATCCTTGGTTAAACTGTCTATGCCTGCAATGGTAATGGTGTAAAGGTTGATATACCAATAGGTTATACTGACCTTGAACAGCTGTTGCTTGTCTTAAACTTTATTATTTTCTGCTTTCCCTAAACTGCTTTAGTGCACTTCTAAAATAGTTTACTGTGTGCATACTTATCCCTGAGTAGCTTATGGCCCCTCTAGAAAGTATACGTTACTTTATTAGCTCTGAACTGTGTTCTTAAAAGTAATACTGGCAATGTAACTGTATCCATTCATAATAGAAGAAAGTTACATATGTTGCAAGATATACTTGTAACAGTATTGGTCTAAGCAAGTAATGCTGTAACTAAATAATACTGTGAATTTGGACCAATAGAGTCTGCTGCCCTTGAATTACTTATGGGATTCTAAAGGTTGAACTAACTTGGTTTTACTCCTCAAGAATAGCTTAATGCCATTCTGAATGGGTTACCTTGGGTTTAACTCCCCTTGAACTGCTTATTGCTATTCTTAACAAGGATATACTTTGGTTTGCATACCATGAGTATTGCATTTGTTTTTATGATTCTGTTTATATAATATGTGATAGTACTTACGTTTCCAAAGATTTATCTTTGCCTACATGTATTTATAATAAATAATTATTTTTACAATACACAGTGTTTCAGTATTTCTTTGGACCATATGTATGCTACATTTTCTTTGTAGCTTACTACAGCCTCCCTCCTGAAATAAGCCAGGCTGCTCTGTCTATGCTACCAAATGTTCTCAAGTGGTACAGCCTTATACTAAGAGTGGAGTTTTTGAATTGCCTCAGATAGGGTTTATGAAGCCTCTAGTAGGACTTTAGAAAAACTGTCCTAACAGGCTCACACTCCCCACCCAGGTAATCGAGGAACCCTCTCTAATTCCTTGCCCTCTGTGGTACCCAAGCCAGTAGCTACCAGGGAATAAAGTCAAACTCGGGAATAAACGAAGGTGAGCACCAGCCGGCCCTCAGAGGGTGGCCCAGCGAGGGAAAACTCGAAATGTGCTTGACCCTATTACTCCACCATCCCTTAGGAAAACAAACTCCAACTCCAGCACAGTAAAAACAGCAATCCTTACTGCATTGACGGGGTAATCCTTCCTGTGTTTATTCAGGGCGGCGTCACGCTCAGCGCTGGAAAAACAGACTGGCAACCTCCATTGTCAGGCTTTTTACGTTCTCCGGGGCGCGTGGGCCTTGCCATTTCCTGAGTGGTTATCCATGCTGGTGCTTCACTTCATTCAGTGCTCCGATCTAGGACAATGTTGGTTCCTTGGCAGGAAACGCCCATTTTACTTATTCAACCACTACATTGTTTCATTATTTTATGGTAGCCTTTCCAGCAATGGTGTCTTTCGTGCAAGTATAAAAATATGTAAAATAATAATTAAGTCTAATAACCTTTTAAAAACGAGACGGTTGTGTTTTCCATACAGGAAGCAAAAATGGACACCTGCTAAGAGGAAAAAGAAACAAAAGTAGTAAGGAGCTGAACAGAATGAGTAAATGGGTGGAAAGATTACATGAGCACAGAGGAGATGAGCTGAACGAGGGGAGTGAGGAGATGGAGATGAGAGGGTAGGGACATAAGCAAAGTGGGGGATTTGAGCTGAACGAGGGGAGTGAGGAGATGGAGATGGAGGTGGAGATGAGAGGGTGGGGACATGAGCAAAGCGAGGAGAGAGCTGAACGAGGAGTGAGGAGATGGAGATGAAGGTGGAGGTGGAGATGAGAGGGTGGGTACATGAGCACAGAGGAGATGAGCTGAACGCGGGGAGTGAGGCGATGGAGATGAGATGGAGATGAGAGGGTAGGGACATGAGCACAGAGGAGATGAGCTGAACGAGTGGAGTGAGGAGATGGAGGTGGAGATGAGAGGTTGGGGACATAAGCAAAGCGAGAAGATAACGAGGGGAGTGAGGAGATGGAGATGGAGATCAGAGGGTAGGGACATGAACAAAGTGAGGCAATGAGCTGAACGCGGGGAGTGAAGAGATGGCGATGGAGATGAGATGGAGATGAGAGGGTAGGGACATGAGCACAGAGGAGATGAGCTGAACGAGGAGTGAGGAGATGGAGATGGAGATGAAGGTGGAGATGGAGATGAGAGGGTGGGGACATGAGCACAGAGGAGATGAGCTGAACGCGGGGAGTGAGGCGATGGAGATAAGAGGGTAGGGACGTGAGCACAGAGGAGATGAGCTGAACGAGTGGAGTGAGGAGATGGAGGTGGAGATGAGAGGTTGGGGACATAAGCAAAGCGAGAAGATGAACGAGGGGAGTGAGGAGATGGAGGTGGAGATGAGATGGAGATGAGAGGGTAGGGACATGAGCACAGAGGAGATGATCTGAACAAGGGAGTGAGGAGATGGAGGTGGAGATGAGAGGGTGGGGACATGAGCAAAGTGGGGGATTTGAGCTGAACGAGGGGAGCGAGGAGATGGAGGTGGAGATGAGAGGGTGGGGACATGAGCACAGAGGAGATAAGCTGAACGAGGGGAGTGAGGAGATGCAGGTGGAGATGAGAGGGTGGGGGACATAAGCAGAGTGGGGAACAGGACTCCTTTAAAGCATTACTTTAGTTGCAACGTGGTTAAGCATAGAAGTCCATGAGAAACGTGACTCCTTATGTGCTGTGTGTGCAGACGAATCCCTGTAGTAATGTTTCAGCTTTCATCTTTTGTGATTGCCCCATAGACTTTGAAAAAAGCATGATATCCATAATGTACAGTCCCTTCAGTCCAGCTAGAACATGTATTATAAAATGCATGCTGCCTTGTTCTGCCATTTGTGAAAGCGGAAATCATTTTACTTGAATTGCAACATACATTTGCAATAGAAAATTGTTTTTAACCTACAGGCAAAATAGGGCAAAATAACAGCATATGTTTTTCAAACCGAAAGTAGCTTTGCATGTTTATTTCTGGAGTGGTTTCAACATTTTTATATGCACATTAGAGCATTTATTTAAAGTTATGATTGCCAGAATGTCCCACTCTGCCTGTCACATGTTTCATTTGTACACCAAATGATTTGTTGCAGATATCTCCATTTGTATGTGTTTTCTTCACTGCAGGAGAGAATCTGTGACCCTCAGTATCCAGAGATTATTCCGCTTGAAGTGCTACAATGTACTATGCAGATCGGCTGTAATGGAGTGACGTCACAGTCTATCGTAGTCACTATGTCCGATTTATTCAGTATTAACCGGGACTCCACACAACTACTTGCTTGCAGGATGCAACTTCATCAGTCAAAACGGAAGGGCTACAGTATTGTAAAATGTTTCGAAAAAGCTATATTTTTTTAATGTATTTATATATGTTTACATGTGAAAATGTGCAACATTTGTTTTGCAAATGTAATTTGCTGGGTGCCATAATTATAAAACAGAATCATTCCCCAAAGTAAAATAATGTAAATTAAGCCTTGAGAAGGGACATCTGTAAAAGGATATTTATAAGGAATCTGTTTTTTGATACATATGTGTTGGTGCCTAAATGCCATTTGTTTATAATTTTTACATGGAATATTATATTTAAGGCGATTTTGTATATACCTTCTGTCAATAATATTTATAATGTACAGAGGAAACCTTTTTCAAAATTGTTTATTTCGGTTAACAATATTATGATAAATGATAATTTCTCAAATATCACATGCATAATGTTACTCATTTTATAGTCTTTTATTTGTATTAAATGTATGAATAAATAAATGCATTTGTGACAAATTGCATTTTTGTCATGTGTTTTTTCATGCAGATATCAAATGAATGCAAGAGACATACCAGATGTAGGTTTCAACCTTCTGAGCATAATGTGGCATTCAAGGGCGGACACACATGGTAATAGCCTGATGCTGGCAGTGCAAGGAATCCGTACTATTGCCTGCTCTTGAACACTGGCATCAACACTATGAGCACCATTGCATGGCGCTCGGGGCGCTAATAGTTTTGGGAATGGAATTTTATTTTTCTATTGGATACAACCTCCTCAGCAGATTCCATATCTCTTAAAATGCCCAGGCTGTAACCTTGGACATGAATCAGGCTTGCATGGTGTCAGGTGGCACCACCTGTACCCAAGTTGTCATGAAGGTACACCTTGCAGCCGCCATCGGAAGAGACGCTGCTCCAGATGCAAGTGGTGCTACCTGCGCCAAGCAGTTCCTTTTAAGATACCATAGGTTGCAGAACTTGGGATCACGCTCAGAGCTACTGGCTTTATCAGTGAGGCAATTTCAAATGCCTTTTTTTTTTAATTGGATAATCCCATTTACTCTTACGTTCAATCCCCTTTCTCCATACTGTATGGGCGTCCCTTCCAAGGGACGGGAGACGGAACCTTTTTCACCAGAAAATCCTTCTTCCCTTTTAAATTTAGAGGCGCATGGGGGCACGGCCCAGGGAGCATGCGCTGCCCTGACTCCGCCCTCCTGCGCCACACCTCAGTCCCCTTTTCCGCGTCAACGGGAACGGGCCGAATTCACCAGTGCTCCTGGGTTTGGCTTCGGCCATTTAATTTCACGAGCGGATATTTTTTTTTTTTTTGTCTTTTCTATCCTTCAGGTACTCAGTCCTCAGGTGTCGCACTCCTCCCCGGCGCATGCCGACTTCTAAAGGGTTCAGCAGTTGTCGTCCTGCAATGGGCTCTTCCCAACTTCAGACCCCCACGCCCTCTGACACGGTTGGCAATCATGTTCGGCGTGTGACTCGTTGTCCTCGAAGGCACTGACCGGAAGGTTCTTGTTCTGTGTCTACACCCGAGGGGCTATGCCCTTTTACCAGCACATTAGCCGAGGGGCTACACCCTAACACAGGCAATATGTCCAAGGGGCTATGCCCTAATACCGGCAATACCTTTGAGGGGGCCCCTAAACGCAGCTCAACTCACCCCCGGGTCGAGGGTTTCACACCTACCAGGCCGAGGCCCGAGGAGCAGGGTAGGCCACGTGATCCACATGCAAGAGTCTTGGACGATGTCGGATCCAGCGGGCTGAGCAACACGTGGCAGGCACGTGGCAGGCAGCTTGACAAAATGGCTGCAGCGCCAGAAAGGAGCACCCGTCCAACGCCATTCCACGAATTCGGCAAAGAACAAGTGTCAAGGTGGAACTGGCCTCAACCAGCTACGTGGCCTACAGTCTACCCTTCATTCGCGCAGGGCAACTTTCCTTTGCGCCCATATTGACAGGGTACGCAGAAGCTCCAGCAGCCCCTCGCTACCCTTTCGGTACCCCCTGGCACCTCTTTGGCCAGTGAGGAGGCACTCTTCGAGAAGTTTCTCAACCTCATGAGGTCTCCTCAGATGGGGGGTTATCATCAAAGACGCAGTCAGACAAGTCCTCCCTGCCATGCTAGCGGCACAACAGACGCCTCCATCAGGCCCCCATGCCCCAGTGCAGCCGCCTCCTCAGCCTCCGGCTGCGGTCCCTGTACCCCAGCCTCTGGCGCCATCTACTCCTCCTCCTCCACAAGATCCTCCAGATCCGCAGGATACGGACGAAGAGGAGGATCCGGACATGCCATCCTCAGCCAGGGCCTTCCACAAATGTCTTGCTGGCCTGGCGGAGTACCTGCCCCCCCGCCCCCAACCTGAGGTCGAACAGCCGGCAGAGGGGGTTCTGGCAGAAGTCCTCACGCAACGCCCCTCTGCCAACACGGGGATTCCACTGCAAACCGATGTAGTTTCCCTGGCCAAGAAGGGTTGGCTCAAGCCCCACTTGGTCCAGCCGGTCAACCGAAGCCTGGATGCTAAGTACAGGCAGATGGAGGGGGATACACTCTTGCTCTCGACCCATCCTCGGCCACACTCCTCGGTGATCGCTGCGGCGTCACTATACTCCAAGTCTCAGTCGTCCTCAGCCTCCTCCTCTGCTGTGCTGCTAGGCAAGGAGGAGAAGATCTTGGAGGCGTACGGTAAGAAGATCTACTCCGCCTCCTTTCACCTGCGTCAGGCCAACGCAGATGCCATGCAGGCTGCCGCCAACCAACGGTTAAGGCGGGAAATTGCAGACTTCCTCCCGGAACTCCCCACCCAGTGCCAATCACGCTTTAAGGTAGGGCTTACGGAAGCCAAGCTTGTGGCGCATGACCTCATGGAATCCACAGTGGCTCATATCGATACCTCAGGCCGTGCCATCTGCATTGCCACGGACATGAGGAGAAGAGCCTGGCTCCGGGCTACGAAATTCAACCCAGATGTCTAGGAGCACACAAACAACAAAAGGGGGTAGGGGGAGTAAGGGCTTTTTCCAGTCCCCCTCCTCAGCGTCAGCCTTCGAGGGAAAGAAGGCATGACACGCCTCTTCTGGTCCACGTGTCTCCAGTGGGGGCAGGCTTGCTCTCCATGCACAATTCTGGCACTAGAATTTCGCGGACATCTGGATCCTCTCTGTAGTATCCACGGGGTACTGCCTTCCTATCCCAGCCTCTCCCCTCCACTCCCACAGGTTGGGACAGCAACTCTTTTGGCAGAGATCCAGTCGCTCGTAGAGAGCCAGGCAGTGGAGGAAGTCCCAGCCTCCCAGCGAGGCTTTGGCTTCTACTCCAGGATTTTCGGCATTCAGAAGAAGAACCAGGTGGGCCTGAGAGTTCTGCTGGACCTTTCCACCTTCAATCTCTCCCTACCCCTGCAAAAATGCAAGATGGTTACGCCAGCTTTTATAGCGGAGACATTGGACAAGGGAGACTAGATGTGCTCCCTGGACCTGAAGGACGTGTACACACATGTCCCGATTTGGCAGACCCATTATTCTTTTCTACGGTTCAGGATCATGGGCTACCATTTCCAATACAAAGTCCTTCCATTTGGCCTCAACTCGGCCCCCAGGGTCTTTACCAGACTCATGAACTGTGTGGCGGCCCTACTCAGAGTGCAGGACCTCCACATCTGCCCATACCTCGACGACTGGCTCACCAGGGCTACATCTCTGGAAGCAGTTCACTCTTCCCATGCCTTTATGAACACACTGCACAACCTGGGCTTCTCGCTCAACCTCAAGAAGTCACAGCTGCAGCCTATGCAGACTCTGACATTCCTGGGACTCATTTGGGACACGTGCTCCAAGAGGGTCTTCCCGTCGGAAGACAAAATCTCGGCCATCAAGAGGGCCACCACCCACTTTCTCAGCAGAGAGGGGACCTCAGCATGGTGGTAGCAACATCTCTTGGGTCTACTGGTTGCGGTCCTGTTGGCCGTTGCGCACACGAGACTAAGGATGAGAAGGATTCAGCTGCACTTCGCGGCCTCAGGAGCGGAGCTCGCAATCCGAGATGATCAACGTTCCTCCATCTCTCCACCCGGACCTAACTTGGTGGTCCTTGGACTGCAACCTATGGACGGGCAAGCCCTTTCGGCCACCCTCTCCGCAGGCCACCATCACCACAGACTCCTCACTCGAGGGCTGGGGATCCACCCTGGACGATCTCTCGGTCCACGGCACCTGGACTCGACCGGAGCAGGAATACCACATCAATTGGTTGGAGCTGAATGCCATCTGGCTAGCGCTCAGAGCATTCCTACTACTTCTCAAGGGAATGGTTGTCCTCATCCAGACAGACAACTCGGACCAGCATGTACTACGTCAACAAGCAGGGAGGCACCAGATCCCCTCCTCTGTGCAGGCTGGCGATCAGCATGTGGGAATGGGCCCTGGAAAACAACATTTACCTCTCGGCAGTCCATCTACCGGGGGAATCCAACCTGGAGGCGGACTGGCTCAGCAGGCTGGGGGCGGACAATTACGAGTGGCAGCTAAACAAACTCATTTTTCAGGAGATCTTCAACACGTGGGGTCATCCACAATTGGATCTCTTTGCCACCTGGCACAACAAGAAGTATCCCCAGTTCGCATCCTGCCAGGGTCAGGGCCCCGGCTTTCTGGGTGACGCATTTCACCTCCAGTGGACCGGCATGAAGGCCTACGCCTTTCCCCCTACTCCCCTGATCCACAGGGTAATTTGCAAGATCAAGGAGTCTCACCGCGTCCTCATCATTCTGATAGCTCCATGGTGGCTGGCCAAGCCATGGTTTTCTGTACTTCTCAACCTCTCAGAGGTGCCCCATATGCACCTTCCGACGGGCCCAGCACATCTTCTGGTGCAGCAGGGGGGCAGAATCATCCACCCCGCACCAGGGAAATTTGCACTCAGTGTGGTACCTGAGCAGGTAACGCTTACACACCTTAGCCTCTCACAGGCCAATCTGGAGATCATAGAGGGCGCCAGGAGCAAAGCCAGCAAGGCCCAGTACAAAAGCAAATGGAACAGATTCTGCCACTGGGCAGACTCTAAGGGTATTGACCCCCTGGCCTGCAATTTGGATGACGTGCTCTCCTTTTTGGGGCACCTCGCTCATTTGAGCGTACAGGTGGACACCTGCCGTATATACCTGCCAGCCATTGGGGCTTACAGGAACTCGGAGGAAGGCATTTTCTCCTCCTCCAACTCTATCGTCCAGAAACATCTGACTGCTCTCGCTAGGCTCTACCCACCCATCAAGAGACTGCACCCAGGTGTGGGACCTTAACATAGTCTTGGGCGCCCTGGCGCACAAACCATTCGAGCCAATGGCGTCCGTGGACATTAGGCTGGTCACCATCAAGACGGCCTTACTAGTCGGTCTTACCTCGGCTTGCAGAGTCGGCGAGATCCAGGCGCTGGTCGCCTCTGAACCATATACCACCTTTCACAAGGACAAGGTAGTCATGCGGACGCAACCGGCATTTCTGCCCAAGGTTCATCTGCATTTCACTTGAACAAAGAAATAGTCCTTCCTGTGTTCTTTCCCGATCCCAAGGGCGAAGCACAGAGTGCTGCACTGCTTGGATGTCAGGCGTGTCCTAAAATTCTACTTGGACAGGACCAAGGGCTTCTACAAGTCGGACGCTCTGTTTGTCATTTTCAGAAGCTCGAGGCCAGGCTATCCGGTCTCTAAGGGCTCCATATCCTCCTGGATGGTCTCTGCCATCAAGGAAACGTATGAGGGCCAGCACAAGCCGCTCCCGGCCAACATGCATGCCCACGCAGTCAGGGCCAAGGCAACAGCCATTGCGTTCCAGCGCCATGTCCCTTGGCAAGTCACAAGCAGGGCGGCCACTTGGGGTCTCCCTCGGCTTTCTGCAAGCATTACTGTTTGGATGCCGGCTCTAGATCTGAGGCGGCTTTCGGACAGGCGGTTCTTAGGAACCTGTTTGCTTAAGGGGGGGTCTCCTCTCCACCCTGGGGCTACAATCAGTTTTAATTGCCCATACAGTATGGAGGAAAGGGGACGGGATGTAAGAGTAATTATAAGTTACTCACCGTAGTGACCAACATATTCTTAGTCCATAGTCCCCTTTCCTCCATACGTCCCACCAACCTCCCCCCTAATAATACTGGTGCCATTAGGCAATGTTAAATCTCTTGTCGACGTGTCAATGGGGACTGAGTTGTGGCGCCGGAGGGCAGAGTCAGGGCAGCGCCTGCTCCCTGGGCCGCGCCCCTGTGCGCCTCTAAATTTAAAGGGGAAGACGTTTTTTTTCTGGTGAAAAAGGTTCCGTCTCCCGTCCCTTGGAAGGGACGCCTATTCAGTTTGGAGGAAAGAGGACTATGGACTAAGAGTATGTTAGTCACTACGGTCAGTAGCTTACAATTTCTTCACTAACATGAGCAAGAACCCTCTGGGTGTAAGTTCTGCAGCAAGTGTCTAAGGATGACGTTGATTACAGAGACTCATGACCGCTACATTTGCTGCCTTGGCACTCGACATGACAGCAAGGAGAATGAGGCATGCCGGGGGCATGACATCTAAGACCAGAGAGTCCCAGGCTGGTAGCATTTCTTGTGGGTAAAGGAAACTGTTGGTAATCATTCTCTGCCAAGCTGTGGACTGCATGGCCTTGGTGCCTCCTGGAAGCATGTCTTATTTTTTCTTTTGTTTGGAAGATGTAAAGATTAGATATGTTATGTCCTAACATGTTAGGACATGTTATTACATTCAGTGGAACCTTTTGTATGCCTTGTACTATATAAAATGTTTAATGTTAAGCATATTAAATGTGTACCATGTTTGCCTATAAAAAAGCAAAATGTGCTGGCTTGGGTATGATTGCTACCGTATATTGTTCATTAAAGTCCACTTTTTTCCAGAGATGCAAAGCTCCATAAAAGTAAAGAACGATACATTTAACATTGAATAAAAAACACACATATTTCCTAAAACAAATTAAAGACACAAAAACATTAACAACCAATAATTATCACTTAGAATGCCACAGATCACATCAAAACATTTCTAACAGAAATGATACAGTGTATACATAGCAGATAATAGAGATAATGCCTGGGTAGGGAGCCTTTTAAATACAAAAAATGGTTGTCAGGATGAGATAATAGGTAGCTGGAGGGGTTGAAAAGTAGAACATAGAGCTCGGAATTGACTAGTGAACAGATTTAAATAAAATGGCCATTGATGGCCTATGTTAAACTTTACCATATTAATGCATATGCCCTAGCTTACGTTTTTTGATAATGTTATACTCTACAGTGGCATATAACATTATCAGAAATTGTAAGGTGTGAAAGATCTGTTTGGGCAGAGCAATGTGGAGGTAGATAACACCCCTTTTCTAGCACAGAGGGCACTTGACTCAGCTCTTGAATAATTCCACTGATTGGATGGCTTAGATGGCTGAGGGAGAGCATCCCACAACGGAGAGTACCATATAGGGAGGAGTGGCATTACGAGGAGGCATAAGGTCTCAAGACCTGAGAAGTTGTGAAGAGGTGGATTGCAGAGTTATGGGTAAAAGTGAAGAGAGATGCAATCAGCATGGTTATGTGGGGCTGTAGGGATAATTAGTACACACATTTCAACCGTGCACTAATTGTAGCAGTACCACTGACTTCAATAGGGGTAATGTGCACCATGCACAAATGATGCAAATGTTGCAGCATGTGTTGAGTGTGTTACTTAGTGCTGATGTAAGGCACTGAGGGTGTACTAAAGAAGGGGCAATTTGGGATTTATCTTAGCACAGTGTAGTGTATGGTGCTAAGATAATTAAACACTAACACTACTAATGACTTATCTTAACAAGACTAATATTAGTAATTGGTAATTAAACTGGGGTTGCTTAGGCCATAGTCCACACTGCAGGCTGTGGGTGTAGGGGCATTCACACCACGATGTTGGCTTACAAGATAAATGCAAAATTTGAAAGCTGAACTTCAGTGTGTGTGGACGTGAGGTTCAGAGCGCAATGAGACAGAATGTATTCTTTCAAAGACCGCTTCTTTGTTCGAACAGCAAAAAACATGGAGGATGTCAGGATGCTATGTATCACATTTCATCCGGGCTGGAGAAGAGTGCTGTATAAGGGTCATTGAGGAAGGAGAATCACAAGAACTGGAAAGTTACTGGGTGTTGGCTAAAGGGGGTGGATGATTGACTGATGACCTCACAGCAGAATGCATGGAAATGGGTGATGAAACAATATGGCTTTTTTTGGAAAATGTATGCAGAGAGGGAGGAAGCAAAGAGGGTTTAAAAGCTAGAGGAAGGAGGAAATGGGGGGGGGGTATAGAAGGAAGGGGCGAAGAGAGACCAAAGGGAAGAAAAAGAGAAACAGAAATAAAATTGGATTGGGGCTCGGCTGTGCTATGAGACTGCATTCTTGCTGACCCGGGCTGCAGAGGATGGAGGAAGACTTTGCTGTGCCGTGCAGGCAGTTGACCGTGGGAGTAGAGAGAGAGAGAGAGTGTGTCCGGGAGACGGAACGGTGTCCCTCGGTGCAGGTAGAATCGGAGAACTAATCTATAGTTTTTGGGATTGGCGCCATCTCCTTTTTCACTTGGGTTTACATAGACTATACTCAGGATAGCTTTAGCACAGATCACCAGTGGACAACTACCAGCAGCATACAAACCTCAGCCTCCCTGTCTCATGCTGGGATTACAGGCGCACACCACCATCTCCCTTTTGTGCACAAGAACTAAATTATTTTTTCAAGAATAAGGAATATTCCCATATTGTAAGATTAATGCATAGTGACAGTACAGTCACATTACCAATAATTCCAGGTTATTTTTAACAACCGCATTTGCCAATCCATCTGGCCCTGGTGCACGAAAGCTCTTAGGATGTTTGCTATAACCCTTCAATGTGTCAACCGAAATATCAGGGCACCATATTGCATCCATATTTATCTGTGTTCTAGTATCAGCCTCCTCAGTAGAGATAGCGATATAATCTATCCATATGTCTTGGTTCAACTGTTAATTTGTTGCTTATTACTGCAGCCCTTGAAGGATTTCTGTGTGTCATTTTCACTCAAGATCATTTCCTGACTCTGGGCATTTCATGCAGAGAATTTATGCCTTTTCAGACCATTTTTATATCTCATTTTACCTTTCATTATTAATCCAACACTATATGTCCCGTCAGAGTTGATTTTCCAAATCTGTTTGATGACCTGTCTCAAATTATGCTTTTGGCTACAATTTTAGCATCATATACCTTAATAGTTTGGAGAACCTTGAAAAGGTGCTTGTCAAACCATACATTTTGCTTACATTTGCCACATTTTTTTCCTGTAGAGTCAGGGGTATCACTTATTTCATACCAATAATGAATGAGTTCTGGGTTACCCATGTGCTCACACACCTTTTTGATAGTCCTCTGTTCAACATATTCTGTTACCACCTGTATTGATTATCGTTTCACCAACTTTATTTTTGTTGATATAACTTAGTCCCCAATCTAACTTTAAAGTCAGAGTAGTGTGGTCACTGAGTGGTTAAGCTGTAACGGCCTTGGGAAAGTGATCCAATTGTATACATCTGTAATCTATTATAGAGAGATTATTTCCCATTCGCCAAATATAATTACCAGATATATCACCCAATGTATGTCCATTAGTCATGATCAGTCCCCACTTAATGGAATACTCCATTCATAGTTTCCCCTACCTATTGTCCTTCAACAGTTTTTTTTGTCACAGGGGGACGGAAATCCGAAAATACCTAGGCCCACATGTCATATTTTCCAATATAGTGAGCATTTGAATCTCCCTTAAGAATAGTAAATGTGTTTACTTGCATTGATTATCTTATAGTCAAAATCTCATAAATACAGTCCATGGTGCACTCTGTCATGGTACCACCAGGGAGTGAAGGGTCATAAAAATTATTCAGTGCAAGTATTGTCTTGATATTGTTCACAATAGTCTACTTTGGCCATCAATATATAGGGGCAGTCTTTATTCTTTAGAATTTTTTGAAGAGAATTGCTGTTCATAGCACCAATAATCAGGCCTCCTTTAAGCCGACCCCAATTTCCTTTAACTGACAGATTTTTAATGACTGTGTAACCCCCAATACTAATTTTATCAATAACAATAAACCAGATTTCTTGAATCATGAAGATGTCATGTTCTTTAAGGTGTTGCAGACCTGCATTACTGTTAACAAAATTACTGGTGTTCCATGGCATAAGCTTAAATAGTCAATACTTGACGTGTAAAATGTCAGGTAACCAAGCCCAGCATGTCTTACTCCTGGCTCAAATTCCTAGCAATCTTGGTATTCATGATCAACACTTTACGTCCAACATCCGAAAGTATAACTTTCAAGTACTCTAATGCAGTTACTGTTTTACATTGGAGATTAATCAATACAAATGTCGTAACCAATTTTGAGATAATCAGACTCATGTGAAATAATACACTGCACCACAGAAAATGAGGTAAACACCTTAATAGTGTTATGCATATGCCCCTTAAGCATTTAATTAAAATCAATGTCCTGCATTGACACAACCCTGAAGGTATTAGTGACATAAGGTGCAAGATATAGGAACAATTAATAGGATGGCTATCACTAGCTGTAAATAAATCAGTGATGTAAAATCATGTTTCTATGATTAGAATGATGACCAACAGAACACTCCACCTCTTGATTACTGAACACAACTTTTGTCATCATAGTACACCTGATCAAGGGACACAGGGTCATAATTTGCAAAATAAAGTATTCCTTCTACAGCATTGGATCTTTCACATGCTGCTAGAATAGATTGTAAAGCAGTACAACGCATGGATGTGTGCCCACATGCAAGCTGAGAGAAGGAGGGCTCACCCTACAATAGGCAAACTGGGTATGAATGACCGTGGAATCCTCTGCAGAATTTCTCTTGATGCAGTAGAACTTGATGAAGGTGTGAGTAGACCTCCAAGTAGCCTCTATGTCCGACAGAGGCACTCTGCAAGATGCTCACCAGTAAACTAGACTGCCCTCATAGAATGTCCCTGCGGCAGACATGGGAGCGCGGCCTGCTAACAAATTGATGGCAGAAACAGTTAAAAGCAGAAATCCGTCATAGCAAGATCCTGTCCAATATCAGCAGGTCCAAATGCAATGAACAGCTGTGATGATTTCCGAAAGGGCTTGGACAGGTGAATATAGTAAATCAGCGCCCTCATGACATTAAGGGAGTGGAGAGAGCGTTCAGTAGGTGTATTAGGAGAGCCAAAGAAAAACTGAAAAACTGGTTGAGGTGAAAAGATGGTGGCACCTGGGGCATAAATGTGGGATTCATTCAAATAGGTTTATGGAAAAACGAGGCAAGGCGGCTGTGAGGAGAATGCCTGAATCTCCCCTAGTCTCCCAGCCATGGTGAACCTCGCCCACTTTGCTGGCTGAGATGATTGCCAACAGAAATGTTGTATTCCAAGAGACCAATCTGATATCGGTCAATTCATTTGCTTGAATGGGGCCCCCATCCACCTTTATAGAACCTTTATAGAATGATGATTCGTTCCCAAGAAGGAGCAGGTTTGCATATACGCAGGAAACCCCCAGAATGTCCTTACATACATTCTTTCAACAGCCTATGTGACCACAACGCAGGCGCCAGCGATGTGCGAGTGAAGCAGGAAATGACGGCCAAGTGTACCTTGATGGAAGAAAGGGCAAGGTCATTGGTAATGAAGTAGAGCAGGTATGACCAGATTTGTTGTGGCTGGAAGTTAGGGGTGTACACCTAGTGACTGAAACACCAGATGGTAATCCACTTCCATTTTGGTGTTTTAACAAGAGATGGTAGATGGGGCTCGTGCCTTGGCGAGGACATCCCTCCAGTCCTGGAGAATGTTGATGTGGTAGAATTCTAGGGACGCAGGCTGTGAGGTTCAGCGAGGACTGGTCATGATGGAGAATCTCACCCTTGTTCCTGGAAAGCAGGTTGTAAACTGGCAGAATCTTGATGAGCGTTGCTGATGAAAAAGAACCATAGCTGCCTCTGCCATGCTTGAGCCACAAGGATCGCTTGGCACTGCTGAGGTTTGGCTGTGAGGCGGTCTCTTGGAATGAGTAGTCATGGCGTATAGGCATATAGAACCTCCCGTTAAATGGAAGGAAGGCTGGTTAATGGAACCTGCTGGTGAGCGAATCACATTTAGAGCTCTCCTTTGTGGCAAAGAGGTCCATTTGCGATCGCGCCCATGTCTGGAATATGATCGGAGTTCCACTTGGCACTGAAGGAGTTTCCATTCATGCCAGGATCCGAGTGTCCTGCTTAAGGGGCCGGCCACAGAGTTGTGAGTGCCTGGAAGGGGAAAAAAGGGGACAGAAACCTTCCCAGGACTAGAGCTCATTCCCACAGAGACGGCACCTGGTAGGACAGGACCTGAGACAATGGTGCCCTCTTTCTTTTGCATGTAGAAAATCGCGTTTGTATGGTCCGTGTAAACTCGTTCCATTTTTTCCATGTAGGTGGGGCAGGAAAGACCTGATGGCTCAGAATACTGCCCTGAGCTTTAAACATTGATATGTAGAGACTTTCCACCCCTTGACCAGAGGCATCTGGCATCAACATTGGTAGTGTGGGTTCACCAGCCCTCCATTGAGGAGTCTGCTGTTGTAGTCTCTCGATGACATAGAACTGTGAACAGAGCCACGCTTGTAAAGTTGGCAAAGTCCTTGCACTGTCGTTGAGTGTTGTAAAAGCGACTGGTTAAAAAGAGCTTGTCGTCCCAATGCCAAGAGACTTGATTCTAACGGGCATATAGGAATTTATGCAGTGGCGCATGGGAGCCTCCAATTTCTGATGAAGGGAACTTGGTCACTCTTACTGAGGAAACCCATTTGAGAGACGACACTCGCTTTTTGGAAATTGTGGTGACTAGATATGCACATTCTTTGAGGTGGAATCACAGATGACTTCTTTAGTTGAATGAGAAATCAAATGATGTGCAGCAGCTGTGACAAGGAATGTCGTAAACACCCTTCGGACGACCTTTGAGGCCAAAGAGGAGAACTTTGAATCTAATGTGGCAAGCTTGCCCATAATTTTTTGGAATGTAGTGTAACCATATGAAATTAACTCTAGCAGATTAATTTGATGAAGTATTGAAGGTTGAGGATGGGTCTCCACCCACCCTACTTTTTATTTTCTTTTTTTGCACCAGGAAATTGCACAAGTAGATGCCCGGATTCTTTTGAGAGGGACACACTCAGTAGCTCCCTTGGACAGGAGCGATAGCACCTCCAGTTGAAGTGCATAAAGATGTATTACTGGCTTGCCGGCAGGGAGGGTTGTTGGCCTTTGTACAAATTTGAGGTTGTGGCCACCGGCCACTATCGAAAGTACTTATTTGTCTGATGATACTCACTTCCATTGCTGTTGGAATGAAAACAAGGGCCCCCCCAGGGCTGCTGAAACAGAAATAGGTGGCACTGGGGCTGGGGGGGGGCATTGAAGCTTGCTTGTTCGATCAGCCCTTGGGCTGAGAAAAGCTGTGACTTGACTGGGCCACGTCCTCCATGGATTCCTCGTCCAAAGGGTAATGGGCAAGGATTCCTAAAAAGGATGCTAGTCAAGTGGAATTGGAAAAGTTCAGATGGCAGATGTTAAAACTGTTTCAGAAGGCGAAAAAGCCAGCCCCTTCGTTGAAGTCATTGGAAACTCCCGTCCCCATTGCGTGACATGCCGTCAGGGTGTCGTCTGTGAAAACCACTGACCGTGCGCCGAGGGTTCGGACAGTAGGTCGAAGGCCTCTCATGGCCTCGACGCCTGAAAGGGATCCTCCTTTTCCGACCCATTCGTCGAAGGCGTCAAGTCGAGTCTATCAATGCCGAAACAGTCAGGGTCGAAGTCCACGAGGACTTATGAAAGTCTGTCGAATGTTTTTAAACCTCAGTGAAAAAGACTTCCATGGCCTCTTTTTATGAGGAAGAGGTGGAGGAAGAAAGTCCTATTTATAGTTTTGGTAGGCAATCTGGCACTGCTGGTGTTCCAGAGGAGCTGATAAACAAGTAATCCAAAATGAGAGACCTTGTGGACACCCTGCAGGATGCCAGTGGTCTAGACACCTCTCCAGAGGTTGATTTTGGCACTCCTGAAGGTTCGGGTCATACTGATGCATCTTCAAGATCAGTAATGGCAAAGAGTATCGAATAACTTGGATGGGGTAGATCATCTGTTGAATATGAACAGGATGACCTTATAGATATTTTGGACAGGTGACCCCCTAAAGACCCAGTCCTTCCCTTCCATACAGCAGTGAAGAATAGAGTTCTAGAGAAATGGAAAAATCCAGATACCATCCCTGCGGTTCCCAAGGATTTCACTAAAAAATACAGACCCTCATCAGTGGATCCTGAGTTTCTTTCGAAATATCTGAGTTCACAAAGCTTTGTTGTGCAAGCAGCTACTGCTGCATCTAACGGAGCAGCCTATCCGACATTCCCTCCAGACAGGGAGGATAAAAGGCTCGATACCATGGGAAAGAGTTTTCGCCGCAGGGAATATGGCACTGAAAGCAAAAAATGCTACTTGTGCTATAGTTAAGTTCCACCTACACTCTGTGGGAGGTGATAGCCATGGCATCTGAACACATCCCAGAGGGTGAAGAAAGGGATGGCTTTATGAACATTATTCAGGACGGTAAAGATGTTATGTGCCAGACACTGCAGATTGTATTAGCCGTTCTATGGCTGCTGGCACAGTGCTTAAACGATTTGCCTGGCTTTGTAAATCGGGGTTTGCTTCTGACATGCGATCCAGATAATTGGATATGCCGTTTGAAGGGTCTTACTTGTTTGGATCTAAAGCAGACAAAAGTCTTGAAAAGTTGCAGTCGTCTAAGGCAGCAACAAATTCTTTGAGTCAGGCCATTGGGCAGCCACAACAAGGTCGAACAGCTCCATCTTCTGCTCAGGGATGGAGAAATTTTTCATGTCGTTACTATTCCTCAATTAGCAGAGGAAGAGGTCAATTTAACCAGAGGGGACAGAGAAGGAAACCTCCAGGCGGTTGAGGAGGTACAGGCTGAGATCCTACTCATCGGCACACCCACTCCCTCCTTCCCTGCAGCTCTTTGGCCGGCCTCTCTTGGTCCTCTTCCTGCTCCTACATGCAAGGCAAAAAACCTCGGGGTCATCTTCGACTCCACACTCTCCTTCTCTCCTCATATATCTGACGTCTCTAAGAAGTCACATTACCAGCTGCACCTCCTCAGAGGTATTCTTCCCTTCCTCTCCTTCCCCCAGAAGCTCACTGTCTCCCGAGCCCTGGTTCACTCGAAGCTGGACTACTGTAACAGCCTCTATCTTAATCTGCCTGCCTCCACTCTCCGCCCTCTGCAACTCATCCAGAACAGAACTGCGAGGCTTGTCCTTGGCCTCAAGCCCAGGGACCGTATCTCTCCAGGACTGAAATCTCTACACTGGCTCCCAGTGGCTGCGAGGATTAAGTTCAAAACCCTCTGCATTGTCCACAAGGCCTTCTGGGGCCTGGGGCCTAAATACCTTCAACTCTCTCTTCCTAAATATCTTCCTTCCCGAGCCCTACGCTCATCCGTCTCCAACTCCCTCAGGGTCAGCCGCTTCTCGAAGCAACGAGCTGGGGGTAGATCTCTCTCCGCGGCAGGGGCCTCCCTCTGGAACAGCCTTCCTGCCTCCCTGAAACTTGAGGAGAACCATCTCCAGTTCCGGAAGCACCTCAAAACCTTCCTCTTCCCTTCTGCTTTCTCTCTCCCTCTCCCCTGCTAAATTCTTCACCAAAACTGCACTGATTCTGCAACTGGGCCACTCGCACCGACCTCGGTCCTGGGCCCAGTCACTCTTCACTTGCACTGCCTCCCTGGCAACCCCTGCACTGCGGGACTGTCTCTGTATCACTACAGCCCCCCCCCCCCCCCCCCCCAGCACTTGTCTGGACTTACCTTGCACTTGCCACCAGCTGGCCCTATTTATTTATTATTTTATTTCTATTCTACTTATTTCTACTGCACTCCCCCCCCCCACCCCTTGCACTTTTTCCCTTCCCCCTACCCCTGCACTTGCGCGGTCTGAATGACACCTGGCCTAGTAGGATCGTTGTCTTTCTTCCCCTTGTTCCCCCCTCCCTGCCTCGTCGCGCCTTGAAACACTTGTGTATAGGCGCGTTACAAATGCCATATCATATCATATCATATCATGCAGAGGAGCTGCAGCAGTATCGGCTGCCTTGCCTTCTGCACCAACTGGTGCCACAAAACCACTTTGAAAACTTGAATCATTGGGCAGTGGTCGGAGGCAGGTTATACCAGCATCTGAAAGAATGGCGAAGTATTACAACAGATGCTTGGACACTACAAAGTCACCCAGGGTTACTGCTGCCCTTTTCTAAAGGGACCACCAGACTGTCCCCCTTGAGACCAGTCCTTAAAAGTACCAGACCCACTCCTCCTACAGGAAGTTCAGACAGTGTTGGAGAAGGGTGCAATCTAACAGGTACCTGTAGCGGAAAGAAATCAAGGCTTGTGCTCTCCTTTCTGATCCTGAAAAAGGACGCGGCGGGTTATGACCCATCTTGGACTTGAGATGCTTGTGCAAGTTCCTCAGGAAGGACAAGTTCAAGATGGTCACACTCTCGCAGATCCTCCAGGCTCTTCAGCTCCAGGATTGGATGGGGTCATTGGATCTTCAGGATGCTTATTTTCATGTGCCGATTCATCTGAAGCACAGAAAATACCTGAGATTCACAGTTGGCAGTTCTCACTATCAGTTTTGGGTACTGCCATTCAGGCTGACCTCCGCCCAAGGGTTTTCACCAAGCTGATGGCGGTGGTGGCAGCAAATCTACGGAGGGTGGGGGATTCACATCTACCCCTACTTGGACGATTGGCTGATCAGAGCCCGTTCACCCAAAAAGGCTCTGGAACATCTGAACAGCGCCTGTCATTCTCTCCACAAGCTGTGCTTCGTCCTCAACTTCAAGCAGTCCCACATGACGCCTTCCCAGAAGCTGCAATTCATTGAAGCAGTACTGGACTCTTCCTCTGGGAAAGCTTTGCCACCCGAGGTGAGGGCTATCCACATAGTGCAGATGGTAAACAAATTTCAAAGTGCCTCAAATCTTCCGGCCTTTGATTTTTTTAAGTTGCTCGGTCTCATGGCATCCTGCAGAGGCCCGTCTGAGAATGAGGTCTCTTCAGTGGGCCCTCATGACTCAGTGGTCACAGTTCTCCGGCAGGATGACGGATCTGGTACGGATCGCGAACAGGGTCGTGCAGGATCTCCTGTGGTGGTCTGTCAAAGAAAATGTGTTGAAGGGGGAACCCTTTTGGCAACCATGGCCGGAGATTACAGTGGTTACAGATGCCTTCCTATCAGGTTGGGGAGGTCACGCCAACAGTCTAACAATCAGAGGACACTGGTCTCTGTCGGAGTCCAAACTGCACATCAACCTTTTGGGGCTGAGGGTAATCAGACTAGCGCGGATGGCCTTCCTGCTCTCTGTACGAGGAAGGAGTGTCTCTATAATGACGGACAACATAGTGGACATGCATTACCTAAACAAGAGAGGAGAGGTGTGGGGTCACTGCCTTGTGCAGTGAGGCAATGTAGCTGTGGTTTTGGGCACTGCAAGAAGGAATCCCTCTGTCGGCAGTTCACCTGGCCGGACAAGAAAGCATGATGGCGAACGCTTTGAGCAGGCAGAGTACAGTCTCCCACGAGTGGGAGTTAGCTCAGGAAGTCCTTCCAAGAGGTCTTCACCCTTTGGGGAACCACACAAGTGGATCTGTTCGCGACCAGTGTCAACCAGATTGGCGTACAGTTCTGCTCAAGGGAATTTGTCCCAAGAGGAGCTCTACGGGGCGCGTTCGTAGTGGACTGGGAATTTCCACTTCTGTACGCATTACCGCCAGTCCCCGTAAATCCTGATGTTCTCAGGAGGCTACGAACATTTTGGTAATCTATGATCCTGATTGCCCTGGACTGGGCCAGGAGGACGTGGTACCCGGAGCCTCTGGAAATGTCCATCTGCCCTCAAATTCATCTTCCACAAAGAGAGAACCTTCTCTCGCAAGGGGGGTGTTGCATTCTTCATCCAGAGAGCAGGACCCTCAATCTCCACGCATGGTTACTGAGAGGTTGAGGTACAAAGATTGGGACTTTCCGGAAGATGTCATGGAGGTGTTGCTTTCGGCCAGAAGGCCAGCAACAAAATCTTTATACCGCTGCCGGTTTTGTCTTTTCTACTACATTTAACCCATCAGGGGCTACAGTTTGCTACAGCCAAGGGCTATCTGGCTGTGCTGTCCATTTTCAAGTGCTCTCAGGAAACAAGGTTCCTACTTCAAGGTTCCTATAGTCATCCAATTTCTGAAATGGTTGACCAACATCATCCCACCGATTCCTTTTATTGTTCTGGTCTGGGATCTTAACCTAGTTTTAAGCTTTCTGATATGTTCTCCGTTTGAAGTTTACCTTCTTGTGCACTTAGGATGTTGTCTTTAAAAACTGTATTCATAACAGCCATTAATTCTGTTTGTAGAGTGAGTGAGCTTCAGGACTTGTGTTCAAAACCACCATTCATGGTCTTTCATAAGGACAAGGTAGTTTTGGGGGTTTGTCCCTCTTTTCTGCCACAAATAGTGTCTGAATTTCATCTGACACAAAAGATTCTTACCACCCTTCTACCCTCGTCCTCATCCATCTAAAGAGGATGAGAGATTACACAGACGTGACCCTAGAAGAGCCCTGAGCTTTTACATCGACAGGGTTTCTAAAATAAGAGTAGACAACCAACTATTTGGTAGCTAGGCGGGCCACAGAATGGGACAATTGGTCACTAAACACTGTCTCGGTGGATCATACTTTGCATATCCGAATGTTACAACCTGGCTGGAAAAGAGTCTAAGGGTCCACTCGACCAGAGGTGTAGCCACTTCTTCAGCCCTCCTGAGAGCGGTACCGCTACAAGACATCTGCAATGCTGCCACCTGGTTTTATGTGCATACATTTGCAAAAGATTACTGTTTAGATTCCCTTTCGGGCTGGGAATCCATATTAGGAAAGGCTGTGTTAGACAGCATAAACCAAAATTAAACAAGAATAAAAACTCTTCTTTCAAATGGATGTTGTCCTCCAATGTATTCCACATCTTTGACAGCTGTGCACTTCTGAAACTTTTTCAGCAGAGGGCGTCCATGCCTAGTGTGTTCATCGTTACAATGTCTATCTCTTCGACCCCTCTGACTCTGCGGTCTGGCTTCAAGACCTGCCGGGACTGCAAGTTGAAAATGTCGCTCACCGACCCCCACCGCATTTGTTTGTGGTGCCTGTGCGATTCACAAGACACTAATGACTGCTCGAAATTCCGGTCGCTGACTGCCAAGGCCTTGAAGGAGCAGAAGGGGAAGCTCCAGGTAGGTAGGGGCTCTAAGCGTGTTAAGTCCTGGACTTCCAAGTCCAAGGGGGTTTCTACCGACGACTCGAGGGGCGACGCTCCACGTCGGAAGGAGTTCCGGGGATCTCGGTCCCGAAGTGGTTCCCGCCACTCGACTTCTTCGTCCCGGCACTCTAGGAAGCGCTGTCAGTGGTCGCCTTCCCCGTCCTCCTCGGAGGAGGGTGCCTCGAGGACGGTTACATGCCCAACGAAGTCCTCCGGAGGAATGGGCGGCGTTTAAAGAATCTATGTTAGCGATTTTTCAATCGCAGCGCACGGGTCAGGTCGCACCTGCTCACGAAGCTGGCCAGGATCGGTCTCGTACCGTGGCTCGCACACCTTCGGGCTCGGGTCCATGACACGACTCGCATCGGGAGCCGTTGAGGTCCTGTACAGAAAAGGATTCAAAGGGTCGCAAGAGATGTGTCTTTAGGTCTTGGTCCTCGTCCCCAGTGAGACCGCAGCAACCTATTGAGGGCTCGGAGGCGGCGTCAACTCGTTCGGCACTGTGTCCGTCCGATTCGGATGTCGAAGCTTTGCCGTCGTATCAGCCCGTGGCGCTGTCGACACCGAAACCTTCAGCGCTCTCGGCGTTCAGGTTGTCGGTGTCAAAGCCTTTCTGCGCTTCCGGCGCCTTTGGGGATTTTTTCTCGAAATTGGAGCACCCGGATATCATGGATCCTCCAAGGAAGGCTATGGCAAAGTCAGAGGCCAGTTTTAGACTCCAGGCCCTCTTCAGTCACCAGACCTGGGTTTCAACTCCCTGTGGTTGACATTTATGAAGAGGAGAAAAGATCGGAGTTTGAGGACCCTGGTGAACTTGATGAGGCTCCACTTTTTTCTGGAGACAGTCAGTTGGATGAGTTGAGGCAGACCCTGTATGATGCCAGTGGGTTGGTCACTTCTCCAGAAGTGGAATTCGGCAGGCCTGAGCCTGGAGCTCATGCAGAGTCTTCGTACAGGAGGCTCATGGCGAGGGTCTTGGAGTATCTGGGCTGGTCCAGTCCTCCTGAAGACTTTGGGCAGGATGATCTAACGGACATTTTAGTTCAAGGTCCATCCTCTGACCCTGTTTTGCCATTTGACCTTACCTTACCTTGCAGAAAAGGGTGGCAGCTGCTTGGCAGTCTCCGGAATCTCTTCCGGCTGTTAATAAGTCTTTGACCAAGAAATACCGCCCTTCCATTAGCAACCCGAGCTATTTATCTACTCACCCCCCTCCTGAGAGTCTGGTGGTTCAGGCGGCTACAGCCACCTCGAGGCCGGCGGCGTACCCTACCATCCTTCTGGTTAGGGATGACAAGCGCTTCGACGGTTGGGCCTGAAGGTGTTTTCTACTGGGAGCAAGGCCCTGAAATCGGGCAACTCCACCTGTGCATTGGCAAGGTTTTCACACACTCTGTGGAATAGTTTCTTAGGCGGCTGAGCATATTCCCGAGAGGGAAGAAAGGGATGGTTTCCTTGCTCTCGTGCAGGATGGCAAGGATGCCATGTGTGAATCCCTTCAGTCGGGTTTGGACATGGTTGACAGTGTTAGCCAGTCCATGGCTGCGAGCACCGTTGTACACAGATTTGCATGGTTGCGGAAGTCAGGGTTTGCTCCAGATGTGCAGGCCCATCTACTGAACATGCCCTTTGATGGCGCACATTTGTTTGGCAGCAAGGCTGACGAGAGCCTTGAGAGGTTGCAGACCTCAAAAGCTGCGGCAAAATCTTTCAAACGCTGCAGTGCGTCAACCTCTGCCTTTTCGTCCTAGGGAACAGCAGTGGAGGAGAGGTTCCTTTCATTACTACTCCTTTGGTAGAATGAGAGGGGCCGCCAGTCTAAGGGGCCGGCGAAAAAGTACCCGTGGTGGTCGGGGAAATCGTGGTGCCAAAGCCGCTCAGGCAGCTGCCTCTTTGCCTTCAGGCACTGCCACAGCCGCTTCCAAACAGTCATGAGGCCATGTCCCATGGTTTGCCCGTTGGGGCAGACTGTCTCAGCATCTCGAAGAATGGCATGCCATTAATTCAGATGTGTGGATTCTGGATACCATAGCCCACGGCTACTGCCTTCCCTTCCTTCAGCGGTCTCACGACAATCCACTGGGGAAACTATCTTTGAAGCTTCCGGATCCGCTCCTTGCGCAGGAAATCTTGAGCCTGCTGGAGAAAGGTGCCACAGAACTGGTGCCTGTAGCGGAGAGGCACAAAGGGTTGGTATTCCCCTTATTTTTTGATCCCAAAGAAAGACGGGGGATTGAGACCAAACAACTTCTCAGGAAGGACAAGTTCAAGATGGTCACTCTTTCTCAAGTCCTCCAGGCCCTTCAACTTCAGGATTAGTTGGTGTCTCTGGACGTCGAGGATGCTTATTTCCATGTGCCGATTCATCCCGCGCACAGGAAGTACATGAGGTTTGCGTCTGGCCACTTGCATTTTCAGTTTCGGGTCCTGACGTTCGGATTCACCTCTGCCCGAGGGTCTTGACCAAGCTAATGGTGGTGGTGGCAGCGTACCTCAGGCGAGGGGGGGATTCACGTATACCCCTACCTTGATGACTGGCTGATCCGGGCACGCTCTCCCGAGCTAGCGTTGGATCATCTTGGTGTCACCTGCCATACCCTCCACAGGCTGGGCTTCTCCCTGAATTACAAGAAGTCGCATCTGACACCTTCCCAACAGCTCCAGTACATCAGGGCTGTATTAGACACGTCCCTGGGAAAGTGTTTACCTCCCAAGGTAAGGGCTCATCACATTGTGCAGATGGTGGACAAGTTTCAACATGCCCAGAGTCTCCCGGCTTTCGAATTCTTAAGGTTGCTCGGCCTCATGGCATCCTGCATTTTTCTGGTGCCGGAGGCCCGGCTGCGGATGAGATCCCTGCAGTGGGCTCTCAAGAGGCAGTGGTCACAGTTCTCCAGCATGGGGTCTGGCATGGATTCACATGCTCATGAATATTCCCCGTCGTCAGGCTGGGAATCCTCGGTAAAGAAGAAATCAGTCTCAGTTTCGTTTCTGAACTGTCTTAGTAGTAACCAATCACTGGTCTCTGGGTCATACTGCCCACAGCCAATGACTGCCCTCTCCCTAAACACCTCCCCTGGCACCCATCCACACGTTCAAGTGTTGGGAGTCCTTGTGCTATAGCTCTCGAGCTTTTACTGCGTTTAGCGATTTTTCAAAGGATTTATTCTCATTTTTTCGGTCAATCGAGCCTCAAGAGCCACCGTTTCTACCTTCGATCAATGGAGACCCATTTCGGAATTTTCTACGCCCCTCAAGGGCGAAGTTTTTGTCGAGTTACGCTTCTTGGAGGATTCCAGAAGACCTTGAGGCTTACCCCGTGGACATGGCCCAGGACAAAGGAAGCTCGATGCCTGGATCCAAGCTGTTCAGGAACTGCCCTGGATGCGGATTGCAGAATGTCTTCAAGGAGGACGAGCATTCTAGATACCTCTACTGCCTTCACAAAGACAAAACGCACGTGGAGAAGGACTGTGTGTTTTGCTAGAACATGTCGGAACGGACCATGAGGGTTCGGCGCATCCGCCTCTCCAACTGGCAGTAGGGGAAGAGCCCAGTGGTAGGTGAGAATAAGAGTTCCGAGCCGTCTTTTAAATCCTTTGAGGGCGCTCTGGCGATGGGGGCCCAACAAAAGGCTAAGCACCGCAAGTCCGCGGGCACCAGAAGCGCCAACTGGTCAGGCTCCTCGGCTGCCAGGCAGGGCGCGCTTTCACTGACGCCATCAACCCCGAGTCAACGCTCTGGCTCGGGGAAGGGGAAATCGGAGAACCCGGGTAAGCTTCTGGAGAAGCCCCAGTCGATCCCGACAGAAACAGCCGAGGGGGAGCGAGGCGGTGACCCTCCCCACAAGGTGAAGGCCTCAAGCGCGGCTAAAGTCATGAAGGCCTTGATTCACCCAGCTAAGGCCTCTATCGAGGGAGTCGTGGCAGCCGTGGGGAAGCCTGTGGAGGCTACCCCAGCGCAGGCGACCTCGGGGCCCAGAGTTTCCCTGCCACTGCGGAGGGAATCCTCTTTTCAGCCCATCGATAAGACCACCGTGAGAACCCCGGTGGGAAAAGAGGGGGCGCGCCGGTGGCCATCACGGACACGTATACAGCCTCTGAAGAGGAGCTGGCTGGAGTCGTGAAGATCCTCAACAATAAGTTCGAGGAGGTCCGGGCCCACGGGAGGGATCCCGACGAGGCGGACGAAGAGAGCGACTGTGGTGCCGACAGGTTCCAGTGGATGCGGAGGATCCCACTCCCCAACTGTCGTGCCCGTCGCAGCCGGTACCCGAGCCTCAGGACAACTCGGGAGCCATCTTGATGGCGATCCAGGCCTAATGTACGGAGATAAGGACCAGGTTGCCTTTACCCCCAAAGGATGATCCAGCGGAACCTGGCCCGTCGGGGAGCCCTCCAAGCAAGCGGAGAAGAGTTCACCCCCCCGCCCTTCCAGCCTTCGCGGCCCTCGCAGCCTTCATCTCCTTCCCCTGATTCTAGGGAGGACAGGGGAACGGAGATGGCCATGACGGGGACGGATGACGACGGTGGTGAGGACGGGATGGACCTTCCATCACCACCACCTCCTTGCCCGACGAAATTGGCTCCTTCCACGCCATGATTGCCAGGGCATCCGAGCTCTTCGAGCTCTGCCCCGAAGAACAGAAGAAGGAAGGTTTCCTCTATCAACGGCGTGAGACCAAAAAGAAGACAGTCCACTCAGTCATGTTACCTGACAACATCTGGGATGAGGGGCTGTTGCTCCTGAAGAACCCGTCCACGACTCCTGTCAAGAGAGACTCGTACGAGAAGAAGTACCGGGTCCCAGATTCCGCCCCTCTGAGCCTTAGGGCGCAGCTGACCCCGGATTCGGTCGTCTCGCGGTGGCCAACAAGAAGGCGGCAGGAGCTACGGCTTCGTCTTCAATCTCCCCCCCCGAACGGCGAGGGGAAGAAACTGGACGCCATGGGGTGACGGGTCATCTCATCGGCGGCGACAACGATTAAAGCGGCCAACACCTCAGCAATTGTGGCCCGCTATGACAGGGAGCTTTGGTTTAAGATAGCTCCTCTGCTGGACTTCCTCCCGGACGACAAGAGGGCAGAGGCCCTAGAGATCCTGTAGGAAGGCGAGGTGGCGACGGACCACGCAATAACGGTGGCCACGGACATTGCTGACACTGGTTTCCGCCAGTTGGGCAACAGTGTTTGTCTTCGACGGCGTGGTTGGCTCAAGGTGACCGATTTCCACCAGGATGTGCAAACCAGAGTTTTTGACATGCCCTTCGACGGGAACAACCTATTTGGAAAGACAGTGGACGAGTCGCTGCAGACCATCAAAACTGACACAGAGACGGCCCGGGCCTTGGGGGTTTTGCAGCAACGATGGCTGCCCTTTCGGAGCTCCGGAGGCAAGCAAGGTGCCTCCAAAGGATTTGGCGGCGGCTCCTCGACGTACCGCCAGGCGGCCCGCTCCTCGTCGCAGGAGGCCTACAGAGGATGCGGCAAGTCAGGAGGATCTCATCGTCGTCGCCAAGGAGGCAAGGCCGCTGCCAAGCAGGACTGAACCGACCGTAGGCTGGGAGGCCGGCTGGCGAAGTTCGTCAGCGTGTGGGAATCCATCTCCACCGACCGATGGGTGCTGGATGCCGTGGCCCGCGGGCACACTCGAGTTTCTAAAGAAGTGCCCCCGCATTCCACCCATGGCCAGGAAGGAAAACCACGTCCCTCAACTGCTGCTGGAAGTAAGGGCGATGCTGAAGAAGGGGGCCATCGAGCTGGTCCCAAAGAGGCTCCGGGGCTCCATCCTGGACCTTCGTCGTTTAAACAAGTACATCAAGGCCCAGAAGTTCCGGATGGTCACCCTCCAGCATGTGCTGGGGCAGCTGGAGGAAGGCGACTTCCTATCGTCGCTGGACTTGGAGGATGCCTACTTTCACATCCCCATTCTAAAAGGACATCGAAAGTTTCTCAGATTCGTAGTCCAAGGACGGCACTACCAGTTCAAGGCCCTTCCTTTCGGATTGAAGTTGGCACCCAGGGTATTCACCAAGTGCCTAGCACCAGTGACGGTGCGGCTGTGCCTGCAGGGGATCCACGTCTACCCTTACCTGAACGATTGGCTCATCCGAGCAAGGACAAGAGAACTTGCCGTTGGGCATACAGCGAAGACCGTCCAACTGCTCACGGATCTGGGTTTCTCCATCAACTTCACCAAATCCTACCTGGTTCCGTCGCAGGTCGCGCAGTTTCTGGGAGTCAAGCTCTACACAGTATCGCGACTGGCCTCCCCGTCGGAGGAAAGGACGAAGGCCATCATGGGCAAGGTGCAGCGGCTGCTGGCCATGGACGTGGCCAAGGTGAGGTCCATCAAGTCCCTTCTCGGCATGATGTCCTCATGCATCTACCTAGTGCGCCTGTGCAGACTGCGGATGCGGTCACTGCAAGAGTTCCTCGACGTCCGGTGGATGCAAGCGGCAGGCAGTTTTGAAGATAGGATCCCACTCAACGAGACCTTCCACCAAGCGATCCGGTGGTGAGGCACCCGCGCGCATCTGGCGGCGGGTGCGGACTTCCAGACCCCGGCGCATCAGGAGACGGTGACGACGGATGCCTCCCTGGAGGGGTGGGGAGCGCACACCGGAGATCTCCACGCAAGAGGCCTTTGGCTCCCGGAGGACAGGTCGCTACATATCAACGTCCTGGAGCTCCAAGCCGTGTTCTGGGCCCTCTGGTCGTTCCTCCAGTCCCTCAAGGGCAAGGTGGTGAGGATCTTCACCGACAACACCACTACGATGTTCTACATCCGGAAGCAGGGGGGCAGCAGATCCCCAGCCCTATCCAAGGAGGACAAGGATCTGTGACATTGGGCCGTCACCCAGGGGATGTTTCTGGTGCCCTTCCACCTGGCAGGAATAAAGAACACCATTGCAGACTCACTCAGCAGGGAGCTGCGCTTGTGCCACGAGTGGGAGCTGTGGCAGGATCAAGTGGATCGGCTTTTCCAACAATGGGGCAGCCCCCAGATCGACCTATTCGCGACGGCGGCGAACACCAAGTGCCGGAGGTTTGCCAGTAGGTTTCCCCAGCCGGGGAGCATGGGCGATGCCTTCTCATTCCCCTGGGACGGCCTGTTCCTGTATGCGTTCCCGCCGTTGCTGCTGCGACTCATCAACCAACTCAAGAGGTCCCGGTGCAGGATGATCCTCGCTGCTGCGGCGTGGCCGAGACAGATCTGGTTCCCGGACCTCCTGGACTTGTCAGCGTCCCCCCCCAGTCAAGCTGGCGACGGATGCGGATCTCCTCACCAGAGAAGGAGGCGCCATCCTCCATCACGACCCAGGGTTGCTGAACTTGCAGGCCTGGCTCCTGCAGCAATAGAGTTTGGAGGGTACGATATCCCGGCGGACTGCAAGGAGGTACTTGTAAAGGCCAGGGCGTCCTCAACTCTCAAGTGCTATGGACATAAGTGGAAGAGGTTCTCTGTCTGGTGCGGCGCACAGAAGATTAACCCTCTGCGGATTATGGCCCCTCAAGTGCTGCCGTACTTATTGTCGTTGGCCAAGGCAGGGCTGGCCCATGCCTCCATCAAAATACATCTGGCGGCTATCTCCCGCTACACCAGAACCCCGGGACGCTCATCCCTGTGGTCCCATCGCCTGGTGAAGGAGTTCATGAAGGGACTGTTTCGATCGTTCCCGCCGGTGAAGGCTCCAGCCCCGCGTAGGAGCTCAACGTGGTGCTGATCAGGCTCATGGGGATGCCATTCGAGCCTCTGCATTCGGCACCATTGAAGTTCTTGTTGTGGAAGACAGCGTTTCTTGTGGCCATCACCTCTGCACAACGAGTGGGAGAAATCCAGGCCCTCTCCTGTAAACCTCCATACCTGACTTTCCACGAAATGAGGGTGGTGCTGAGGATGCACCCCTCCTTCATGCCCACGGTGCCGTCGGGCTTCCATCTCAACGAGCACTTGGTGTTACCTGTTTTCGTCCCGTCCGCTTCGTCGCCGGCCGAGAGGGCTTTGCACACGCTGGATGTAGCTAGAGCGCTGAAGTTCTACGTGGACCGCACGAAGAGTTTTCGGAAGACATCACAGCTGTTTGTGAACTTTGGACTTGTGAACCAAGGGAAGGCCCTCTCGAAGGCTTCCATTTCCAGATGGCTCTCCGGCTGCATCATGCACTGTCACCGGTTGGCAAACCGACCGTTGCCCTACTGTCTGAGAGCCCATTCGACAAGAGCGATCGCTACTACCACAGCGTTCCTAACCGGTCTACTGCGTTGACCGGGATTCCAGGGAGGAGTCCAGAGTCAGCCAGGAAGTGCTGCACAACCTGTTCGTCTGAAGGTGGGCCTGGTGAGGAGGTAAGAGATGCTTAATGTTGAGTTTATGGAATGCTTAATGTTGAGCCTTGCCACCTCCCATGGTTGTGCATGTGTGTACTGCTATGTATTCTTGTATTCATGAGCATGTGAATCAATGCCAGACCCCATGCTGGAGAAGGAATCTGTTACTTACCTTTAACTGTTGTTCTCCAGCATGGGTCTGGCATGGATTCACATGCAAATCCTCCCTCCTACCCCTATGCGGCTCTTCACTTGGTCCTTCTGCCACTTTACGTGCTACCAAATCTGAGGATGGGGACCAGGGGAGGGGCTTAGGGAGAGGGCAGTCATTGGCTAGGGGCGGTATGACCCAGAGACCAGTGATTGGTTACTACTAAGAAAGACAGTTCAGAAACGAAAATGAGACTGATTTTTTCTTTACCGAGGATTCCCAGCCTGACGACGTGGAATATTCATGAGCATGTGAATCCATGCCAGACCCTTGCTGGAGAACAACAGTTACAGGTAAGTAACTTGTTCCTTCTCCGGCAATCTGATCCCGTTCAGATTCCACTCTCGGTCTCCCAGGATCTTCTGTGGTGGGCCAATGATAGGAACCTGATGAGGGGGGGAACTGTTTTGGCAACCGTGGCCGGAGTTGACAGTGGTGACAGATGCTTCCCTCACAGGATGGGGCGCTCATGCCAACGACTTGACCGCCAGCGTTCGTTGGTCTTCGTCGGAGTCCAGACTCCACATCAATTTGTTAGAGCTGAGGGCCATCAGGCTGGCCCTAAAGGCGTTTCTGCCCTCTGTACAGGGGAAGAGTGTCCTGATCATGATGGACAACACAGTGGCCATGCATTACCTCAACATAAAGGGGGGGTGTTAGGGTCACTTCTGTTGTGCAGAGAGGCGATGCAGCTCTGGTTATGGGCCATCCAGCAGGAGATTTCGATCTCGGCAGTTCATCTGGCCGGAGACGAAAATACAGCGGCGGACGCTTTGAGCAGGCAGAGCACGGTCTCCCACGAGTGGGAGTTGGCTCAGGAAGTCCTTCAGGAGATCTTCGCCCTTTGGGGAACCCCGCAAGTGGATCTCTCCGTCACCAGTGTCAACCGGAAGTGGGAGAGATTCTGCTCATGGGAATTTCCTCCAAGAAGAGCCTAAGGAGACACGTTCGTGTTGGATTGGTCATTCCCACTGCTGTACGCTTTTCCTCCAGTCCCCGTCATTCCTCAAGTGTTGCAGAGGTTACAGAGGTTTGGTTCCCGCATGATCCTCATTGCTCCGGATTGGGCCAGGAAAGCGTGGTACCCGGACCTTCTAGAGATGCCCATTTGCCCTCCATGCCGTTTTCCGTACCGAGAGGATCTGCTCTCGCGCGAGGCAGAGTCAGGTTCTCCATCCAGAGGTTAAGACTCTCAACCTGCACGATTGGTTTCTGAAAGGTTGAGGTATAAGGTTTGGGACCTCCCGGATGACATGATGGAGGTGTTGCTTTCGGCCAGGCGGCCTGCAACAAAATCCCTGTACCATTGCCGTAAATTCTGTGACTGGTGCAGGGATCACAATGTTGATCCTGTTCAGTGCTCCATTCCTATGGTTTTGTCTTTCATAATTCCTTTGGCCCACAGGGGCCTTCAAGTGGGTACCATTAAAGGTTACCTGGCTGCGCTGTCTATCTTTAAGCGCTCGTCTGAAGAATGCTCTTACTTTAAGATTCCTTTGATTTCTAAGTTTCTTAAAGGACTCACCAATATATTCCCGCCATCCTATTTCCAGGTGCCGGTTTGGGATTAGAATTTGGTTTTGAAATTTCTCATGGGTACTCCGTTTGAACTTTTGCACTCTTGTCCTTTGAGATTACTGTCCTACAAGACTGTGTTCTTGGTTGCGGTTACTTCCGCTCTCAGAGTGAGTGAATTGCAGGCACTTTCATCTAAGCCACCCTTTACTGTGTTTCATAAGGACAGGGTTGTACTTAGAGTACGTCCCTCTTTTCACCTAAGGTAGTTTCTGAATATTATTGGAGTCAAAAGGTGGCTCTTCTATCTTTCTACCCTCCTCCTCATCCTGGTAAGGAAGAGGAGCGACTTCATCGGTTGGATCCTAGGAGAGCTCTGAGCTTTTACATTTCTAGGATGTCCAGGGTCAGAGTGGACGATCAACTCTTTGTGGGATATGCTTGACACTGATTGGGCCAGGCTGTTACCAAACAGACCTTGTCCAGGTGGATTATCCTCACCATTACAGAGTGTTACCGATTGCCGGGTAAGGACCATCCTGAAGGGTTGCAAGCTCATTCCACTAGAGTCGTAGCAACTTACACCGCCCTCCAGCGGAGTGTTCCTATTAAGAATATTTGTGATGCCGCTACATGGGCTTCAATACATATCTTTGTTAAACATTATTCACTGGATACAATCCATGGTCAGGATATGGCCTTTGGGAAGGCGATTTTTTTATTCTGCAATCTAATTGGGTACTCTAAAGTCTTTTCCCTCCTCTATTTACTGGTACTGCTTTGGGAGTCTGTCAAAGATGTGGAATATGTTGGAGGACACAATCCATTCGAAGTACAAGTTACTTACCAAACTGGTAACGTTCTTTCGACTGGATGTTCCTCCAACGTATTCCACATCGCCCTCCCAGCCTGCCCCTCTGGAGAATTTCCTATGCGATTGCAGCTTCCGTTAGGCTAAGTGCAGTCAAGCAGGCATGAGACTGGTGCCACATGTTCTGAGGGGAAAAAACTTAAACTGAGGCTACGGGATGGAGGGCTTCGAGGGACATCGACCCGGCGTCATCGACGCAGGACGCCCTCAGCCGAAAAAGTTTCCAAAGTGCACAGCTGTGGACATTACATGTCAAAGATGTGGAATACGTTGGAGGAACATCCAGTCGAAAGAACGTTACCAGTTTGGTAAGTAACTTGTTCTTCCCACCTCCTGCAATACACTGCTATGGGAAAATATCAAAGATGAGGAATACATGGGAGGACATAATCCATTTGAAGAACAAATTACCCCTGGTAATGTTCTTTCGACTGGATGTTCCTACCACGTATTTCTCATTATCCTTCTCCTCTGTGAAGGAGGAGTTTCCGTGATGTACACCTTCCTCTACGATAACGCTCAAGTATTCTCATCTTCGAGACTGCCGTGCTGGTGACCGGAAAAACACAAACTGAGGCAACGGGCGCAGTGAGTGCCATATAAACCAACATCGACGTCCTACTTGAGGACGATGGAGGCTCTCGGGGGACACAAGCTCGACGACGCACAGTGAAAAAAGTTTCGGAGCTGCAAGCTGGATATTGGAGTATATCAAAGATGAGGAATACGTGGGAGGAACATCCAGTCGAAAGCACATTACCAGGGGTAAGTTATTTGTTCTTCTCCTCAGCTACATCAAGTACCTGATTCTTTCCCCAACTCTCAATCTTTACCTCACTGTGATTAATTGACTTTTCCCCTTCAGTACAAGGATGAGTAGGGGCTAAAGTGCCCACTCAGCTCTCACAGTTCTCCAACCCAAGAGCCAACACAATCTTAAAGCTAAAATAGGCACAATTAAGAAATATACCTTCTTTGCCTTTTGTGGTAACCTGGGCTGAGGGAAGGTTATATTCTCAAAAGGGGTGTGAATGTAGTTCAGTAGCAACCGAAACTGCAAAGTATAATAGTTCAAAATAAAGGAATCACCAATTAAGCGCCCGATTCATAGAATCCAGCGCAAGCACCGCGCGCCAAGAAGGAGCGTGCGCCACACGTGTGCGCCAGCCGTGGCGCAAACCAGCTATTGCGCGGGATGCATATTCATGGATTTCCTGAATGAATCAGTAGCCATGGCGCAATGAACAGCAAGCAGCGCCAGTAACGCCCCCAACACAGCCCCGTTCGCAGGAAAAAGCCAGTGAAATGCCCAATACGGCGCAAGACCCCACGCCATCTATGGCCCAGCACACAGCCCCCCCAAACCCCCTATCACAATTGCATGAAAATTCGGAGTGTACCCCGCTCGCACCAGCCAAATCGCGTGGCAAGGCCTGCATATACCCAATCGAACCCCAGCGAAATTGCATACCACGCTCGCACCAACCAAATCACGTGGAAAGTGCTGCGCGTACCCCGTCCGTACCCCAGCAAAATCACGTACCCCGCTGGCACCAGCGAAATCGTGTCGAAAGGGCAGCGCATACCCCGTCCGCACCCCAGCGAAATCGCGTACCCCTCTCTCACCAGCAAAAATCGCATGGAAAGGGCCGCGCATGTAGCCATCATCCACAAACTCACCACGCAGGCAGCCCACACCACAAGGGCACCCCCCCCCATCACCCGTGACCATACCCCCCACAGGCAGCCCACACCACAAGGGCACCCGAACACCCGTGACCATACCCCGCAGGCAGCCAACACCACAAGGGCACCCCCAACAACCGTGACCATTACCCGCAGGTAGCCCACACCACAAGGGCACCCCAACACCTGTGACCATACCCCACAGGCAGCCCAAACACAAGGGCCCCCCTAACACCCGTGACCATACTCCGCAGGTAGCCCACAGCACAAAGGGCACCCCCAACACCCGTGACCATACCCACAGGTAGCCCACACCACAAGGGCACCCCCAACACCTTTGACCATACCTCACAAACAGCCCACACCACAAGGGCCCCCCGCAACACCTGTGACCATACCCGGCAGGGAGTTCACACCACAAGGGCACCCAACACCTGTGACCATACCACGCAGGTAGCCCACACCAGAAGGGCACCCCCAACACCCGTGACCATACCCCGCAGGCAGCTCACACCACAAGGGACCCCCCAACACCGTGACCATACCCCGTAGGCAGCCTACACCACAAGGGCCCCCCTGTTAGGGAGAATTCTCTGTTTAGGCTGAATTTCCTAGCCTAGTGAGTCCCCCAGCAGCTTTGCTGGATTTTTTGGGTTTAATTTTTTCTCCTGCCAAGAGTGAGACTCTTTTACCCTCACTCTTGGGCATGATTTGAGTGTGTTTTTGTGATGTGTTACACAGCACCCTCAGTGCAGTAACACAGGGGTGTCATAGTGACCCCCCAGTATAGACTCCATACCCTGGGACTGACTACTGTCTCCCAGGGCATGTAAAGTCACCATTGACTTTACTAGTCTTAAATTCTGAACAGAACCAGTACAAACCATCATATTGTGGACGTACTGGCTGGGGCAATTCAATTGCCCCGGGGTCTGTTAGTCGAAGGGGCACGTCTCCGTCCCCCCTGATCGAGTTTTGGCTGGTGGCAGTGGATACTACTTTTTATATTCAACCGCGAATATTTTCCTATGGGATTTCCCATTGTTTTAGGCTACTATCTTTATTTAATTATTTACGGTAGCCTCGAACATACCGCCGGTTTATTTAATTAATATTAATTCTCCGTTTGGTATTTTTTGCCAAAACTTGATTCTAAAATGGCGTTTGTGTTCTCTTCTGTGACTCCAACCCAAGTCGAGCCCTTTGTTCCACGTTTTGGCGGGCTTCTCCACAGAAGCCCTCCAAAGTGGTGCCACTCTGTCTGGGGTACTTAGGAGTGGTGGAGGGGGATTTAGGCACCCTGGACTGAGTTGCCTAGGCAACTCAAGTCGCACTCCGTCCTGATTGGCCCAAGTGGTGAGCCGGCCGGCTCACCACTTAGCATGTTTGAGTGACAGCTAGGCTGAGTGAATGGGGGTTTTCTGCATAAAATCAGGGCTTTGGGGACTGGAACTTCAGAAGTCGCCACAGGACCTAAGAATCCGACAAGGGAGAAGCTGAGCCGACCTGCCACGACGCCACCACCGGTGGAGCCCTGCTGGACCGTCTCACCACTTTTCCCAACGACAGAGGAGATCTCCTGCCGGAGAGTCTTCTTCCTTTGACTGGTGGGGATAACCAGTTTCACAGTCTTTTCGCCTTCCCGACGTACCTCGTGGCCGCCTTGCCTGTGCCAAGCCCCCCGGCAACCGGGATACCACATTTTACCACGAACAAAGGTACCACCTTTAACCGGAAAACTCTGCGGCTGGTTTCTTCCCTGGTATTGCAACGACCTTCATCTTTCCTCCAAGTCGAGATCTTCTCTTCCCCTGGACGACGACGCGACTTGCACCCACTGCCAGGAACAACTGCCACCGCTGGAGGATCCTTCCCACTTAAGGTACCGTGTCCCGCCTGGCTTCCCTTGCTACCGACTGTACGGGGTAGATTTAGCCCCCAGCTTTCGATCCTGGGTTAGCCTGGGATACCCTGGCTAAACTTTCCTAAAGCCTCTCTAAACTCTTTTTTGAACCCTCTGCAAGACTTTCTAAGCCTAGTGTAACTGTGTGATCTTGGGCGCATTTGTGCTCTGCTCTCTCTAAGAGTGGGCCCAGCCTTTGGACTTTGGCTCACCAGTGACTTTTGCTCTTCTGCCTTGCTAACAGTGTTCCTGAACCTTAGAGTGGTGTACCTTTTCCGTATTCTGTCTTTTTCCCTCCCTTTCTCACAAACTTATTGGAGTGCCATCTAGTTAAGCGCTCACCTCTGTATGAAAATAAGCGGTGTTTTACTGTGACTTATCTGATAAGGAAAAAGGGGTGTATATATTACAATAGTAACTGTGTTTAGAATATTTTACAATAAGAGTGCTGGAGTGTTTCAAACAGTGTGTTTTTCAATAAATAATTATATACTTTGATACCAAAGCTCTGGTCTGTGTTTGCTTGTATTGGTGTGTCTTGAGTGCCTATTGTGTATACTTTGCATACTGCCTAACTCTTCTTGAGAGAAGTCTGACTGCTCAGCCACAGCTACCAGGTAAATCTGGGTGGTACAGACTGCTACCAAGTGGGTTTACTGCTAACACCTGTAGTCCTAAATCTTTTGCAGTGTTCCCTAAGGGAACTGCACAGGTTTCTGCCTAACACCCCCAACACCTGTGACCATACCCCGCAGGCAGCCCACACCACAAGGGACCCCCCAACACCTTTGGCCATACCCCACACACAGCCCACACCACAAGGGCCCCCCCAACACCTGTGACCATACCCGGCAGGGAGCTCACACCACAAGGGCACCCAACACCTCTGACCATACTACGCAGGTAGCCCACACCAGAAGGGCACCCCCAACACCCGTGACCATACCCCGCAGGCAGCTCACACCACAAGGGACCCCCCCAACACCGTGACCATACCCCACAGGCAGCCTACACCACAAGGGTCCCCCCAACACCTGTGACCATACCCCGCAGGCAGCCCAAACCACAATGGACCCCCCAACACCGTGACCATACCCCGCAGGCAGCCTACACAACATGGGCCCCCCCAACACCTGTGACCATACCCCGCAGGCAGCCCACACCACAAGGGCCCCCCAACACCTGTGACCATACCCAGCAGGCAGCTCACACCACAAGGGACCCCCCAACACCGTGACCATACCCCGCAGGCAGCCTACACCACAAGGGCCCCCCCAACACCTGTGACCATACCCCGCAGGCAGCCCACACCACAAGGGACCCCCCAACACCCGTGCCTATTTATTTGTCACTTTTGACATTGCATGCCATGGCATGGTGTTGCAACCGGGTGACATGAAGTTTGGGAGGGTTTAGGTGACATACCAGGATTTAGATGTGCCGTTTTCCATGGGGTTAGTGGCATACTGCATCTTCAATGTGTGCCTTTTGTTCACACAGGATTGGGTTAGTTTAAGTAGCTAGGGATGCACACAATGTAGCACTTCCAAGGACACATTCTCAGGGTGGTAAGGTTGGGACAGTTGATTGTCCCTTTGCCATCATCGATTGTCACCTGGAATGTGCAAGGCCTGTGTGCACTCCGCCGCAGGGATGGGAATTTGGGTGAAAAATTGCGCCACAAGCTGGGTACGGGCTGCCTCGCCATGTGCCCTTTCCCTCCCATGCGCAGTGGCCTTGCATGTGTTTGGTGATGTGGGGGCACCACCATGTCCACTGGTACGCCACGCTGTGTTGCAACATTGTGCAGGACACATGCTGCTACAATGATCCTGCACACTACTGGTGGTGCATATAGTAGCAGTCCACCGGAGTGGTCAAGGGAGCAGAAACGTGACTTTAGCACTCCGAATGTGCGCTCCACTATGGTCCTAGTTGCAATATGGGCTGCGTTGTATCTTACCTGCGGTGGTGTGGTGGGGTTCCATATTGACATCATCATGTAGCTGCTCAGAGGGTAGGCACTGTCCCCTGGGGAGGTGAGAATGGTTGTCATTAGTTGGCTTTGTCTATTTGTCTGTGTCTAACATGCATGCATGTGCAAAGGCATTTATACTCACCAATGAGCCATGTGTTACCATGCCTCCCAGCTTCCAGGTCCTGGTGTAAGGGTGACATTCTGAATATGAAACTATCATGGGTGGACCCTGGATAGTTGGCAATACAGAGGTAATGATTCCCTTAGCATCACATACAACCTTCACATTGATGGAATGCCAGTGCTTGCGATTGCGATAGATGTGCTCTGTGGCCCTAGGTGGATGCAGGGCCACATGGGTGCAATCAACGGCACCAAGCACTTTGGGGAAGTGTGCCATCCCATACAAGTCCTGGACCACGGCCTGCCTTTCATATATGTGTGCTTGTGGACTGAGGGGCATGCAGTCATGATTGCTAACACCTGATATAGGCAGCGTGACTGTGTGGGCTGTGAAACACCCCCAACTATGGCAGTTATCCGCTGAAATGAACCAATGGCCAAAAAATGCAGTACATTGAGCTCCTTTTCCAAGGGGCTCAGTGTTTGGGAGCACAAGGTGGGTGATGTGAGGTCATCCTCCCACTCAGTGACCAGGTCTAGGATGATATGAGGTGGAAACTTATACCTGCCATAAACCTGGTCATCAGGCATCCCAAAAAGGCTGGTCCTGGGTAAAAAAATGCGGGCGTGGCTATCCTCCTGCAGTGTCCCACGATCACTGCTATGAGGAATGGTGCATTCATCATAGCTGTATACGTGCGTTTGGGTTCGCGCATGCTTTTTATGCATTGTTTTAGGTGTTCAGTGACGCTTACGCCTACTTAGGCTTCGCAGACGTGTTTCCGGATTAGCGCGTCTTTTCCCGCATGCAGGGTAGCCCTGTTCAATTCCATGAATACGTGTAGTTAGCGCGCGTGTGAGCATTGCTAGTATTTTACTGTGGTACTTCCCACGTAATGCCCAAATTTACACTTGTTGTTCCCCATTCCACATGTTCCGCCCCCTTTTTGGGTGTGTGCACTGGACGGTGTGCGCCTTCACTGGGCGTCTCGCGCAAGGCATCTGTGGTGTCGCAGTGATGTGTTGGACCCACGCGGATTCAACACAGGTCTCGGGTAAGCCACGCGCAATGTGTTTCATGAATCGGAAAACGGGCGCTTGCGCGCGTTTTGCACGCATGCGCCCCGTTTTCGGTGCAGATTTATTCCATCAATTGGGCCCCAAGGTTCTATAAAAATATATATACTTTAATCAAACACACCATGTACAATAATAACTGGAAAATACTGTAAAAACCTACCCCTTTAGAAGGAACACAGAATATGCAAAGACAGAATAGATGCAGCACTCTGGTAGTGAGACAAGGTGAACACATTTAATTAAAAGACCACAATCGTCAAAAAGGATATTTCTTGAGATTGCAAAAGGGATTAAAATGACCTAGCCAGCCTCTAGGGCCCAACGGTAGACCAGGGGGGGCAGATATTAGTCAATAACACCTTTGCAAAGATCTTGGTGGTTCGACCGCGTCGAACAAGCCTAATCAGCGTCAATCGCGGGTTCATCTTGAGTCGAGGATGCAGCAGTTGCCATGGTCCAGTGGCAAGTCGGAGTTGAACAGAAGGTAGCTGCAATCTCGAAGCTTCTACTCAAACTGTGTGGATCGGCCGTTACCAGGTTATATGTCATGTCATTTATAACACACCTGTACACAAGTGTTTCTAGGCTCGACAAGACAAGGAAGGGGAGATAAAGGGAGGACAAAACAAGCGATCTTACTAGGTCTTATGCCATTCAGATTGTGCAAGTGCCATGGGCATCGAGGGGGGAGAGTGCAATAGGCAAGCTCAAGTAAGTGCTGCAGGGGTGGTCGGCTCAAGTAAGTGCAAGGAGGCAGGGGACTGTACGGTTGCAGATACAGTCCCTAAGTATGTGGGAGGCCCGGAGGCAGTGCAAGGGGCTACTGGTCGTGAAGGAGTCTGGTTCCCGTTAAGGTTCAGAGATTGAACAGGTAACCAGTTAGCGCAGCAGACGGGTACATCAGCGGGGAGGGGGGGAGGAGAGAGAGAGAGAAAAAGCAGGAGCGAAAAGGAAGGCCTTGAGTTGCTTCCGGAACCTTAGGTGGTCCTGCTCAAGTTTGAGAGAGGCAGGGAGGCTGTTGCAGAGGGAGGCCCCAGCCTAGGAGAGAGATATACCCACCCCCCTCTCTGCCTTGAGAAGAGTCAGGCCCTCAGAGAGTTTGAGGTGGATGAGCAGAGGGCTTGAGAAGGAAAATGCTTAGGAAGAGAGAGTTGGATGTAGTGTGGTCCCTGGCTCCAGAAGGCCTTGTGGACAATGCAGAGGGTCGGCAGCCAAAGTTCGATAGAGGTGAGCTGGTACCAGGATGCAAAGGCAAGTAGATTTGAGGTTGCTTTTTGGGGGACACCAGAATCTGGTCGATTGGCTTACAGGAGCAACGATGAAGAAACTGCTGCTTCAAACAGTGACTTAAGCAAGGCAGCAGTACTACGTTGGGTCGAGCTGAGACAATGACTTGCTTCAGCTGGCGTGGTGCAGCAGCTAACTGAGTCGAACAGCAAACAGCAGTTCAGAGAACAATGAACACCAAAGGCAGCTTCGAAGGGTCTTTGAGGTTTGCTCAGCATCGAACTTGCTTGAATCATGGCTCGCAGTGGATCGACATTGTCAATACAGGTTTCTTGGCGGATAATGCTTTCAGGAGCTTTGAGTCCCACTCCAGGGTCTCAATGGAGGGTTGGCCAGAGCAATGCCAGTGGTTTAGATTCATTCTAAACCTTTCAGCCATCACCTCTTTGGTTTGCTTTGTCACCCCAAGTGGGACGGGTATGCCCAGACATGGGTCCCGTGCCTGCTGGGCCTAGAGACACAAGCTGTTCCTCACTGATGAGGCCCAACAAGGCGGAAACATGTCTGGGGATGATTGTGGTCTCGTACAGAATGGATGTGACCTAGCAGTTTGCAGTCCGTGCTGAACTGCCCCCTTTTGGGTGGGACCAAGCCTGATTTGCATATGGTCTTTCCCCTTCTGTAATGGCTTGGCAGGCGAAGTTCAATGGTCTGGAGTGTTTCCCAGAGCAATGCCAGTGTTTAAGTTTCATTCTAAACCTTCCAGCCATCACCTCTTTGTTTTTGCTATGTTCAAAGTAGTGCCATGCACCGTGCCTTAACTCAAGCATAGCTTATTTTTAGAGTTCACCCTGCCACCAGCTTGGGCTACTTATAATAATTGTCGTTTTGGTACAGGAGTGCATATCTTAAATGCAGCCCCTGCGCTGCAGAGACTTGGCTATCACTGCTGCTGTCAAATGGGTGGCTGTGACCTCTGAACCTGCTCTTTGCCACTGTCAGAGCAAGAAGTGCCAATCAGTTTACTGATGCAGCAGGACCCAGATACAGACTATGCTTTTGGCATGGAGCTTATGAAAGGGGCATCTGATATTACCCTATCAGAGATGGATTTACCTGGGTCATATTATTAATAAATACAAATCACAAAAGCCAGGGCTTGCACACCTTGCCAAATGGCAATTCATCACACACTCCGCTTTTCTATTTCGTTTATTTGGCTTCTGCTTTCATTGTCTGCCCACTTGGGCTTTGTAGTACCCCCTCGGCCCTGGCAATCCTCTCCCTGTGGGGGCTAAAGGTCTCTATGCTAACACAATAAAGCTTCAGTCCTTCTCTACATGTTCCTGTTGCAACGAGTGATTCATACCTGCTCCTGTAGCACCCACTTCTCAATCTGAGCCCTGGGCAGATGCCCGCTTCACCTGCCCATAGAAATGACTCTGCTCGTATAACTGTGGGTCTCTGACTTAATTGACAAACCGCTATGTTACTATTTTGCTCCCTCCACTGATCAATGTTTTTGTGCAGCTGATCTGAGTCCCCCAAATCCTTGGGAGGGCTCTTAGCTGCTGGGTGCTGGAGGTCTGTGCAAGGATCTATCTATCTATCTATCTATCTATCTATCTATCTATCTATCTATCTATATTATCTTTTATATAGCGCCGGTTCGCCCTTAGGCCTCAAGGTGCTCACATAGACGAGAACAACAGACAATGAAAAAGAAAATACAAGGTAGTCAAGAGAGGAGGGATCCAGTAAAAATTCAGACATCCGGTAGGGAAAAGGCGAAATTATCTCTTCATCAAACAAAGTCTTGAGTTGGTTTTTAAAGACAGCAATTGTTGTACAGCTTTTCAGATCCAAAGGGAGGCGTTCCAAATAGTAGGTGCCCAAAAGTTGAAGTTGATGCCACCGACCCTTTTGAGGGAAACACGCGGCTGGTCCAATATTCGATCGCTATTGGAGAGCAGAGTCCTTCTTGCATGTACTCCTTTAATCCTGTTGGCAAGGTAGCACAGTGCTTTGCCCGACAGACATTTATACACCAGAACTAGGCCTTTGAATTGAATCCTCTGTTTTACGGGGAGCCAGTGTAGCTTTCTTCTGGCTATTGAGATCTTTGAGCGTCAGCTCAGTCTGTAGACTGCCCGAACTGCACCATTTTGGATTATCTGCAACTTATTTATATTTATTTTAGATGTGCCTAGCCAAAGACTGTTGCAGTAATCCAATTTAGTATTTATAATTGCACTAGCAATCATAAAATGTCTTCCAAGGACCAAATAAAGAAATCTAAAAAAGGGAGACTTTTTTACTCCTAGAATTTCAATGAGCGAGGCCACTAAAGGGGAAGGTATAACTGCAGCTGATCCCTTACTGTTCCATGAGGAAATGGTGCTGATGGCACCACTCCGAGGGTTGCAGAAAACACATGGACTCGAAGCGTTAAGGTCACTACTTTGGAGAATAATTTGGAAACCCTTATTGCATGTGTTGCAGCAAATGAGAAATATATACAGTGTTAATGGTAGGGTGCATAATGTTGATGGGCAAGTGACTGGACTGGAAGGTGGTGCTCAACAAAGCAAAGAATGTTGTGAATGTGTAGCGTTCTCCATAGTGACCTGGACCCCGTTCACCTAGGGTGTTCAACCTATATCAAGTTGATACCATGACCATGGTGAATGGCGCTATTCAAATCTACATTAACATAACACATAGTGGACTTGCAAGTCAGAGCTAAGCAGTTTATCCCAAGGGAGAGGGAACTGATCTCTAAAGGAAATAACCACAGTAGAAAATGGGTAATTTCGAAAGATGAAGCTATTGATGTTCCTGGAGCTCTGCAGTGAGACGCCAGAGAGAAAGTAGGTACTGGAAACTGTTGGAATAGGGTTTATTACTTTGGGTGTCAACGCCTCATATGGGAATAGTTTCTTACCTGTAACTCCATTTCTCCAGCATTGGTATCTTTCATGGATTCACATGCTTAGAATATTCCCCGTCGTCAGGCTGGGAATCCCCGGTACATTATATAGACCCTTTCCCGTAGGAAAACTTTTTCGACGCTTATGCGTCCTATCCACCTCGTTTTGTATCATGTGTGCCCGCACCGTCAGGACGTCATGATATAAATACAGGACCCGCCCCCGCGCTCCCTCAGATTTCAGCCCCCAAAGTAGTGGGGGAACCGGTTTGCATGTTCAGGGGAGGCAGGTGGGCGCATGTGAATCCATGAAAGATACCAATGCTGGAGAAATGGAGTTACAGGTAAGAAACTATTCCCTTCTCCAGCATTGGATCTTTCATGGATTCACATGCTTAGAATAGATTACATAGCAGTACCACCCCCAAAAGAGGAGGCGTGCATGCAAACCCATATACTTTCCTCGCAAAGCCCGTTCCCTATGATCGTGTATACATCAGTAATCGTTAACATAGGAAAACGAACCACATACAGTCATAAATTCCACAGGATGCAACCCCTCAGCCGGGGCTTACCTTATTGGAATAGGTGTCGAAGCACCGCCTGTCCCATCCGGGTATCTTCGGCATGTTGCTGCGACAGGCAGTAATGGCGGGTAAAGGTGTGCGTAGCCGCCCAGGTAGCCGCCATGCAGATGTCCCCCAGAGGGACTCCGGCCCACAGTGCCGTCGACGATGCCGCTGCTCTAGTTGAATGAGCTCTTGGCCGTCGTAGAAGAGGCTTCCCTGCCCTGGAATGGCAGTACGAAATGGTAGATGACACCCATCTTGACAGTCCTTCCTTTGAAATGGCTTTTCCTCTAGCCCCCAAACCATAGGCCACGAACAGCTGTCTCGTTTCTCTGAACGGTTCCGTACGATGAAGATAAAACTTGAGAGCCCTTTTTACATCCAATGTGTGTAACGTGCGCTCCGCTCCCGAGCATGGCTCCGGAAAAAACGTAGGCAACACAATAGAGGAGTGTTTATGGAACACCGAAGGAGCTTTTGGTATGAACTGTGGGTTAGTGGCTAGGACTACCTTGTTCTTGAAAAATAGTAAGTATGGTGGGTCTACCATTAGAGCCTGAACTATTGAAATACGTCGGGCTGAAGTGATGGCCACCAGGAAGGCCAATTTCCACGACAAAAACTTTAGAAACGATGATGACATTGGCTCAAAAGGAGGCTTCATAAGAGACGTTAAGACCAGATTGAGGCTCCACTCTGGCGGAAATTTCTTCTCTGGAGGGAAACTCCGAAAGAGGCCTTTAAGGAAGTGCTTAATCAGGCGGTCGCTGAACAATGGTGCTGAATGCCGTTGACGAGTAAACCTGGAAATGGCGGCCAGGTGTACTTTTATTGACGATACCGATAGGCCCTTTTGAGCTAAGAACAGCAAGTATGGAAGGAGCTGTTCCGGCTTAATCGATTGCGGAGCCAAACCTGGTTGATCCTCACACCACTGACAGAAACTTCTCCATTTGTACGCGTATGAGGCGTTTGTGGAAGGTGCTCTTGCCGCTTGCAGGATACGCCGACAGTCCTCCGGAATCGTTAGCCGACCAAATTCGGCGAAGTCAGGAGCCAGGCCGTCAACTTGAGGCTGTCCGGGTCGTGATGCCAAACGACACCCTCCTGTCGAGACAGAAGGTCTGGGGTCTTCTGGAATCTCATCGGTTCCGCCACCGCTAAGTGTAGCAGGTCTGAAAACCACACCTGTCTGGCCCAGTACGGGGCCACCAGAATTACCCGACATGGGTACCTGAGGATCCATTGCAACGTCCTCCGGACAAGGGGAAATGGAGGGAATGCGTACAGGAATTTGTTCGTCCATGGGAAGGAGAACGCATCCCCCAGTGAGCCCTGCTGAGGCCATCTGCTTGCGTACTGATGGCATTTCCTGTTGTTCTTCGTCGCGAACAAATCTATGGAAGGATGTCCCCATTTCTTATATACTTGTTGTAGTTGTTGGTCGTTCAGCACCCATTCGTGAACTTCGTTCATTTCTCTGCTGAGGGCATCGGCTTCCACATTTCTCGCGCCTGGCAGGTGGAACGCCAAGATTTGCATGTTGTGTTGCAGGGCCCAATGCCAGATTTTCTGTGCCTCCGTCGATAGGGACCTGGAACGTGTCCCTCCTTGTTTCCTCAAGTAGAACATCGTAGTGGTGTTGTCCGTCATGACACGCACCACCGAGTCCCTCAGTTGAGGAAGAAAAGATTTTAGAGCCCATCGCACTGCTCTCAGTTCTAGCAGGTTGATATGCAGGGAGGACTCCTGCAACGACCACTGGCCTTGTACCTGTAACGTATCCAGATGAGCTCCCCATCCGCTCAGCGATGCATCCGTCACCACCGTCTTTTGGAATTCCGTTTCCAGTAGAGGCATTCCTTTCGTTAGATGAGTAGACACTCTCCACCAGCAGAGTGCTTGTACTAGTTGTTCGTCGACGACCAGTCTGTCGGACCAGTGATCTCGGCTCTGCGCCCAACGGTCCGCTAGAAATTCCTGGCAAGGCCTCATAAACAGACGGCAGTTGCTTATCAACGGAATGCAGGACGACATGGTCCCTAGCAGGGACATGTATTTGCGCACCGACACCTTGGTACCGCATCTCCATTCCGACGCCTTGCTTTGAAGTTTCTGAATTCTTTCGCTGGATGGTCTCACCAGGCTTGTGTGTGTATGAAACTCCGCTCCTAGAAAGACCAAGGTCCTCAAAGGCTCTACGGAGGACTTGTTGAAGTTTGTTGCGAAGCCCAGTTCCTGTAAGAGGGACATTGTAGCCCTTAGACTGTTTCGTGTTTGTTCCCTGGACGAACCTCTGACCAGCCAGTCGTCTAGATATGGATAGACATGGTGACCATCCTTCCTTAAATGGGCCGCTATAGGGGCCAAGCACTTGGTGTACGTCCTGGGGGAGGACTTGAGCCCGAACGGGAGGACCTTGAACTGAAAATGCTTTCTCCCGACGACGAACCTTAAATATCTCCTGTGTCGTGGGCGTATTGGGATGTGAAAATAGGCGTCTTAAAGGTCTAGTGACGATAGATAATCCATGGGTTGCACCGACCTGATAACCTCCTGGAGATTTAGCATTTTGAATTTTAGGCTCTTTAGCCATTTGTTGAGTACCCTCAGGTCGAGAATGGGCCTCCATTTTCCATTTGGCTTCTTGACAACGAAGAACCGGGAATAAACTCCGTGTCCTTCCTGTGCCACAGGAACTCTCTCTACCGCTCCTTTTCGCAACATAAGCGCCGCCTCTTGTCGTAGGATTCGGAGGTGGGGCTGGGTTGAAAATACAGGCGGAAGACGTGGAGGCTTGTCTTTGAATTGTAGCGCATGACCCATGCGAATCGTATCCAGAACCCATCGATCTGTGGTGATGCATTTCCACTGGTCGAAGTGATGAGAGACTCGGCCCCCCCAGGACGTTCCGAAGGCCGTCATTGGTTGCTGGTTTGCTTGTTCTTCGTCGACGAGGGACCCGAGCCTCACCGCCTGGAAGCTTGATAGTCTCTGCTTCTACGTGCCGACTGGGACGCTCGTCTGAACCCTTGTGAAGAGTACGAGGGCCTGTTAAATCCACGGTCCCCAGAGGCTCCAAAGCGGGAGTTTCCAGAAGCACCCCTAAAGGGGCGAAAAGAGCGAAAGTTTCTACCCGTTTGGAGGGCGCCGAGGGACCTAGCAGTATCCGTGTCCTCCTTCATCCCCTTCAACGCTTCATCAACCTTTTCTCCAAACAGATGTTCTCCTTCACATGGCATGTCAAGGACTTTGTACTGGACTTCAGGACGGAAAGTAGTACATTTGAGCCACGCTTGTCGACGAAGTACTACGCCATGGTTGATTTGTTTGAAACCAGACTCTGCTAGGTCAACTGCAATATTAATTGCGTGGTTCGAAGCCTCTTCGCCATCCCGCACCAGTAACATGGCTGCTTTCCGGTGTTCATCTGGCAGATGTTCTAGGATAGGGGCTAGTTTGTGCCACATTTCTCTATCGTATCGTGACACGATCGCTAAGGAATTGGCTGCTCTTACCGTTGTCGCGCCGACCGAGAGCACCTTTTTTCCAAAGGCGTCCTGCCTCCTAGCCTCGCTTTCTGGTGGAGTTGAACATTTTTGCTGTACCCTGGCCTTCCTAGCCGCTGCAGCCGACACCACCGAGTCTGACAGAGGTTGTGATGTTAGACATTTTGGAGTGGACTCCGGAGCTTTAAACTTTTTCTCAATGCGCCCCTTTACAGCCGGCTCCGAGAACGGATGGCGCATCGTCTTGAGACCTTCTTGCCACACGTGGTCCAGAATTGGGATGGCAAATACCGATTTCCTCCTTTGACCCATATGGTCAAAAAGGAAACAGTCTTTCTTCTGCTCCTCAGGAATCAAGCCGAACTCGGAACACGCTTTTCCCATCATTGCATGGAAGGCTCCCACATCATCCGGAGGAGATGGCTGTGTCTGGCTCCTCGTAGACTCTACCTCTACATCCGAATTCCATGTTGGGTCCCTCGACGGTGACAGGGAAATGTCTGACCCTGAGTCACCCAGTATAGAATCGGACTCCGACAACTCACCCTCCTCCTGCGCTCGAGGACGATCTTTTACCGCCTGTGGGGCCGATGGGTTTTTAGTCGTCGAGCGAGCCGCACAAGTTTGCTCGTCGACGGAAGGTACTCGTCGCCGACGTGGAAGGCCGTAAGCCCAAATCCGACGGCTGCAGAACCATGCCACCTTCTCCTTCCGCCGAGCAGGCCGTGTCTGGCTGCAGTAAGACTTCAGGGGGGATCGGGTCATAGACCTCTGGCAGCCAAGCAATAGACTGAGTCTCCGTCGACGAAGGAATCCCAACCGCTGCTGCCTGAACGGTAATAGGCATCGTCAATGACACCGAGGTCGACGAGCAAGTAGTCGGCGTCGAGCCCTTAGACTTCGTCGCCGATTTCGATGCCGACTTCCCGGCTGAAGCGTCTCGACTCACGGAAGACCTAGGACGGTCCCCTGAGGAGGATTTTGACAGCGCTTGCCTCTCCGTCTTAGATGATGAGGAGGAGGAGGGCTTTTTATGTGATGAGGAAGACCCAGCATGCTTCTCCGTATGCTTGTCCTCAGCGCGGTTTTCCGCCGGCCGTACCTTCTTCGATGGAGGTTCCGACTTGCTCCTGGAGGCCGTGGAGCCAACTTCCGAAGCCGGGTAGGCACCCGCTCCGTCATTAAGCCAGTCGACCAGCCTTCTTTTACGGTCCTTAAGGGTTTTTTGGGAGAAACCCTGGCATATCTCACATGTATCCGCCGTGTGGTGCGGGTGGAGACAGTAGATACAATCCATGTGGGCATCTCCTTCATAAACTTTTTTGAGGCCACATGTCGCACAAGGGCGAAATAACGCTTTTCCAGACATAATTCTCCAGAATTTTAACGTCGCCGAAGCGAAACAGAAAAAAACAACCTAGTTTCCACTAGCAGTAATCACGAGGATCCCACTACTTTGAAAGACGGTTGAAATCTGAGGGAGCGCGGGGGCGGGTCCTGTATTTATATCATGACGTCCTGACGGTGCGGGCACGCATGATACAAAACGAGGTGGATAGGACGCATAAGCGTCGAAAAAGTTTTCCTACGGGAAAGGGTCTATATAATGTACCGGGGATTCCCAGCCTGACGACGGGGAATATTCTAAGCATGTGAATCCATGAAAGATCCAATGCTGGAGAATATCTCTACTAAACTATGTGTTTATAAAGGGACAGTCTAAGTCCTATAGTCTGTGCACTCGAAGACACTTGTCTGCAAAACCTGGCGCTTCTCTCTGCAGCCATAGGCATGCTATATGTCCACTTGTAAGATCTCCATTGTGATCTCTATACAGTGGAACTGCCCCAGATGTAAACCCTGCCTAGAGGAGACTGTGGATATCGTGACTGTGCCTGGAGCATAGGAATCCCACTAGTGTTAGTTTCTGGCTGCAGTGCCTGCTGGGTATATTCTGAAACCAAGGCCAGTGGTCACTTGGGTGCATTGACCTTAACCCTTCTTACATGTTTCTGTGGAGGCCATGCTCCAGCACAGTATCCACACCTGTGGCTGTTTGGCATGGCCTTCTGCCTTGGCCTGCAGCGTGGACTCCTTTTGTACTCTATGAAGCAATCATTGCTTAGCAGTTTCTGCCTCTGGGTATCACTGGTTGGTAACTGGTACCTCAGGCTACCTGTAGTTGATGTAATTTTCTTTACCCTGCCACTATTCGGCAACCTTAAAATGTTTGTGGCATATTGTCCCCAACTTGTAACATCACCCTCTAGTGAATGGCATATATAACCTGTTGTGGCAAATAGAATAGCCTTTTAACCAGTCTCAGTGCTGGTGTAAACTAAACTGTGCCATTCACTCTCCCCTTCAATCCACACCCATGGCCCTGCATTCCTTTCCCTGCCCTTCTCCAGCGTGGGGTCTTGCATGGATTCACATGCTCATGAACATTTTCCGTCAGGCTGGGAATCCTCGGTAAAAAGCATGCAGTTTAGCTGTAAACTTAAACTGCTAGTCTCCTCTATAGCCTATTGTATTGTATTTGTCATTTATATAGCGCCCTTTCTCGATTTGTATGGCCTCAATGCGTTTTGTGGTTGGAACACCCTCGGAGACCGCAGTCCATGTGCAGGAGTATCTAAGCGTTTGTGTTAAAGATGTATGTGTGCATTTATGCAGAGTTAGGACTTAGGTGGGCTGGAAAGGCTCCAGTAAGCAGCTCGGACGTCAGGCACGTGGGTGGGTACTGTTGGTGTTTTAGGATTGGGTTCTAGTGCTGAAGATTCAATGTGGGCTCACCTAAACCGAATTTCTTTCATTGGTTGTTGCTGTCTACTAATGGCAGAGGTGTTGAGGTACGTCAGGGGTTTCCAGTGTGGATGGCTATGGATGCTGCTAGGCCGGAATAACATTGCCGTAGCTGCATTGTAGGGTGCATGGAAAGGTGGGGGTGCCTGTGGCCGGTGTCCACAGACGTGGTGTAGGGTATACATACCGTCACCTTGGCTGTGGTTTGACTGTTTTCTTCTTCTTCTTCTTGATCCAGTGCGATTGGCTGGTGTCGCTATTCGTGGTCTTCCTGGAACGAAAGTCTGAGCAGTGGGAGAGTACCCAAAGAAATGGCGTGGGGGCGATAGTTTGATATGGTGTGCCTCTGTGAACGTTTCCGGCATCAGTGGGGTGTCGGTGCAGCGGGGTGTTGTGTTTGGGAAGGAAGAGTTTGTCACAGTGTGTGGCTGCGAACGCTGCCGGCATCCATGGGTATTGGTGGATAGGAGTGTTGTGTTTGGGTCCCCGTTTGTGAGCGCCTATCGAGAGTAGAATGGGGCAGGGTTTCAAGAGGAGGGAGGGAAAAGCCAGGTTTTAGGGCCTTTCTGAATGCCAGCTGATTGTCAATATTGCGAATGTGCAGCGGTGAGGAGTTCCAGATGGTCGGTGCTTAGATGGAGAAAGAGGATCTGCCAAGTCTGGAGTTGTACTGTGGTAGTACTAGGAGAGATGCTGTGCCAGATCCGAGCCCTTGAGGGCTGGTAGTGGGTGACTTTGTCTTGCAGGAACTCCAGCCCTGTGTTGTGGATGGCCTAATGGGTGATGCACATGGCTCTAAAGGTAGTGCATCGGCCAATAGGGAACCATTGGAGGACTCTCGGTGTAGGACTGATGTGTTCTCTGGGAGGTAGGTTAATGAGCAGGCCGGCTGCAGCATTTTGGATTCTTAACAGTTTCCTTAGCTGAAGCGCTGGTTTGCCTAGTTACAGGCAGTTTGCATAGTCTAAGCAGGAGTGGATGATGGAGAATGGTGGCAGAAAAACTGTGAGGATAGGAGAGGTAAGGATACGCCTTCTGATGCCTAGGTGGAAGAAACAAGTTCTGGGATTGGAGTTCACTTGTTTGAAGAGAGATAAATGTGTCCAGTGTGCATCTGAGGTTTTTAACCGTGGTGGATGTTGCCGGTGGGGGGCCTAGGGATTGGGGCTAGGGAATCGGTTGGGGAGGAGCGGTGTTTGCCCACAGACAAGGATTTCAGTTTTCCCAGGATTGAGGATGAGGTGGTTGGTTGTCAACCAGTAGTCAATGTCCAAGAGGCATGATGAAAGATCTGGAATGTTGGGCCTGGCTATTTTGGGATGTTGAGGATGATCTGTGTGTCATCTGTGTAGTTGTAGCAGGTGATATTGTGGGAGCGGATGAGTGCGGGCAGAGGGTTTAGATACATGTTGAAGAGCACGGGAGATAGGTATGTTTCCTGGGGGACCCCTTTTGTTACTAGTCGTGAGGTGGCTGTGAACGGGTGGAGGTGTATGATTTGTGAACGATTAGGAATGAAAGAGGAGATCCAAGAGAGGGATGTGTCTTTGATTCCTAATGAGTGTAGCCTATCTAGGAGGATGGAGTGATTGACGGCATCAAAGGCGGCAGAGAGGTCAAGAAGGATCAGTAGAGCGCAGCCTTCTGCATCAGCTTTTCTTTTTAGGTCGTCCCAGACGGACACTAGGGAGGATTCCTTTCCTCAGAGCGGTCTGAAGCCAGATTGCGCAGGGTCCAAAAGGTTGTTTTCTTCAGTGAAAAGGCCAAGCTGCTTGTAAGCTGTGCAGTCCATGACTATGGCTATGAAGCGGGTGTTGGAGATAGGCCGGTAGTTCTGTGGGAGGAGTGGGTCGAGTGTAGGTTTTTGGAGGGGTTTGAGGTAGGAAGTTTTAAGGGCTTCCGGGAACGTTCCTAATGTTAGGGATTGGTTCAGGATTGAGCGCACGATACTGCCTGCACAGGTTATGATATGATAGTTTATTTATATAGCGCCTGTACACAATGTGTTTCAAAGCGCTTCAAGGCAAGGGAGGGAACAAGGGAAAATACAATGACATTCTTACAGGCCATGAACAGTAAGGATGTGAAATTAACTATCGTACTCGGGCTGACATTATTTCAGATAGTGCAAGAGCTAAGACATAGATATGGAAGGGCGGGGGAGAGTGTGAAGGCAATGGAAACAGGCAGGCGACTACCGTACTAGGCCTTTCTGGTAGAGCCGGAGAAAACCAAAAGGTGAAGGAGAGGGGTGCAGAAAGGGAGGGGAGGAACAAAACAAGCAACTATTGTACTAGGCCTGATGACATTTCAAATAGTGCTGGAAGGGGGTGGAGGGCAAATATGGGGAGAGGGAGGAGACAGACAAGGTTGCTATCATACTAGGTCCAGGGACAATTCTGATAGAGTAAGTGCAAAGAAAGTAAGGGGAGGAGGGAGGAGATAGGAAAAGGGAAAGGCTAGGATGTTTTTGATGAGGGTGGTCGGACAGGGGTCCTCCGGGGAGCCCGATGGGCAGCTTTGTGCTAGGAGCGTGAGGAACTCCTGGTGTGTGATTGGAGTGAAAGAGGTGAAAGTTTGCATTGAATGGGGGTTTCGACAGGGTTGTGCTGTCGGTAGGTAGCGGGTGGGGGCATGTGTTTCAATTTGGAGATGATGGAGGAGTGTCTGTCAATAGCGACAGTGCAAGTGTTCTGATAAGGTGTCACATAGGGATTAGGAGGCAGGTGGGGAGGGGTTCGAGCAGGCCGGGACAATGAATTCTGAAATAATTCTATGCAGTTCCTTGCTCGGGTTCCGAGAGTTTAAGATTCGGTTCCCATAGAATGCTTTGTTGCTTCTTCTGATTTCTAGTCTGTAGGCTCTAGTTAGTATTGCTAGGGCGGTTTTGTTCTGGGCCGTAGGGGTGGTTCTCCAGGTCCGTTCCAGCCCCGGTGCTTGATTGTTTTTAGTGATTTGAGGTTGGTGGTGTACCACTTGGGTGTGGGCCCTGATCTCTGAGAGGACTGTTTTGTAAGTTTGAGGGGTGTAAGGTCCTTCGAGAGTCAGAGGTCAAAGAGTTGAATGGGGGTGGCCCTTCCTGGAGGGTTTGTGTTGGGAGAGAGGAGGGAGTTTGCCTAGATCTGGGGTGATGACGACTTTATTCCATAGTGGAATGAGGGTTGGGGGTTGGTGGAGGTCTGGTATGACCTTGGGTGTGAGCTGAGGTGGTCAGTGGTACAGAGAAGAATATTGCTGAGTGATCAGTCCATGATAGGGGGCGTGGGGACAGTGTGGATATGTTTGCAGTGGTGAAGATTGCATAAAGGGTGCAACCTCCAGTGTGGGTGGGTGGGTGAGGAGATGTGCTGTGTCAGGTTGAATGCTATAGGTTGTCTGTGAGAGATCATGTTATGTGGTTTGAGGGTGAGTCAAACCAGATGTGGAAATCTCCTAAAATGTTAAGTGTTGGATGGAGATTGAGGATGGTTGTCAGAGCATCACAGAGCGAGTCTGCAAAGTTTTTGTTGTACCCAGGGGGCCTGTAGATAAGTAGAAAGCTGTGTGAGGCGGAGGGTGAGATTTTACCAGAAGGGATTTGTAGTCTGTGGTGTTGGCTGAGGTGTCCTTAGTTATTAGTGGCAATTGGTGTTTGTGTAGTATCGCAAGTCCACCACCCCTTTGTGGTCTACTCCGAGCAATAAGGTTGTACCCGGATGGGAAGGCCTCGGGCGCGATGGGCTCGTAATCATCGGCAAACCAGGTCTCTCTGATGAACAGGATGTCTAGATTTTCCTCTGAGATGAGATCGAAGATGTGGAATTTGTTTTTGGAGACTGATCTGGCGTTGATCAGGGCGCAGGAGAATAGGTGTGCTATGTTTTCAGGTGCTGGATGGGTCTGGGTGCGAGTGGTAGGAGGAGGGGGAGGGTGCATGGGGTTGAGGGGAGTGACCACAGGGGCGCGTTAGAGAGAGTGGGTTGGTCGTGCTGGGTGGGGACAAAAGGGTGGGTGTTGGAGGGTGTGGGGAGGAGGCGTGTGGAATAGGAGTTGGACCAGGGGGAATGGGCAAAGAAGGGAATAGGGTTAGCACAGGATTAGGTTCCGGTGGGGAGGTTTGGGCCCTATCATGAGGGGGCAGGGTATGGGATCTGGGTTGGAGAATGAGAGAAGTTAGCAGCGGCCTGCTTTGGTCTTGGTCTGGGCCATTCCTTGACTTCCGGTCAGCCCATGGGGTGTGGGTGAGAGCGGGGGGGCGGGGGCTTTGGAAGTTGGGGTTTTGGCCAGGGCTGCTCTTGCTGCGCTAAGAGAAGGAAAGCGTGATTTGGGGTGCTATGTTGCTCAGTCAAGGAGCGAGCAGAAGGTTTAGGTGAGTAGTTGCCGGGGGTGGGGGTCAGAGGTTTGGTTTACCTGCGTCGCTGGGTGGTCTGGAATATTCCGGGGGACAATGTTTTCTGCTCCCGCTCTCCTTCTTGCCGTTCTTTATTTGGGGAGTGAGATTTACTTGGAGGGTGTAGCGGGTGGGAGGTGGAAGGCTGGGATGATGGGCTGTGCGTTCAGGATGGTTGAGTTGGGGTGTGGGGAGTCTCGTCAGGCCTACTGGTGCGCCAGCATGCAACTCTGATTTGGCCAGTGTGTGGCAAGGCGTCTAGGCTATGGGAGGGGTGAATCGGATTTTGTGACTGAGTAGGGGACACGTCCAGCTGGGCATGTCCAACTCGGTATGTACTTGTCTGGCCTTGTGGAGCTGGTCAAGGTATTAGGGGCGGGTTTGGGGTAACTGGATAGAGGGGGTAGGGGGTGTGAAAACACCTTGATTCGAGTTTCCTGGATAGTGGGAGAGAAGGCCTAGGTCTCACAGTATAGCAATCAGTGGAACACACCCAGATTCGAGTTTCCTGGATAGTCGGAAAAACGTCTAGATTTCAAAATATATCAATGAAAAAACATACCTAGATTAGAGTTTCCTGGATAGTGGGAGAAAGGCCTAGGTTGCAAAATATATCAATCAATGAAGGCACACCTACATTTGTGTATCCTGGGTGGTGGGAAAAGGCCTAGGTTTTAAAATATATAAATCAATGAAAACACACCCAGAATCGAGTTTCCTGGATAGTGAGAGAGAAAGCCTATGTTTAAAATGTATCAATCAATGAAAAACACATCTAGATTCCAGTTTCCTGGATAGTGGGAGAAAGGCCTAGGTTACTAAATACATCGATCAATGAAGAGACACCTAGATTTGTCCATCCTGGGTGGTGGGAAAGGGCCTAGGTTGCAAAATATATCAATCAATGAAGACACACCTAGATTTGAGATTCCTTGATGGTGGGGAAAAGGCCTAGGTTTCAATATGCAGCCGTCAATAACAGAAGACACATCTGGATTTGCCTTTTTGAAGAATGACTAGCTTGCAACTATGGGTGGATTGGTGGGATAGTTTAGTGTCGTTCAGGGATGGTTGTCCCCTCTGTTTGTACCTTGCCTACCTTGTCAGTTGTTGCTGGTTGGCCGCTGCCTGCTTTCCTTGTTGACACCATCTGGGGCTGCTCTGCAGGGGCTGTCCTTTGTCTTGGGGCAGTAATGGGCAGGGGGTGCCCTTGCGCAATTCATGTTATAAAGGCCCTGGGCTGATTAGGGTGTGGGTGGCATTATGCCTCGGCAACCACCAAACTGGTCGGGGGGGGGGGTGGTGGAGCCCAGGGGGCAAGTGGCCTGCACAAATACTAATTTGAGCCACACAGCGCCCAAAAGGGGCACTCTGTCTTCAGAGTATCACTCACCTGTGCCTTGGAGCTAAGCTCTAGTCTTGAGACACTTGGATAGTGGAAGAGAGTGTCTAAAGTGGAGTTGGAGGTATAGAAGTGAATGTAGTAATAACTAAATTTGTACAGTTTGGTTATAGTGCTGTTAGAGGGATGGGATGGTTGGGTTGGTCAGTTTAGTGAGGAGTAGCAACGGTTGCGCCCGCTCCGTGGCCACACTTAGTCTGACAGTGGCTGCTGGTTGGTGGCTCACAAGCTGACAGTCTGGAGCAGCTTCTTCCTCAGGCGCTGTCCTTTGCCTCAGGGTCCTTCGCTGAAGGGGCTGCCCGGGTTGGGGCCTGCCCTGAGAGGTTGGACTAAAGAGGTCCTCATAGTCAATCAGGGACGGTAGGCAGAAAAGAAGTGGATGGATGCACGGGGGTGGCGCTGGAGAGCGCCCGGTTGATTTCTTTAGTTTTAGAGAAGAAAATTGGGCACATGGCTAAAGGCCCAATCAGGCGATGGGGGCGGACAGGGAGGTGGGCGCATAAGGGAGAGAAACAGGAAGCAGGATGGGGCTGGAGGGGGGACTCCGCAGGCCACGATGTAGATCTAAGTTGCACCGCAGACTGCAAAAATTACTTTAATGGGCTGCGCAGGAGCATTGCTCAGTGGTATGCTGGAAGCAATTTACCAGTGTCCTTTGGGTCAAACTGCCCCCAGCCAATGACACTCGTCCTCCTAAGCTCCACCCTGGGTGTCCATCTTCAGATTTGGTCGCACTTTTCCAGCGTTGGGAGTCTTCATGCTTTGCTCCTCGAAAATCGTAGGTTATTTGCTATTTTCTGTAGAAATCTTCCATCTCTACTTTGTCAACCGTCACGTGGTGACACGTTATCGGTGAAGATCTTCAATCCACCGTCAGATCTTTAACCCATAGTGCCAACAGGCTCAGGCTTGGGCCTACATCTCGACACCTTGACCATGGCATCAGCCATGAAGAGCATCTTCAGGGCCTGTGAAAGCTGCGGCCTGAAGAACATCTTCGTCGAGGACCGGCACCTCAAGTGCCTTTATTGTCTTCATCTGGACTATAGCACGAATGTATGCTCCATCTGCCAATGCTTCTTGTTGAAGACCAAGACGGATCATTACCGGAGGTTAGTGGCATGAATCGAGGAAGGGAAGGCCTCTGATGTGGCCTCCAGGCACTGTCATGCCTCATCCAAGTCTGGTAGGTCCTCTGAGTATATTCCCTCTTGTAAGAAGAGGTTGAGGTTCTTTGTCGATGCTTTCTTTGCAAAGATTCAAAATAATACGAAATCCCACGCTCCAACGGCATCCTAGTCAACGGTCCCTGTGGTTGCGGGACCAAGTTCTGGAAAGGGTTGATGGTTAGCCTGCTGCCTGCTGGCTGGTGGATGACCGCCATCCGCGAGGAAATTGCTCACTCCGTCCAAGACCAAATCATCCAAGAGCAAATCTTCTTAGGATGAGGACGCATGATGGCACCTCCGTTGTCAATACTGTCAGAGACCCGTCTACAACAACTTCATCCATCAGGACCGTCGCCCCATTGACGAACCACTTCGTCGACGAAAGCCTCGTCATCGAGCACCCCGTCGATGATCCTGTCGGGCAAGTCGGGAAAAACAATTCTTCCTTCAGAGACAGTGTCAACAACCGTCATCTTTATCTCCACAACCGTCACTATGACCAGGGTCTCTCTGCCTCCTAGACCTCTGTCAACGGTCCCAACTACGATCCCGTCAACAACTGCACCTATTCCTGCTCCTGTCATAGCCTCCTTCCTGAGAAGCTCTGATCTGGTGAGAGACTTGCCTCCAGCTCTGGACTTCCTGCCCAGGCCCACCAAGACAGTGTTCACTCTGGCTCCTATGGGATCCCCCAGGAGATCACAACATATCTACACCAGTTTTGAGGAGGACCTGACTGAAGATTTTAATTCAGATCAGGAAGGGGGCCATGGCCCCATGCCTCATGAGGGATCACCGTCCCATGAGCCTTACCAGCCATTAAGCCCTCCAAGGGGCTAACCCACCTGCACCTACTTCTGCACCAAGGAACATGTCCCTGGACATCCTAACCACCCTGCATACATTGATGGCAGAAATTCAGCAGCAGCTGACTACTGCTCCTGTACCTGGTGCAGCCAAGAGTCCCACAAGGCCATCTTGGCAACAGCACCCATTACCCCTTGGCCAGTGCTAGGGGCCCTGCCCCTGTGGCAGGGGAGCCAGTTCACACAGATACTGGCAGAGACACTGACACCATTGCAACTCACACAGATGAGTATGACTACATTCCTGCTTCACCCCAGATGAAATTGGCTCCTTCCACTCACTCTCGAGGACTGCCAAGCTCTTCAATCTGGTGCCAGAAGAGAAGAGGAAAAGAAGGAAGGCTTCCTTTTTCAATGGTGAGAGTCCGCTAAGAGACCATTATGTCTGTCCCATTGTTGGATGACATATGGGAAGATGGATTGGCAATCATGAAGGCTCCAAATACTGTGCCTGCGAAGCATGACAGGCTGGAGAAGAAATAATGGGTTCCTGGTTCATCTTCAGAGGTCTGTCTCCCCTGGACTTGGTAGTATCGGTCACTGCCAGAAAGAGGTCCTCAAACCACTCATTATCGTCCATCTTGCCTCTGGACCAGGAAGGCAAGAAGCTCGATGTGGCTGGCAAGCGCATCATTACCACAGCAGCCCCCACCATCAAGGACGCCCACGCCATTGCCATCCTGTCAAGGTATGATATTGAGCTGTGGTACAACCTGGGGCCCATCCTTGACTTCCTCCCTCGTGACAAGAAGGCTGAAACTTTGGCCCTGTTCCAGGAAGGAGAAACAGCTTCGGACCACGCCATCACTGTCGCACTTGCCAAGCAGACTCAGGTTTTCGCCAAATGGCGAATGGTGTAGCTCTCCAGCACCAGAGTTGGCTGAAGGCCACGAATGTCCACACAGACGTGCAGAACAAAGTCGTTGACATGCCGTTTGATGGAGACAGGCGTTTGGGAAGGCGGTAATGACACACTTCAGGCCATCAGGACCGACACAGAGGCGGCACACTCTCTGGGGACCCTGCAGCAAAGAAGGTCATCCTTTCGTTCCCTGAAGAGAAGAGTCTCTAGATCATCCAAGGGGTACACAACCACCTATCGTCAGCCCTCCCAGCTCCACCACCCAGGAGGCCTACAGGGCTCGCTCCCAGGCATACGGCAGTGGCACCCAGCATCGATGTCATCCCCCATCTAGCACACAGACGTCCAAGTAGGCCTGAACAGGACCCGGGCCCGCACTTGTGCACCCGTGTGGGAGGCCGACTATCAAACGTTGTCGATCAGTGGCAAAAGATCTCCATGAACAAATGGGTACTGGAAGTTGTTCAGCAAGGGCACGCTTTAGATTTTCAAGACAAGTGCCCCCGCATTCCTCCTGTCATGCCACAAGAACTACACATGGCCCACCTGCTACAGGAGGTTCAGGCCATGTAACAGAAAGGGGCCATATAAACAGTCCCTCAGCGCCTCTGGTGTGTACTCCAGATACTTTCTGGTAAGTCTGGGGGGGAGGGCGACCTATCCTAGACCCGCAATGCCTCAATAAGTTTTTAAAATCCCAAAAGTTCAGAATGGTCATGTTGCAGCGCATGCCTAACCAGCTGGAGGAAGGGATTTTCTGGCGACTCTCGACTTGGAGGATGTGTGCTTCCACATCGCAAAAACACTGGAAGTTCCTGCGTTTTGTTGTCCAGGGGCACAATTATCAATTCAAGGTCCTTTCCTTCAGCCTGAAATTGGCCAGAGGGTGTTCACCAAATGCTTGGCCCCCAGAAGCAGCACATCTGTGCCGCAAGGGAATCCAAGTCTACTCTTACCTAGATGATTGGCTCATTTGGTCCAGCTCCCACGCACTGGCAACCCAGCATACAGCAGAGACCGTAGGATTCTCGTTCATCTATCTGAAGTCCTGCATGGTGCCATCTCAGAACGTGCTGTTCCTGGACGACTGGCTCCACACAGTCTCGTGTCTGGCGACTCCCTCGGAAGAGAGGGTGGAAGGCCATTCTGGGAAAGGTCCAACGGCTGTCAACCGCGTCTGTCGCAACTGTCCGGTCCATCTAATCCTTGCTGGGGATGATGTCTTCCTGCATCCATCTGGTCCCCTTTTGCAGGCTCCAAATGCAGCCCTTCCAAGATTTTCTGGTTGGCAGCAGATTGCAGCAAGACACAGGCACATGGACAGACAAGAATGCCCTCAATCGGACATTCTATCAAGCTCTTCAATGGTGGTCAGTTTGGCTACACCTCACTCAAGGAGCTCCCTTCCAGATCCTTCTGTACCAGGCTGTAGTCACTACCGATGCCTCTCTGGTGGGTTGTGGAGCCCACACGGGACATTCTCACGCTGGAGGCCTCTGGCTCCCAGAGGAAAAGTAGTTAAACATAAATGTCCTGGAACCACAGCAGTCTTCTGGGCTCTCAGATCGTTCCAGCCTCAGCTACAGGGGAAAGTGGTGCAGATATTCACGGACAACACCACCACCATGTTTTACATCAGAAAACAGGGCCGGACGCATTCCTCTGCTCTCTCCCTAGAAGCCCAGTCACTATGGCGCTAGGCCATTCTTCAAGGCATGTTCCTCGTCTCCTTTCACCTGGCAGGCATCAAGAACACCATTGCAGACACTCTCAGCAGGGAGCTGTGGTCCAGCCACTAGTGGGAGCTTCAGCAAACGCAAGTGTTGCGCCTCTTCACGGTGTCAGGTCTTCCTCAGATCGACTTTTTCGTGACAGCTGCCAACTCCAAGTGTCAGACATTTTCCAGTAGATATCCTCAGCTGAGGAGTCTAGGGGATTCCTTCTGGTTCCCATGGGAAGGTCTCTGCCTGTACGCCTTGACCCCCCCAATTCCGCTACTGCTACGTTTGATCAACTCACTCCAACAATGCCACTGCAGGATTATCAAGTGAAATTCCGGCCTTGTGGCATCAGAACCATATACTACTTTCCATTGGGACAAGGTGGTGCTCCGGACACACCCTTCGTTTCGCCCAAAGGTGGTGCAGTCGTTTCACCTCAACGAATAAATATTCTTTCCAATGCTCTTTGCAAATCCAAAAGAAGAGGCAGAAAAGGTGTTACACTCGCTCGACGTCAGGAGAGCTCTGAAATTCTACCTGGACAGGAAAAAGGTCTTCCGCAAGTCAGATGCCTTGTTTGTGACATTCAGTGGTTCGAAACCAGGCTGCCAGGCTTCAAAGGCCTCGATAGCTCGGTGGATGGTAATGCAAGAAGCATACAAGGAACATTACATGAAGATACCAACGTCGATGCATGCTCATGTGCTCAGAGTCAAGGCAACAGCAGTAGCCTTCAAAAGGCACGTGCCATGGCAAACAATCAGCAGTGCTGCCACTTGGGCTACCCCCTCAGCATTCTGCAAGCATTATTGCTTAGACGCTATTGCTAGATCAGAGGCGGCCTTTCGGCAAGCGCTCCTAAAGAACTTGTTTTCTTAGGGATTGCAACGTCTCTCCTCCCAGGGGCTTCCATCAGTGGTAATCGCCCAAATAGTATGGAGGAAAGGGGACGGGATGTAGGAGGAATTACAGGTTACGCACCATAGTGACCAACGTACTCCTAGTCCATAGTCCCCTTTCCTCCACACGTATTACCTTCCTCCCCCCTTAATAAGCAACATTGTTAGGCCAGTGTAATATAGCTGACACGTGTAAGAGGAGTGAGGTGTGGCACCGGTGGGCAGAGTCAAAGGAGTGCATGCTCCCAGGGCCGCACCACTTGCGCGCAACTAACTTTAAAGGGGAAAGACATTTGTTTTGGTCAAAAAGGTTCAGTTCCCGTTCCTAGCGCGAGGGATGCCCATATCGTATGGAGGAAAGGGGACTATGGACTAGGAGTACGTTAGTCACTACGGTGAGTAACTTGTCATTTCTACAGCATGGGTCTTGGATAGATTCACATGCAAACTCTCCCTCATTCCCCACTCTGGTTGTTCTTGGTTCATACTGCCACTTTACATGCACTACCAAATCTGAAGATGGCCACAAGGGGTGGAGTTTAGGAGGACAAGTGTCATTGGCTGGGGCATTATGACCCAAAGGACACTGATGGGCTATAGAGGAGACAAGCAGTTTAAAGCTAAACTGCTTTCTTTTTACCAAGGATTCCCAGCCTGACTGGGAATATTCATGAGCATGTGAATCCATGCAAGACCCATGCTAGAGAACAAGAGTTAGAGGTGAATAACTTGTTCCTTCATGCGTCGAGGTCCCTCCAAATGTTTTTTTTTCTGACAAGAGGGGGCTTGAAGTGATGCGTGAGTACAGAAGATAAAGAAGGTGTAAGGCGTCTGTGTACTTTCAACTCCAAGAGGGGAGGAAGGATGGGCGCATGTGAATCTAAGCAGATTCAAGCATCAGAAATACGATTACGGTAAGTAATGTATGTCTTTTGAGGCTTGTGGTTCTGCTTAGAATCACATGCTGTGTGTAGCCCAGCAAGCAGTACCAGGAGATGGTAGTGGGATGTTAGAAGGTACAGCAGCAAAAAGATGTTTTAACACCTCCTGACCCACTTGTGAATCTCTCTTAGAATGTCTATCTAAGCAGTAATGCTATGTAAAGGTGTGAATAGAACTTCAGGTAGCTGCTTTGCAAATGGCATCTAAAGATACATTTGCAAAAGATAAAGTAGGCCCTGTGCCTCGAGTAGAGCGTGCTCTGGGCGTAAAAGGTAAAGTCCTCTTTGAAATAGAATAACACATCTGGATACATTTCACAATCCATTTTGAAATAGCTGACTTTGAGACAGGATCCCCTTCTCTTCCAGTGGCTATGGAAACAAAGAACTGTTTTTTTTTTCACATAGTGGTTTAGTTTTATTTGGGTGTAATACATTACATTCTGACATCTAATGTATGGAGACTTCTGTCCGCTGAATTTGTAGGTTTTCAGAAGAATGCCAGAAATCTAATAGATTGATTAACATGGAACTTGGAGATTAATTTAGGAGAGGAGCATGGATGTGTGCGCAAAACCACTTTGTCCTTGTGAATGGTGACAAATGGATCTTGAACTGAGAGCGCCTGCAGTACACTCACCCTCCTTATAGATGTAATGGCCACGAGAAATAAGTGAGACTCTTAAGACTGGCTTTATGCATTGGCTGAAAAGGAGGGCCCATAACTTTAGTAAGGACTACATTCAAAACAAATCTGAGAATTGGTTTTGAAATTGGATGGTGTAATCGTTTGACCCCTTCTATAAAGGCTTTAATGACGAGGACATTCTACAAAGAGAATTTCTTCTGTGAGCTGGTCTAAGCAGAGGGCAGCTCGATGCACGCTCAGTGAATTAATGACTTGTCCTGAATCCAAAAGGTACAGTAGGGTTAGAACAATATGAAAAGGTGAGCAGTCAATAGGATTGATGCTACGTGATCTTCACCAAATGACAAAGCGTTTCCATTTATTGAAATAGCAGTGTCTGGTATTTGGTTTATGTGGCTCTTTAAGAACGTCCATACATCTGTGAGGCAGATTGAAATGCTCAAACTTTATTAATTCAAGAGCTAAGCTGCTAAATTCAGTGTTTGAGGACATGGATGCAGTGCTGATCCCTAATTCTGGGACAGCATGTTTAATGGGCATGAACATTTGACTGGAGGACAAAGAGACATCGTCATTAGGTGTGAGAACCATGTCTGCCGGGCCCACATTGGCGCTATTAGGATAAGTTTGACCTGTTCCTAATGCATCTTGTGGACTATTCTGTTGAAGAGGGGAGTCGGGGGCAGGGAGGTGGTGAAGGGTAAGCAAATTTCCATGACCAATTCATCCACAGGTTGTTCTCCTTGGACCTTGTTTGGGGGCATCTGGAGGCAAAGTTTGGGCATTGCCCATTCTCCAGTGCTGTGAAAAGATTGATATGTGGATGACACCATTCTGTGAAGATGTTGTGTAAAATGTTGGTGTGCAACTACCACTCGTGAAAAGTATTCATTTAAAATCTCTGTCTGGTTCATCATGCGTTTTATGGTAGAGGTGCAGAATATTTGCAGGCCACATTTTGCCCATATATTCCTACTAGGTTCTCTGCTCGGTTGTTATTGTTATCGGGCTAAATATTGCCATATTGGCAGTCGAGTGTCATCTATTGCAGCTGCCAAGCTTTGGAACTCTCTTCCCCTAACAATTTGTGCCACAGAGAACCACCCATTATTTAGGTTGACCTTGAATACCTATTTGTTATAATTATTTTGGTTCCCTGTTGGCTGTCTTTCCTCCATCGTTTGCCAGCATCAAGATGCCTTTGGGAGAATGTCTGAGCTCTATAAATTCACATAACATAACTCCTGTTCTATGGGAAGTTGTACGTTTCTGCTGAGGACATCTGCTAGAAGATTGTGTTCCCCTGCGACAGGAGTAACATGTTGTGTTTCAGTGCCTGAATCCATATGTTCTGGGCTAGATCGGACAGACCTGGAGAGTGTGTCCCACCCTGTTTATATAAAACATGGCTGTAGTGCTTTCTGTTAGGACTAGAACTGTTTTCCTGTGTAGCTGGTCTTGAAAGGCTTTTAGAGCTTTGAACACTGCTAACAGCTCTAACAGGTTGATGTGCTTGTTTGATTCCACAGGCTGTGCACTGTATGATGGAGATAATGTGTTCCCCACCCTGACAGGGAAGCGTCTGCTGTAAGAGTGGCTTCTATTGCTGGTGTGGTGAATGATTTCCCTTTGAGAAGATTTTCCCTTGACCACCGCTGCAGAGACGGAACTAGACTGCCAGACAACCACTGGATGGTCCCACAGACCACTTGCTTGAGACCATTGTCTTGTGAGCCACTCTTGCATCGGGCACAAGCGCAGGTGGGTGTGAGCAACGAGATAGATGCAGGAAGCCATAATTACGAGTAGGCGCATGGCCTTGCGTACAGTTATCTGAAGATTTGGCTACATATTGTGGAATTTGTAAGGGCATGTTTTGGAACCTCTCGTTGTGAGGCGGGTGAACTAAACCGTTGTTTCTCCGAATTAAGGCTCCAAGGAATTTCTTTACTTGCTGAGAATGAGACTTGACTTGGTTTAGTTGATTTAGAACCCTAATTGGAAAAGTAGGTTGATTGTATTTTGGGAATTCTCTAGACACGCTTGGGGTGTGTCTCTTGTAATTAGCCAGTCGTCTAGAAAAGGATACACGGGAATGGACATTCTGCAAAGGTGGGCCACCACCACTGCTAGAACCCTGGTAAATACTGTTGGCACGAAGGCTTTGCCGAATGGAAGTACTTTGAATTGATAATTAGTGTTTCCCACTTTGAACCTGTGCGCTGGCAACATTGAAATATGAAAGTAAGCATCTTTTATGTCTAATGTTGCCATATGATCCCCTTGCTTGAGAAGGGGAGTTACCTTCTGCAGTGTAGTCATCCTCATTTTTGTGGCTTGACAAACTTGTTTGCAGGACGTAGATTTAACACAGGGCACATGGTCAATTCCTTTTTGGGTACAAGGAAGTACACTGAATAAATACCCTTGTTTACCTCTAGAAAAGGGATGAGTTCTATGGCTTAATTCTGAAGTAATGTGTCGACTTCTGCTTGCAAGATGAGCTGATGTTCTTTCGATATCCTTCTGTCTTTCGGCGGATGGTAACAAGGTTTTAAAATAAATTCTATTGAGTATCTTCCTGTGTTGGTAGTCAGCACCTGAATGATGAAATTCGACCTCCTACTGGAGATGCATGAGAAGGAACCTTGATGGCAAAGTCATTTTCTGGCAGGGGTAGGGGAGACTCTAGAGGCTGCACACCTACCTCTACCTTTGTCTCATCTGAAACCTCAGTGTTGTGATGCCTGGTAACTAGAGTTTATACCCGGGGCGTGTACCACACAGAGGAACTGGATGAGAACCCTGAATGTGGGATCTGGGAAAGGCTTGAAAGTGAAAGGTATGACAGGTTTTGAAAACTCTGCATTGCACATACGGTTTATTAGATATTTGGCTTAGGGACTTTAGCGTGTCATGCTCCTTTTTCGCTGTTTCTAAAGCCTTATCCACAGCTTTACCAAACAAGACTGATTCCTCAATGGGTTTGTTAATCAGGGTGGCTTGTGTTTCTGGTTTGAACCCAGAATTACGCAGCGAAGAGTGGTTCTTTAATAAGGTACCCTGAGCAAGGACTTTGCCTGCTGTTTCCACGGACTCTAAGGTATTTTTATTGAAATCATGGGTAACTTGTCGAACCTCCTTTATGATGTTTAGTAATTAAGATTTGGTTGGCTCAGGGACGTCATTTAAGTTATTTTGGAGTAAACCCCACTGGACATCGCTGAAGCTTGCCAACAGAGTTGTGTTATTTGCAATGCGTACTGAGTAGGCAGTTGAAGCAGTGACCCTTTTGTCTAAAGCATAAAGCTTCTTGCATTCTTTATCTAAAAATGCCTCGGTACTAGATGGGGGCACTCCAGCATGCTTTCTAGTGGTAGTGACTACGAGCGAGTCAAGTGTTACATGACCCCGAATATAGAGGGTCAGTTGGTGCAGGTCTAAAGATCTTTTCCACTCGTGGGTTAACTGCCCATGTGCGGGATGGTGTGAGAAGGGACGGTGCGATTCTCTTCTTAATGGAGTTTAATAAGGGGCTAGAATGGCTGACAGCCTTTTTCTCCTTTAAAATCAGGATCTGGCACAATTTCTTGTGTTTGGATCTGAAAGTGCTCTGCTGCTCTTTTAAGCAGATTATTAAAAAGGAGTTGATCATCAATGGGGGACGTGTCTCTCGGCTGCTCCAGAGGATCATCGTCATCCCCAAAAATAACATCTGGCTCATCCAGGGTATTGTGAGTGGGAGTTGCTGGCCAAGTACCCTGATCAGCTTCCCCTTGCCAAATACTCTGATCCTTATCCCATTGGTCTTTGTGATAGTATAAATCACCCTGATCATCTTGGACATCTTGAAAAATATTAGAAGTGTCTTCAGAGACATCATGTGCTCGAGAGTGATAGTCGGGGAGATTTGGGAGGTGGCTAACCATCATCTAGGAATAGAGTTGTTTTGTTTAATAGGGTATCTTTCCATAAAAGTTACAAACTCAGACACCATGTCCATTGTTTTCTCAAATGTTTCTTCTGTCCATGTACCTGTTCTTAGGACTTCAAGAAGGGGGAAACACAATGGGCCTGATCACGACTTTGGCGGTAACCCTTAAATCCGGCGGTAGCGCTAATACCGCCGGATTTAAGGGTCCGCCAAATCAGGACTTCGGCGGATTTCGCCCCAGCTCTTAGCTGGGGTGAAATCCGCCGAAAATTTGCGCTATTACCGCCGGCGGGAAATCCGCCGGCGGTAAGAGCGCAAATTTTCCCCATTGAGCCCAATGGGGAATGGGCATTCCCGAATGGACTCAATGGGGAATGGGGAATTACATTACCGCCGAACTCGTGATCCGGCGCTATAAGCGCCGGGGAGTTCGGCAGTAGGGCTAATACCGCCGGCGATAATACAGCCGGCATTACCGCCAAAGTCGTGATCAGGCCCAATGTCTTCTGGATCTGGAGATATTTTACCATGCAGGGATTTAGACAAAGTGTCAGTAGCCTTGGTGTAAGTAGAGGAGGGTACTGGTGTAGTTACAGGGGATCCAGACGGCTGTGTTGGCACCTGTGCTGTTGGTTTAGTGTGTTTTCCCCCCATGTTTTTGCTTGAAAATATGTTTCAACAGCTGCTTTGACATATCTGAATCAGTAGCCGACAGGTGTTTCAGTGCAGCAATTTGTTTTTCTTTACATTTGTAGCCATGCGGCAAGCACGAAAGTACAGCCGGCTTCGAATGCAAGGGTTTGATTACTTTTGACAAAACCTTAGACGAAACTTCAGTTACTGTGGAAGCCCCTTTTAACGATCCCGTCAAAGGGTAGCTTGGGGTTGTGTGTCTTTGTCGCCAGAGGACTTCCCCGAAGCAGAACTTTCGGCCCGCCTAGTGGGGCTGGGAACAGACGCCTTCTCTATGTCTTTGGCTTCCGAAACTGAGCCATAGCTGCTGAGCGCTTCCTCGTCTGAAGCAACAGCGCAGGTTGGGGAATGGGATTTGGCCTGCATGGTGTAGGCAGCCCATGGCTTGGTGCCCCTGTCTTTAATCATTTTAGGCTTAAAAGGCTTGCAGGATTTGCAATGCAGTTTGACGTGATCATGTGGAAGGCACCTTTTACACACACAGTGTGCATCTTTCCATGGATATTTTTTTATTTCAGGAAGGACCGAATTTAAATGGCGTCTGTTCATAATTTTGTATACATTTAGCAGCAGCAGCTAGACAAATATCAATTGAAATGAAAGGAAAGAGGTATTCTATAAAAGGAATGTAAATGTGGAAGGCCCACCCGCTTTCCCTACAGCAAAAGGCCAAAGCCTGGTGAGAGCCACAGCCAGCCATCCAGAAGGCAATGTTTGTCAAAGCTACATACAGTAGTCACCGTACATTGTTAGTCGAGACAGCAGTCGAAAGAGTAATGATCTGAAATATTAATCTATTTAAACTGCAATTTACATCAAGTAGCAAAGCTACAAGCTCTGCATATGAGACTGACCACGATGGTGGAAAAGGCCAATCTGAGGGACCTCGATGCATGAAGGATCATGAGTGTACAATACACGTTACGCAGGGATAGTAGGACAAGCACGCCCAGTCGACCTCCCTTTTCGAAACTCGAAAACAGAATGCAATACTCTGCACCTACCACTCAGCCTATGCACAACATGTGATTCTAAACAGATCCACAACCCTCAGAAATATATATATTATGTTTTTAAAATGTGTACATTTTGGGAATGGTAGGTTAAAGTTTACCACAGACTCCTGTTGCACTGTTTGAAGCAGCCATTGCTTAGTAGTTGTAACCTACCAATACACACTGCATTGCAGGAGCAGCATTGCTAATACCGTAACTCACTTGTTTGTTGTAGATTGGTGTTAATAGAGTTTGTTTGTATACTGATGATGTATATGTGTGCTTGTTTGTACTAAGCATGTGAATGTCAGTTACTGTTTGGTGTGATATATCATATATAGTAGTAAGATAATATGTTTTTATTATAGTTATTTTTAGATGTGTGGTTGTATGGTTTGGTATTTAATTAAAGCTGTTGCAAATAAGTCCCCTATTTAACACAGTAATGGGTGGAGGGGTGACCACAGGGATCAGTAAATGCCCTAGAGCTCCCCAAGTGTGCTATCTGGTGACAGAGGGGCTCAGCAGATGTCCCTTTCAGGGAAGTACCGTTACATTCCTCAAGGAGAAACAACCCTTATGAGACAGGAAGAAGAGGGTCCAGATCACTACCCATGGGAAAATCCTTAAGAAAATCCACCCCAGCAGAGTTCCGCTTTGTTTAGGGGATACGCGGGTGAGTTGGCCAACTGTTCTGTTGGTAAGAATGATGGTTTGACTGCGTAACAGCTGTAGAAAACTAAATAAATGAAAGTGAAATGAAGAATACCTTCAGTGAAAGTAAACAGAGCTGTCGTGAGGAATGTGAGTACCAAGTTAGATCCCTCGTAGGTACAATGAACCGTTATGGAGGAAAGGAATTGTTTACACATTCCAAGAACTGCAACACCACAGGCACAGAAAAAGGGCCCTTTCTCATGTCTCCTTTTGAAAGCTGGGAGGGGCTGCCAGACAACCCTTAATTGTACTTATACTTAACCCCGACTTTGTAATAAACAACTAAAATGTCACAACTGTGCTGGGGAGCAATATTGTTATCATGGCACCGATTTACTTGAGAACTTGCACAAGAAACTAGCACATGTTAAACTGCTGGATGGGTGCCTCAAAAAGAGCATCACGCCAAGTGCCTCCTCACAACCTCTTAATAGCGCAGCATGCAGGTTCAGTGTTTGAGTGAAGCCCACTGCCACAAGCTTGTATCAACAGATCCTACAAGGAGGACACAGCTCTATGGCTGGGTAACAGGCTCTCTGTGCCCAGGTCGATGCAATCAAGATGATGGTTGTTCTGCTCTGCTTCATTCCTCGGCACCAAAAGGACCAGCAGAAACCGAGGGAACACGCTCGGATCGAACTCCCAGCGAATCATCTCATTGCACACTTCTCGTTTGAGCTAGACGTAAACGGGTCGATTTGGCGGAAGCTCCCACACATTCCTCCAGTATCTCTCATGCCATGGAAGTATAGCCAATGCAGGCTATACCAGAAGCGATTTTCGGAGCAAACATTTGGGGATATCTAGATATTAATAATCTAATAACAGAGAAAATAGGATCCTGAAACTGCTCCTGAACCTCACAATTAGCACTCCAAATATTCCGACTAGAATGGAGCTGTGTTGGGACGGTATTTCATTTCCATTGAAAATGACACTGCTCCTTTATTGGCTAAAATTATGGAATAACTCTTAATTAAAAGTACACCTTGATGGAGTGCGGGAGTGACATAATTCAGCAAGGCGGTATGGGTCTCTCTTGGTTTTCCTATGTCAGAAAGATGTCAAACAAAATGAATTTACCATTTCTATGGAGTGATCATGTATGCTTTGGACCACACTATAAATCTGTGTTGAGGAATTTCTTTTTTTTTATTGGGTATTTATAATGCACCTATGAAGCCAAATGGTGTTTCAAGGCACATCAAGACAAGGGAGTGGGAGGAAACAAAGACAATAACGTTCCTGCTAGGCCTGAGACATTCAGATCATGCAAGTGCCGTAACAAGAATTCAAGGTAAAGGGGGGAGAGTGGAGGTGAAGGTTGGGATTGGGGGGGGAGACAGACAAAAAACATTCCTACTAAGTTGTGAGACAATTCGGAGTGTGCAAATGCAGTAACAGACGGGAGGAGGGGAGGTGTAGGTTGGGATGAACAGGGAGGAAGACAAACAATGACATTCGTACTAGTGGGCCTACTCTGGGCATTACAGACTTGGCACTGGATTGGTTGACCTTCTTTTTGAATAGGCCCTCCCAAGTACAACTGGGATCTTTTCACTGCTCCACCTCACTCTCTGCCTGTGGCGTCCCTCAGAGCTCTATCCTCTCACCACTTTTCGACATTTACCTTGCCCCTCTGGCCCACTTGATCTCCACTTTCTCCCCTCTTTTCCAGAGTTATGCTGATATGACACAGCTCTCCTTTAAGCTCCCGTCTTCTTCCTCCCTCATTCCCAACTGCCTGACTGCTATTCAGGCATGGTGTGCTGCTAACGATTTCTGCCTTGATGCCAGTAAGACTGAGATCCTTCTCATTGGGACTCCTGCACTATCCTTCCTTCCTACTCTCTGGCCACCCTCCTTCGGTCCCCCTCGCCTTACCCTGGTGTGATGCAAAATACCTTGGTGTCATCTTCAACTCCTCTCTCTCTCCTTCTCGCCTCACCTCGTTGACCTTGTCAGAAAAGCCAACTTTCAGTTTCACTTCCTCAGAGGCTTCTCCCTTTCCTCACCTTCCCCCAGAGGCTCCATGTCCCCAGAGCTCTGGTTCTCTCTAGGCTGGATTACTGTAAAACCCTCTTCCTCAATCTGCCATTGCAACTGGTTTGCCTGTGTACCCTATGAGTCTTACTGCAGCCAGGCCTCCCCTTAACCAGGCCCCCCTAACACCTTACCAGCACTTGACCCAGTCACTCTTCCCTGACCAGACACTGACCCTGCACTTAGCTTAGCCCTACCCCTGGCTTCCCTGGCATTTGCCCTCCTAGGCTCCCCCCAGCTCTTGGTTAGCCCATGGGAGCCCCTCCTCTGGCACTTCCTCCTGCCCTCCCTAGCGCATCACTCCTTCCTTCCCTCCCCCGACCCCCCGCACTTCTTGTTAATGCACTTGCACAATACGAATGTCACAACTTCAGTCGGACCGTTATGGTTGTTTTTCTCTCCTGTTCCCCCAACACCCTCTTTTGTCTTGCGTTGCCTAGAAACATTCTATGCTGTATAGGTACCATACAAATGCCCAATAAATAAAATAAATACTAGTTCAGGAAACAATTCGGAGCGTGCAAGTGCAGTAACAGAAAAGAGGGGAATGTGTAGGTTGGAAGGAAGACGCACAGTAACGTTCCTACTAGATCGGGAGACCATTCGGATTGTGCAAGTGCAGTAACAGAAAAGAGAGGGTGGGGAGAATGAGAAGTGTGGGATGGGGATGAAGAGGCAGACACAAAACACAAAAATGTTCCTACTAGGTCGTGGGACAATTTGGAGCATGCAACAGAAGAGGGGAGAAGGGAGGTATAGGTTGCGATAAACAGGGAGGAAGACGAACAACGTTCCTACTAGGTCAGGAGAGGAGCGTGCAAGTGCAGTAACAGAAATGAGGGACAAGGTGGAGGAGGAGAAGTACAGGCTGTGAAGGAAGGGTAATGCTCATGGAGGGAGGGAGGAGAGGGGTACATTAAGTGCAAGTGAAAAGAATCACTTGCACTTTGAGGAAAGGCGGGAAGGAGCCAGTTCCCAGACTGATCGCAGAATCTGCCAAGGCTGGTGCAACGGAGGCAATGTCATCCCTGAAAGTTCTGGTGGAGCAGGGGAACACCTGTTGGATGAGACTCTCAGATAGCGGGGCCTTCCAGAGACTTCACCAGGTAGAGTAGGAGGGAAGGGAAGAGTAGAGGGGGGGGGCAAGGAAGGCCTGTGGAATGCATTTGAACAATGTTTTTTAAAGAGAGAAGTATTACGTCTGCAAATAAGAAGCTTGTTCAATGCCTTGAATTCAAATGTGATGGTACAATTGTGAACTATCTGGATATCCCGTGCCACAAAACTGTGAAAACTCTGATGGCTAAATTAAGGATGGGTATTTTACCATAACAGAAATACAAATTCCCTTGGAACAACGGCCAGTCCGGCAAGTGTTTTAAGTGTGAAAAACATGTAGAAGATATCTGACATTTTTTTATGTATATTCCCGCTATATGATATCCCAAGACAATTTTTAAAACCATTGTTTTTATGTTTTAATATAAGAATTGTTAAGGATGCAACTTGGTTAATTAGAACTATTACCGACAAAATTAGCCTAAAAGCAATATTAAACACCCAAAGATGGGTCTGTGACCAGGGCGGCTGTCAGCCATTGCGGCTGGAATGGGCTTCACTTTACCAAAGGAGGTTGGTCATAGATGCACTTCAAAGCAGTTCTTGAAGCAGTGTGGGTGGACCAGGATCATTTCCCTTATATCCCGACTCAATTGGGATCACTGGTGCAACCATATCCACATGCGTGCCACAAAACAATAGCATTTGTCTTGTGTGGAGTGGATAGGCACAACACAGTACACTTCCTGCAGTTATAAAGACTCCAACCAATCGTGCAACTCTAGAGTTTGGAAGGTCTGCACCCAGGTGATCATCCTGGAGCAGTCCTTTCATAGGAGCTTGTTGCAAAGCGTCAGATATAGAATAGGTCTGAGACCTTTAACCTTCTTAGATAACGGGAATACCAGCCTTTTCCCCACTGCCACTGCCGGAACAAGCTCCAATGCCCCATTCAGCAAAAGCTAAGCAATCGAATGAAGGAGCGGTTCTGGAACCGGCCAAGGCAATTTGGCGAGGTTCTTCAATGGTTTTGAAAGAGATGGCATTCAATATCTGTATTCTGTGATCTGCAAGACAGAGGTCTGATTTTATCTGTCACCATTATCGCATGCAATGCCCGCCACAGGGGAACTTGTGCACAATTAAGAAATAAAACAATGCGATTTTGTCACTGGAGTGGTAGAGGTAAGGTATGCCAAAGCCATCTGCTTGCTAGAGCCTGTGCCCTTAGAGGAGCAGTAGGTTCCCATCTGCTGCTGTTGCTACTGGCCTTCAGCGTTTGATCCAAACCCACACCCACACATGAGTGAGTTTGGTCTGTCTTTTATTTCCAAAAGAAATCATGGGGGTTGATGGCAGTCCCAGCCATAAAACAGCATGTCCAAATGTTTGGGCTGGACATACTGCATGTACTTCGAAGATCAAAAGAACGGGTGGGTGAAACATTCGAAATTCGCTCCGTGGAGAAACTGCCAACTTCTGGGCAAGCTTTGCCATGGAGCGAACGTGCCCGTGTTGGATGTTTTCCTGCTTGTAATTTTGTTTTTTTTTTTAAATCATATTTTTTTCCCCAAAAAATGTCATTTTTTTCACAAAATGACAAATTTGTGCCCAGAATCTTCTGCAAAAAATGACTCTTTTTTAATTATTTATTTTTATTGTGCATTTGGTTAAACAATTGAAACCTTAAGCACACAGTCAAGAATAGAAAAATATAAAATACAGCTGATTAGTATGAACCTTAATAAAAACAAACATTCATGTAAAAGAATTAAGATAGAGAATGATTACAATATACTGTTCTCTAATTAATACGCTCGTCTAATTTCTATGTAGATTGATCACAGCCAATAATGATTCAAGCAATAAAACTACTATGTATCTTATTTTGTGCCTTTTTCCATACGCAATGTGCTGCACTAGGTATCACCAGAGAGGTAGCCCCTGTTAACGTGTTCCAGAATTGATCTTCCTGTATATTCTCTATACATTGCACAAATGAATTGTAATCCTTATGATATTGCTCAGTCAGGTTAGAACACTTCATCAGTATGGGCCTCATTACGACCCAGGCGGTAAGGGGTTAACAGCGCCGTAAAAGGTGTCGGCGCCGTTAAACCCTTACCGCCTAATTACGAGGTCCCTTTGCGGATCCCGACCTTAACGGCTGGTTTTACCAGCCATTAAGGAAGGAACCCGCAAAGGGACTTTCAAGGTAATTACGGTACCGCAATTTGCGGTACCGTAATTACCACCATTCCCATTGAGCCCTATTGGGGCAAAAATGGGAATGGGGAAGGGCCAATGGGGAATGGGGAATTACCGCCCCGCCAACCTTGGAATGGGGCGGTAATTCTGCCATTCACCATGGCGGAGTTGGTAAAATACTGGCGTCAACCATGGCGCTAATAGCGCCATGGTTAACGCCTGGGTCGTAATGAGGCCCAATGTGTCTGGCTATTTCTACCTTTGTCTTACTTAGCCTGCACAATCTCATGTCGCTCAGTACACCGCTCCAGGCCCCTGTATATTCATATGTTGGTAGTATTTTAAAGCGGAGATAGCTCACAAATCTACTAAGTTCTTTGCTACAGATCTTGGTTGTATAAGTGCAGGGCTTATTATACAAAGGGCCTTGCCTACTATACTCTGCATATCTTTTTTTCTGCTGAGCTGGGCAATAGAATCTGCCCTGTCCCAGACTTGTGTTTTAGTTAGGACCAATGTTACTTGAAGTGAGGGCGGAGCTGGTATCGATCTCTAAATTGATATTATCAAAGTGATCATGTGCCGTTTTCCTTCGAGCCTTCAGAAATGGATTGGATCATAGGGCATGAAACCTTCCCGCAAAGAGGCCTGCAAATGTGAGACCATTATTAGGGGCAGTAATCAGAGCAATGTATAATCTGCTGCGTTTTACGCACCAATTGGCTCTTAGTGACTACACCCCCAATTCTAAGCAGAAAGCCTCTGCCGGAGCTGACCTAGGGACTCCTAATATCGTTCTGAGCATCTTCGCTTCCAATTTATCCAACCGTCCTACATGGTGTTCAGCGAGGAGTTTCAGACCATAGATCAACCGCAGGATTATACTGGTAATATATATGATGAGTAAACTGTCAATGTTGTTTCCACGTGTGTGGCTGAATATCTTTTGCTTGCCGCTCATTTTCTCAGGACTTTCCCTTGAATATAATCCCTGTAAGCCATGTGTGTGGGGGCTGTTTATATATATATATATATATATATATATGGGGAAGCCCAAGTATGTATATTTCTCAAGTATTTCTAGTCTGGTGTCGCCCAACTTCCAGAAAAAAGTCATATTCCTCCCATTACCTTGGCCTTGGTGGCATTTATGACAAAGTTGTAAGCGGTGGCATAGCTTTGAAGGGCATCAATGAGTCGTTGAAGCCCTATCTGCATACTGTCCACAAGGACTGTATTGTCCGCATTTATCAACCACGGTGCAGGTGTGATCCCAATTCTAAGTGAAAAGTTGCGGGTCGCTCTCAGGGCTTCATCTAGAGCAGAGACATAGAGATTATATAATAATGGTGCCAGCCCACAGCCATGCTTGAGACCGATATTTACTTAGTTCAGGTGAGGTGTCTCCCTCTTGGTTTAATCAGATGGACACACTAGTGTCCTGATATGCCATAATGAACCATAACAAAGAGGGGTCGAGACCCCCAATGTCTTATTTTCTTCCTAAATAAGGGCCTGGAGATCGTGTCAAATGCAATAGAGAAATCCACAAAACACTGATAGAAACTCTTCTTTGTGACAGCCATTTTTGTAGCAAAATATTGCAAAACACAAGTGCTTAGTACTGTGCTATGGGATTTCCTGAATCCATTCTGATATTTATTCTGCCGGTCATTTGCCCAAAACCTAAGCTTACTCAATAGTATGGATGCAAAGATTTTTGAAGAAAAGTCCAGCATCGCTAACAACCTGAAATTTGAAGGCTCTAGACTGTCGCCCTTCTTATAGATGGGGATCAAGATGGATTTGGTCCAGCTTTTTGATAGGGTACTAGTGCATATGATGTCTCTAAAGCCTTGCTCCAAGACCTGGGCCCAATAATCCGGGTTAGATTTATACAAAGTATTAGGGACTCCATCTGGACTTGGGGCGCTAGATGAATGAATACGATTGATGATCATCTTTATGTCCAGTGTGTCAAAATCCAATGTCAGTGTGCCATCTGCTGGTTTATTCAGCGGCTCTTTCTGCAATCTATTGTCATGGTAGAGAGATTTAATGTAAGTCAGCCATGTCGTTTCTGCAATGGGATTTAATTCATCAGTTGCCTGGCCAGCCATGCCTCTTTGATAGTGCGCCCAAAATGTTCCATTGTCATTGGTATGCAGTAGCTTCAGCATAACCTTCCAATTTGCACTCTGCAGGGTGTTCTTATGCTGGCGTATCCAAGTTTTATATTTAGTAGTGAGCAGAGTCATGGCGGCTTTCCGCTCTGTGTCGGGTAAGTCTGGGTTCCTTTTTATTGCTTCCTGGTCTCTATGTAATGGTTTTTTCCTATCAAAGATAGCCACATGAAGTGGGCCTCTTGCAGGGAGGTTCTTAGGCATCGTCCTGCACCAGGGTTATTTTATGAATGAAATTTCATGAGAAAAACAATTTCAGGCAAAAGGAAATTCAGTGGAAAAACAAAATTCAGCTATACGTCAAAAATATGGAAATAATCCACTCCCCCAGATATTCGAAATTGGAGCCAAATTTCACCAATTTAGTTTTGCTGGTGGTAATTTTTCCCACCTCTAGTCAGGAGTCAAATGTTTGCCTTACACATCTTCAGCCTACCACAAGATATTTTAGTACCTTGCTAGCAAACAAGACTCATTGAGCCAAACTGCCAGCAGCAAATCTCTTTCTTCCCCAGGAGTCCAGTTTCTTTGATTTCCTGTATAGGGATAATAGTTGGGAGACTGTAGGCCTGGCATTAGCTGTAGCAGAATGGGCTACCAGACTCTCTGAGTGAGATGGTAGATGAGGAAAAGTGATCGGAAGTAGAAGTTGCTTTTTTTTGCTAAAATCACTATTGACATGTTACCATACATTTTACATAAGTAGAAAACTAGAACCGTTGGTGTCTTAGGGCCTCATTACACGGACGGCGGTAACCATGGCACTTTCAGCGCCATGGTTGCCGCTGGTATTTTACCGAGTCCGCCATGGTGAATGGCGGAATTACCACCCTATTCCAAGGTGTGTGGGGGCGGTAATTCCCCATTCACCATGCCACTTCTCCATTCCCATGTTTGCCCCATAGGGCTCAATGGGAATGGGGAAGACAGTAATTACGGTACCTCAAATTGCGATACCGTAATTATCTCCGAGGTCCCTTTGCAGGTCCCGTCCTTAACGGCTGGTAAACCAGCCGTTAAGGTAGGGTCCCACAAAGGGACCTCATAGTAAGCGGTAAGGGTTTACCGGCACTGGTACCCTTACCGGCACCGGTAAACCCTTACCGCCGTCCGTGTAATGAGGCCCACAGACACCATAATATCATTTAGCCGAAAATGTTTTACCTCCTTCACCAGAGCTACTAGCTCAAGTGCTCCTATGGCCCTGGCAACTATACCTCTGAATGACTTAATATCAGGTCCAAAAACAGAACTAGGACACATGCTGATATAGGAGTTCAGGAGAAGTGTCTAAACATTTCTATTTTATTGTCACGGCCAACAGAGAACCCTCCTCCAAATAAAAGCCTTTTTTTGGACTCCAAAGGACAGGACTATGCCTCTATTGAGGGGTTAAACCCGCTTCCAGATGCCCAATGCAATTCTCCCGTGCCCTGCATGCCTGCTCTGCCCACTTCTGCTCCTTTGCCCACTTCTTCTCCTCACGCCCAGCTGAAGCAACCATGCCACCTCTCAATCTCTTTACCCTGATCGCTACCAGCAACCCCAAATATTTACCTGCTCTGCTATTGGGGCCATGGATGTCCCTCTTCCAGGCACGTTGCGCACCACACGTGTGGCACTGATGTCTTTTCTGGGCAGAATTTCCGGGGCGGTCCAGGAAGCGTGGTCCAAAGTCTTTGCTCTGTCTTATCTGCTGGACATATGGAGGTTCTGAATCAATTGTAAAAGAGCTTCCTCAGAATGTTCTTCAGGTAATAGTTCAAGAAAATCAGACTCTGCAAGAACACCCCTGCTGCAACCCATTATTGATAGTCATCAAGTCTTGCTCTTTCATATCTTCCTCAAAGATGTCAACAATTTTAGAAGAAGGATGCCTATCAAGAATCTTATTCCAATCAACTGTCTGATCCAAAGACCTCTGCACAGAAGACAAAAGAACTGTATGAGGTGAAAGGCCTGGCACAGCCTTAAATCACACAGAGGAAGAAATGGGGCACTTGAAACCAGAAGCAGACGGTGCTGACTCCCTCAGCAAGGACGGAGATCCAAGCACTTGGGCATGCAGATGTGGTCCTTTTTGGGGCATTGCAGTTCTCCGTTTGAGAAAATGACCTTCCAAGAGGCTGGTATAGGGATGAAGCCTAGTAGAACACCATTAATATCACCACCCTTCATTTTTAATGCTCTTTGGGAGTGGTGAATGGAGTAGGGAAGGAGGGTCTGGATCGACCTGATGTATGAAGAATCCTCATACGATTTTCACCTGCAATGACATTTTTTTGAGGCAGAGGAAGAACAGTGGGTCTTAGAGGAAGAGGATGCGCTCTGATAAAGATGGTTCCCCTTTCTCTACCAACGTCTTCTGACTTCAAAACCGTTCCTTCACGTGTCTTCACTACCAGTTTAGACTAGAGTGGAAGTCACCAAACCTCTCAAGTGTGCTTTTCTTGCTCTTAGCCAAAACATTTTTCCACCCGATCCCTGAGGTCCTTGGGGAACATGAACTGGCACAACCCAAATCCTTCCATGTTATACTTTCCCAACCAACAAATTAACACTTGTGGTGCAGGATGGACAAAGTGCATCTACAATTGTCATAGTGCTTAAACCCAGATTTAGGAGATATTCGCTCAAAAAACATTGACTTAGTGACCAGAGTGAAAAAATGGGCCAGCATCTAAGAGGGAGCTAGACCAGCACTGCCTTGGGGCAAGCAGAAAAACATTCTGGTTCAGACTACATTAAAAACAGGATTTCAAAGATGAGGAATCTGTGGGGGGAATCTATCTGCTAAAAGCAGAAATTGTCACAAAGTTGCCTTAATTGGTCTTCTCTTAAAACCTACTTTTGAGACTGAGGCTACAATCTGAAGAATTTATTTAATGGGGAATCAAAATGGAGAACCCCCCTAGCAGTAGAGCATGAGGAAAACACTTATCTATAAGCATAGAGTGATTTTGGAGGTCAACCTTGAGGCCAATAGAACTGCCACCATAGAAGAGACTATCTGGTAAATACCAAGCCCTTAGCTGCGAGGCCTGAAGTCACAGTGATCAGGTCAGAGTCAAAAATACTTTTCCAGATGCTGAGTCAGGAGGTCTCTGTAGAGGAAATCATCAAAAGACAATTGCCTGAAAGCCACTGTCTATGGAATAGCAAAGGATTTGCTTTTAGCGTAAGGAGGGATAACTGCATGTATGGATGGACTTCTGATGAAAGTGGTAAATTAACTGTCTGTTTTATGTGGGACTCAGATACTACTTTAGGCCGAAACCTGGGGTGGGTTTTCTGCACCACGATGTCCTTTTGGTAAGTGGGAAAGAGTTCCTTACATGGAAGTTCCTCTAGATTACAGGCTCTATGGGCTGATGTAATTCCTACAAGGAAAGCCATCTTCCATGCTAATTACTTGTTGTCAGATGTATGCATAGGTTCAAAGGTAAACCTCATTAATCCTGCAAGGGTGGCGTAAAATCTCCTTTCTGCCACTCAGTACGAAACTAGCAGGTCCAAACTTCATAGCCCTTTCAGAAATTGTAGATTAGTGGATTGTAATAGGCTATAGTTATCCGATGTATTCTTAAAGGCTGATGTAAGGTCGCACTAGCGAGCATTAGCAAATAAAGCAGCAGCTGGTACAGTTAATCTCCAACTGGCCGTAAGTTATTCAATCTGCACCATATGTAGAACCTTTTAGACTTAAGGCAATATATTCACCTTGTCAAGGAGCTCACACTTCCACCAGCACTTGTAGGTATTCCTCCAGAAGGTTCAAATATTGAAATTGCGCCCTTTCCGGCACTTCGTTGGTAACACAAATGAATATGGTGCGATGGCAAATTTGTCTGTTCTCCAGCATTGGATTTTTCATAGATTCAGCTGATGTTTGAATATTCTCTGTCATCAGCTCTTAGAGTCATTTTAAGTCATCTTGCCCAACAGCCAATAGGCAGAGTCTCTCTTAGCACCACCTCTCAAGGCCATCTTCAGATTTCTATACCGCACGTTCAAGTGTTGCGAGTTCTCTAAAGTTCTCTACGTCATTCAATGTTCTATTCATCTTTTTCTGTATTTTTAGAAAAACTTTGGAAAGCTTCAGATAGGTTATTTCCTATTGGGGTGGTTGTGAGAGCTTTTACTTTACTCGTGCTCCCCTACTAGGCTACTCTTTGACACCAGGGTTCAGGCTTGTAGAGGCTGCATCTTCGCTCCACCATGGCTGATCTAAACACTACGAAAAGCCTTTTCAAGGCATGTTACACCTGACACTTGAAAGATATGTATGTGGAGGATCAGCATACTGAGCCTACTGTCTATACCCAGAACACAACATCAACTCGTGTTCCATCTGCCACTCCTTCATGAACAAAACTCTGAGGTATTGACACAGGATGTTAGTCACTTGGCTTGATGAGGGGACTGTGGCCTCAGACGCTGCTTCCTTTCAGAGCCACGCTTTGCTCCGCCACATCAAACCCCAGGAGCTTACTCCCTCAAGATCCCACGAGGAGGCTTCATGTGGGAAAAGGGTGAAGAGGCGGCATACCACCCACGCTCTGATGCCTGTGCAAGGCAGTCAAAATACCAAAGCAATAGGCTATAGGGGAGACAAGCAGTTTAAAGATGGACTGCTTTCTTTTTGCCAAGGATTCCCAGCCTGACTGGGAATATTCAAGAGCATGTGAATCCATGCAAGACCCATGCTAGAAAACAAGATTTAGAGGTGAGTAACTTGTTCCTTCATGCATCGTGGTCCCTCCGAATGTTTTGTTTCAGACAAGAGGGAGCATGAAGTGATGCGTAAGTACAAAAGATAAAGAAGGTGTAAAGCGGCTATGTACTTTCAACTCCAAGAGGGGAGGTAGGGCGGGCGCATTTGAATCTAAGCAGATACAAGCATCAGCAATACAATTACAGTAAGTAATGTATGTCTTTTGCGGCTAGTGATTCTGCTTAGAATCACATGCTGTGCATATACTAGCAACCAGTACCAGGAGATGGTGGTGGGATGTTAGACGGTACAGTAGCAAAAAGATGTTTTTACACCTCCTGACCCACTTGGGAATCAATCTTAGAATGTGTATCTAAGCAGTAATGCTGTGTAAAGGTGTGAATGGAACTCCAGGTAGCTGCTTTGCAAATGGCATCTAAAGATACATTTGCAATGAAAGCTAAAGTACGCCCTGTGCCTCGAGTAGAGCGTGCTCTGGGCGTAAAAGGTAAAGTTCTCTTTGAAAGAGAATAACACATCTGGATGCATTCCACAATCTATTTTGAAATAGCCGACTTTGAGACAGGATCCCCTTCTTTTCCAGTGGCTATGGAAACAAAGAACTGTTTTTTTTCACATAGTGGTTTAGTTTTATTTAGGTGTAATACATTACATTCTGCCATCTAATGTATGGAGACTTCTCTCCGCTGAATTTGTAGAAGAATGCAGAAGAATTTGCAGAAGAATGCAAGAAGTTCAATAGACTGATTGACATGGAACTTGGTGATGAATTTAGGAGAGGAGCATGGATGTTGTCATGAAGTCAGGGGCACAGACATGCAGGGGACGCATGCACAGGAGACCTGGGTGGGCACTGTCCTGGCGCCTTTGCCGCCAGGCTCATTAACAAAAGTAAACAAGAACATCCATTTAACACCAAAAAGCTTTTATTATGGACATAGCACTTCAGATGCATTAACCTTGAACATTCCATCCATTAAGCAGCCCCAAGTGTATTCTTGGGTGTGGCTGCTAATGGATTGCCTTCGCACGTGCTCACTCTCTAGGACTAGCAGGGTGTGGCTGGTAAGCCGGCCCTAATGAGCGTGCCCACAATTTCAACTATATAAGCTGCACCGATCCTCAAGACAGACGCTTCGCGTTATTCTGCACTTGCAAGCAGCGTAACGCTCACCGTCGCCTGAGGTCAGACTTACCTTTGAAGATCCTGCTTCCTGGACAACCTGCTTCCTGCCAGCATACTTACCAACTGGGGGAAGTTGTTCTTACCTGTACATCTCGTCAGCGAACCAAGTATTCATCTTTACACTTTCCGGAATGGCAAAATCTTCATCTTGACACCGCAACATGACACGCTCCATCGTCGACAGCAGCGCCTGCAAGGAAAAACAGAAGACAAGGTTAGACATCGAAAAAACAGTCAGTTTAAGGTTGCGCTTTGCCATACTTTGTGCTTTTCCTTAAACCATCACTTACCTGCTGTCGAACATCGCGGTAGCATCCACCTTCCATCTGGCTGCGTCTCGCGTCTCATAGCTGCATTGAGCCCGCATTTCCATCCAAGGGAAGAAAAAAGAAGAGAGACATTATTGCAGGCATAAATAGGAGCAACATATAAAGACATTAAACAGAACGAACAGCATCACAACAGCTCAAGAAAGACTTACCAATCATAAGGAGAAGTATAGTCGCAGCTGGACTGGACTAATCTTTATCAGAGATCAGGGAAGGAACTAGATCCCATTCGACGCGCCCCTGACAGAAGTAGCAGGACGGAGAGCTTATCTTCCATAATTCACAGGTGAGCTTTATGGGCCGGCGTTTGCTCACAGAAACCGTACTTTGGGGTGAAGGGTTCGAGAGGTACAACAATCGCAGATTGGCGCACTCGCACACTGTTATCTCCACGCAGGAGCAGTATCACCACGTACCACTGCTCACAGCTTTTGTACTGAGAGAGAGGCCTGAAGGCGGTGATTCAAGTTCAGGGAGGGCTGCAATCGTGCCCCAATGCCTCCACAGAGACCAGGTGAGCGTAACTACACTGTAGTCGACAAGGATATCAACCACGAAGACTAAAAAGCCTCTGCTGATGATAGTAATCATTAAATCACCCACAAAATCCTCAAATGTTTCTTTACTTCCTACTGCTCAACCACGTCTCTGTCCACTTCTTCCAGCTCTCATTGACACAAGCAGCCTTCACGCTTGCTACTTATGTTCCCCCTGCTGCCTCTGGTCCTTCACGGGTACCCCTGCAGGATATCTTGGAACATGTTATAGAAACTGATTTTGAAAGCCCACACAACAAAGGGGAGGAAGTCCTTTCTTCTTTGCTTGAGGCACAACCACCTCAAATCATGCAGCCACCACTTAAACCTCATACGCCTGCTGCCCCTCAGCCTTCACCTGGCCCTAGTCAACCAGAAGTGCACTCTGTCACTGGACATTTTGTCTACCCGGCAGGCTCCAGTCTCATAATTGCAGTCCAGGGTTCGATTGGTCCCCGCTATTCCACAAGATATACCTGCTCCTTTGCCTCCACCTAGACAATCCAGCTACATCTCTCTGTTTGTGCCACTGAACCCTGAGAGACTGAGTCTGAGGACGATTCACAGGGTGGTGTACTTCCACTGATAAACTTGATAACCTTATTCAGGTGGATGGTGAACCTGCTAAACCTTTCATTCTCTTATTTCCAAGATCACAAAAAATATTTAATTTACTCCCTGAGGGACAGAGGATAGAAGGTGTTCTGTACCAGCACAGAGAACAGACATGGAAATGGTTGTCTCTATTCTGGTGCTTGACTACATCTGGGAGGATGATCTCTAAATGATGAGGGTCCCATTACAGCTCCTCCAAAAAATAACTGTTCGAAAAGAAATACAGGGCTCCAGATATCGCCCCCCAAATGCCTGCAATCCAGTCTGGATTCTGTGGTCCCTGCAGCTGCTGGCAAATACTCAGCCAAACCTCCTCTGTGTGCTGTACCAACTGATAAAGAAGGGAGACAACTGGGTGTTTTCAGAAAGGGCATCTGCTACAGCCACTAGGATTAAGGCCACCAATTCCTTGGTGATTCTGTCCCGCTATGACAGAGAACTGTGGTACAAGCTGTGCCCCATTCAAAATTTCTTGCTAAACGAAAAAAAAAGGAGGCTTTTAAGCTTCTTCATAAAGGTGAGGCAGCTTCCGACCACACCATCTTGGTGGCTGTGGACAACGCTGACACCGGTTTTCAACAGATGAGCAACAATGGGGTTCTGCACTGCTAGTGACGGCTAAAGGCTACCAACTTCCGATAGTGAGGATCTTTTCGGGATGAAAGTAGGCGATACCCTCCAGGGCATAAAAACTGACCCTGAGACTGCCCGGTCTATGGTTACACTGCAGCAACACCTGCAGTCCTTTTGTTCTGGGAAATCCTGGTTTTCCAGAACCAACAGAGACTATTGGCCATTTTATTGATGGTAGTTGTATCAATCTAATACATATCAAACATGAGACAACTACAGGGGGAAAATCCCAGTCTTACAGGACAGCCAGCTGTTCCTCCCAAGCAAGAGGTTAAGCCGACACACCTCATGGGGAGGGTATCTTTCCTATTTCCTTAACAAGTGGTCAAACATCACCACAGTGCTGCTCTTGCTCCAACACGGTCACACCCTACAATTTCAGAGCCAATCACCCAACATTCTTCCAAACACAAAGTTGGAAAACATCTTTCAAGGTTTCCATGCAAAGTCCATTCCCTCCTCTCCAAGGGAGCCATAGAATGTGCTTCTTGCACACAGTGGGGCCAAGACTTTTTATTCCTGTTATTTCCTTGTACGGATATAATTTGGGCGGTAGGTGACTGATTCTAGACCTCTGTCTAATGAACAAATTCCTCTGATCGCAGGCTTTTAGGATGGTCACTCTTCAACACATCCTCACCCAACTTTAACAAGTGGATTTCTTGTCTTTACTGGATTTTGAATAGGAGTATTTCCACGTTCCTATTCATTTTGGCCACAGAAAGTTCCTTGGGTTCACAATAGCAGGTCTGCACCATCAGTTCAAGGCCTTACCCTTCAGCCTCAAGTCCACTCCCAGGGTTTTCACAAAATGCATAGTCCCTGCGGCGACTCACCTTCGTCGAGCAGGCATCAACGTCAATCTGGCCATACGTCACACCAGGACAGAAATACACTGTTTATCTTCACTAGGATTCTCCATCAATTACAGCAAGTCCTGCTTCACTCCTTCCCAGCAGATGTTATTTCTGGGAGCACAGCTGGATACGGTTTTTTGCATTGCTAACCTGTTGGTAGACAGGCTAAATGCAATCCTTGCAAAGACCAACCTGCTCTCACGTGAGCAAGAAGAGTTAGTCTCCTCTTTGAAGGGTCTTCTCAGGATGATGTTATCCTGCATCCCTCTGATACGTCTTTAGGAGTTCTTGGATGCCCACTGGCAGCAGGTCTCGGGCAACTGGGATGACATGTTGTCACTTACAATGCCCTGGTCTGTGCCTGGCAATCTCATCCAGGGTGTATTATTCCAGCCTCCAACTCATCAGTTCATAGCCACAACCTGCGCTTCATTGGAGGGCTTGAGAGCGCACACCGGCAGCTACCATACCAGAGACCTGTGGTCCCAATCCAAAAAACTGTTTCACATCAGTGCGCTCAAACTGAGAGCGGTGTTCTGGGCAGTGAAGTCCTGGGGAAGGTGGTTTGAGTGTTCACAGACAACACAACCACAATGTTGTACATACACAAAGAAGGTGGCACGCAATCACCACTTCCCTTAGCGGAAGCATAGTTACCCTGGATGTGGCACCTGGCCTACAGGATATAAATGTCCCCCTTTCAACTGCCAGCATGGGACGTGGCCCGGGCAGCATTTGAAAGCAGAGCAGAGGTACTTTTTTAAAAATAATTTTTATAATTGTGCTTGTGTATGTTTGTTGGGGAGCTCTGTCCAAGCACTCTGAGGCAAAATATATGCAAACTTCCTAATTAGCATATGGATTGCACCAACAGAAGTGACTTCTCAGAAAAGGACATTGGAAGGCGCATATTCAGTCTATGATACTTGGAGGCACCATGGAAGTGACTTTAGAATAAGTTGCCATAAATAAAGTGACAAATAACTTTGTGGTGCAAGATACCTAAATTGCGCTATTGTTATATGTGGAGCAACTCTATAGTCGTTCGCCTTTTCCATTATAATAGCATGATACATTAACAAGCTTTGAAGTGAATCAAAATCACTTATAGGGCTGCATATAAGGCACAATGTGATTAAATAATTCACTCAGGATTACAAACTTGGTTAAATGGTGAAACTGGGATGTGGACAATTTAAGCGACCGTGCACATCTTTCCAGGCTTAGTTGATATAGATATTTGTTAAGGTTTTGCTTTACATTTCATGTGCTTATTATTTATATAATACATATAACATAATTATTTATAGCAATGCATTGGAAGCAAACCACATTACATAATAAACTATCCTTTCATAGTAAACTAACTATACACTATGTACATTGTCATACAAATATGTTGAGCAATGGGAGTATGGCTTTAGTTTCATTCTCCCCATTCTGCATGCAAGGTCACAATAGCATCATGCAGATTAACGTGAGCCTAACAAATCCTCCTTGGGTTTTAAAGCCATAGTCAGAATGCTTGAAGGGGAATTGAGTGGTATTTGTGATTACCTTCTTCTTTAAGTAAATCCCTCCCTTAACTGTACTATCACTCTCCATGTAGTCTATCATCCACCAGGGTCAGCTCTGGACTTCCAGGAAGCCTTCATTCATACTCTTCAGACAATCTGAAACCAACCACCAGATCCATGCTGTTGGCTGATCTTAGTCTAGGCCTGAATGACCCTAATGACCCTCAAGCAGTGGTCCTTAACAAAGCCCTTTTAACTCTAGGGTTCACTCAGGCCATCTCTGAGCCAACCCATATTAAAGGTCGGACTCTTCACTGGGTGGCCCATCATAACTGTTCTGTCCTGGTGACAGATATTTCTCCGATTCCATGGTCAGACCATCACTCGTCAATTTGACTTCAACATCACGAACAGGCCGCCGAAGCAAGTGATCCCGTTCCCATCGGCTCTCACTAGAAGTTCTTGTCAGCTCACAAAAGAGAAGCTCACTCCATACCTCCTGGGGCCTGCCGTTCAGCCCCCCTTCTCCAGTGACCCTGAACTCCTCGCCAGTACATTCAAATCTGTTATCACTCAAGCGGTTGATGCCATTGCTCCCCTCACGCTTAGAAAAGCAAAGCGGTCCAAGCATTGCAATGCATGGTACTCTCAGGAGCTCCTTGAGCTTCGGGCCAAGAAGAGGAAAGCTATGTCCACCTGGAAAGCTAAACCAAATGTAGCCTCTAAATTGGCCTTCAAAAATGTCTCCAAGGAATATAAGGTGGCCATTATTAAAGCGAAAGCCGCCTCATTTAATACAAGGATTGCAAATGCTAAATCAGACACTAAAGAAATCTTTGCCATCTTTAGGGAGTTGTAATCCCCCATCATCCACCCACAGACTCTTCTTAAGGACACTAATTGGTGTAAATATAGCCAAGCTGCCTTGCTAGATAAACTTGACACCTTACAAAGTAAAATTCTTGCACATCAACAGGCTCTCAGCCACTAAATTGCTAACCTACATAGCAACAAGTCTGTTGAACCTGGATCTGAGGGACCCCCGTCATTCGACTTCAAGGAAATTAGTGAATCTGAAGTCCTGCAAATCTATTAAACCCTCCTACTGCAAAGGAGAGGCCTCTCCAGCACAGCTCATTAATGATTGTGCCCCTACCTTGGCCCCTTTCATCACAGCCTTCATTAATGCATCCTTCCAGTCTGGCCATGTCCCAACTGACCTTAAAGATGCTTGGGTACGCCCTCTACGTAAGAAGCCCTTGCTTGACCCCAAGGTCCCAGGGAACTATAGACCTATCACTACAATTGCATTCCTATAAACAATCCTGGATAAGGCAGCCTATCTGCAAATCCAAAGATTCCTTGCCTTGAAGCCAACCATCTTCTTGGCCTTCGGCAGTCTGGTTTCCGCCCAGGACACAGCAAAGAAACTACACTCTTAGATTTAAAAAATCAAATGGATGACTTCCGTGATGCAGCCAAACTGGCGCTCCTGTTACTCCTTGATTTATCTGCAGAATTTGACCTGGTGGATCATAACACACTCTGCCACCATCTCTCCTCTGCGGCACACTTCTCCCCCAAGGTTTGTGCTTGGATCACCTTGTTTCTTCAGGAAAGGGTTAGGAAAGTCTTCTCTGACTCAGCCTGTGCACACCCAAGCAACATTAAATGTGGTGTTCCTCAAGGATTCTGGATTTCGCCTACCTTATATAACCTATTCACAAGGCCATCTCATACACTAATTATGCGGATGATACGCAGGTGCTTATCCCCCTTACTGGTGATTACAAGTCTGACATGAACACCCTCAATTCCATTTACTCAACTATCCAAACCCGGATGGCAGAAAATTGGCTTTGCCTCAATACTGAGAAAACTGAACTTCTGATTATTGGATCCCCTGCCACTATCGGAAGACTGGATAAACAATACAGTTCCTTCCTGATTGATAACACACCAATCAAGGTTTCCCAGGTTGTTAAAACCTTGGGTGTACGTCTAGACTCCAACCTTACTATGGACAGACAGGTCAATGCTATTGCTTGTACCTCTGCATATCATTCCAAATTGCTCAATGCAGCAAGACCCTTCCTATCAAAACAGAACTGTCACACCATTGCAAGAGCAATAATAGGTTCTCGATTGCACTATTGTAATGCCCTCTTTGCAGGGAACTCTGGAAAAATATGTCTAAGCTCCAAATAGTACAGAACAATACTCTTAGGGCCACAACAGGTATCTCTAAAATAGAGAATATCTCTGGAACCAGAAAACAGGTCCACTGGCTTCCCGTCAAAAAAAGATCATCTTTAAAACTCTTTCCCTTACTCATAAATGCGTCCATAATCATGCTCCTCTCTACCTGGCACAGAGAATTGTTAAACCTCTCTCAAACCTCTCTCAAACCGACCCATCAGAGAGGCCTACACAAATAGAATTGCCATTCCCAAGAGTTCGAGCTGGAAATACAAGCTTCCCCACCATGGCTGCAACCCACTGGAACACCCTTCTGCATCACATTAGGAGGATTGACTAACACGTTATCTTTTGCAAAGCGATTAAGACGATGTTATTTGTATAAACATAGCATCCCTTCTTTGGTCTTTCCAAAGTTGGATCTGAAATCTGTAATGTATTGTTCTTGACTGTACTCCTCATCAAAGGAGATGTAATTGTAATGACAACAAAGTTTATGCTCTATGTAACCCCTGAGCAACTACCATGAACCAAGTATTCTTTCTTGCTGTAAACGAGACAATATCATGTAACGGAGCCTTGATGCCTTGGGGCTGTAGTACGCTATACAAATTCAAATAAATAAATAAAATTATTTATTTCATAAAGCATGCAACATTATGCACCCTTCTCACTTCTGATCACTCCCTCCCATTCCCATTTCTAAGGGACAAAAGTCCCTGCTGATAGTAACCCTCTCCCTCCCGTCAGTGCCTAATGGCTCACATTGTAATACTCTGTCATTTCTCTGGAGAGAAACGTGCGGACCCTCTGCTACCCGGCACTCCTTGGGACATTCTCCTGGCAGCGGGACACCTCTACCATTCAGAACGGTTATGGTGTCCTGCTGCCAGGACAATGAGCGTGCTGAGCAGGAATTGCTCAGCACACATTGTCCTGCCAGCGGGACACTTTTTCCGTTGGGCACCCTCTTTGAGGTCCCGAATGGGAGAGGTGTCCCAATGACAAATGTCCCAGTCTGGCTCTTAAAAGAGCTACGGGGGGGCAGCTTGACCATCCCCTTGCGACTCTCCCGCCCGGTACTCCACTGCTTGGAGCCATTTGAACACAGGAAAACATGCCTTCATTTTAATCAGTCAGAATCTTGTACAAAAAATCTATCAGCACATAGACATATAAGGTACTGCGCAGAACCCAAGTTTGAAGATATATGGCATTAAAACATCTACACCAATTATACTTGGTCACCCACTGCACTGCATTAACCAATGGTTGCTGCCTTGGAATGGAAGGAAAAATCAGGCAAATGCTGACATTCCAGTGAATCTGGTCCTTTCGGCCATAACTTTATAGTTCAGCTAGGTCTAGTCAACATAGCCCAAAATTTCAGGTATCAGTGGGTGATAAAGTATGTCTGCTCAATGGACGTCGCACCACTGATCCATGTGTTATTGTAAATGTACATATAAATGTTGTGTGCACACAGTGTATGTCAGTGGAGGTGCTGGGTGCATTTGTGTGAGTGTGTGTGCAAGCATATGTGTGTTGACTTTTATGTCTGAATGAATGATAAATAATACATTGTATGTTCTAGTGGAATTAAGTTTGTGAATGTTATGTTGTGTCACTGGGTGCATGGCAGGCCGGCTGAAGATGTGTGGGGGCCCAATTAAATTTCAAAGATACGCCACCAGTCTTATGAAAGTTATAACAGAGCGTCAGCAATGGACTCTTGTGGTTGTAGTAGTTTAGTGTTATCCCTCAGGGATTTAGGTTGTTTGACCAACGTACAAAATCACAGCGGAATTAACCGTAGTCATTTTTGCTGCGAATACGTTTTTACCTCGGTACAAAAAACAAAACCCATGTCCCCTCAAACCGCCAGTACACCCATAAACCCCCCCACTTACCTTTTCTCCATCTGCTGCCTCGCCTGTAACCTGCAGTGTCAGATCCATCCCTTTAACGCGGGTCGGATCTGATGCTGCAGCATCCCTTTTCTTTTTTTTTTTTGTTGGGTCCCCTGCCACCAATGATGAGGAAGCGGGGGACACCCCCGCAACCGCCGAAGCCAGAAATAACGAACATGGGCTGAGGGGGCCAACCCTGCAACCACTGCTCTTCATGTACAGTATCTTTGGCTTCGAACTAATGGTGGTGACAGAATTCGGTCAAATCTACCATTTGCCTGAAACGATTCCTCAGAGCCACCATCCACCCTCCGTTCACCCCACCCCTTTCCTTCAGTTGTCATGTCCCCCCCAACATTTTCAGCAAAGTTACTCCACTGACTGCCAGGCATCCACAATTTGGTTGCCGACTCCATCAGCATGGAACTACTCTCCTGCCACGAGTGGGAACTCCTCTATGACCAATTTCTGCACATCTTTCACAGGTGGGGTGTTCTGCAGATAAAATGCTTCGCCACCAATGAAAGCACTAAATGCAGTGCATTTGCCAGCAGGTGCCCCCATGCCTGGGAGATGCCTTCATGTTTCCGCGTACAAATGTGTTTCTTTATGCATGCACTCCGTTTCAGATAATCCTGCATGCTTTCAGACGAGAGCGGTGCAAACTGATCCTGGTAGCTCGAGCCTTGCTGGGATGGTATACCGATGTTTCATCGCCATGACTTTTTACGACTACCTTTTACGAAAAAGTAATTGCAATTTTGGGGGTGTGGTAAAGGGCAGATAAAGGGTTGGGGGGTCGGGAATAGTTAAAAATAGGTCGGGGGCAGAGTTTGGGGGAAATCCTCCTCCAAAAAAATTGCGTCCACGTAAAAAAGGCAGTTGTAAAGATGCCCGTCGGCGAAATGACTTGGAACTGCTGAGACAATTCTTGTTCTCGGAACTCGTCAGCTTCTCGTTGGCACCTCTGAGCCATCTGCCTCCAGTCTTCAACCTTCTCTCCAGGTACAAAGGGGCAGTACTACACCACAACCCAGCCTCTATAATCCCTGATGGCCTGTCTCCTGCTTCCCTAGAATTTGGACACCTTCCTAAGCCACAGGATTGCAGGGACATTCTTGCTAAGGCTTGCATGCCTTCTGCATCAACTGGTTTATCAGAGCTCCTTCCCTTCCCCTGGCCATAAATCCCATCAAGACGACAATACACTGTTTATCTCTGCTAGGATTCTCCATCAATTACAGAAGTCCTGTTTCACTCCTTCCCTGCGGAGCCATATTTGCAAAAACCAATGTGCTCTCACAGAAGCAAGAAGTATTAATCTGCTCTTTGAAGTCTCTTCTTAGGATGCTGATAAAGTACAGTCTGCTTTGGATGAGGCCTTTCAGGAATTCTAGGACGCCGACTGTAAGCAGGTCTCAGGCTACTAGGATGACAAGTTGTCACTCACATTCCACAACACCATGTGCTGCTGGTCTGTGCCCGCCAATCTCATCCAGGGTACACCATTCAGATTCCGACCCATCAGTTCATGGCCACGACCAACACATTGTTGGAGGGCTGGGAAGCACATGGTGGCAGCTACCATGCCAGTGAAAGTGTTGAGTTGGGCATCCCAATAATTCGAGTCAGCGTGCGAGACAATAGCTTCCATGGGGTCAGGTCAGATTTAGACAGCCCAGGGATGTTATCTGGTACTGCAGCAGTGATCCGCTAGAGTCTGGTGAAAAACAAGCAGTCTGTGGTTAAGTTGGCGTCTCAGAGTATTCAAGTTTGTTCAATAACGTCCAACAACGCAATGCAGTTCCTCAGTGGTGATCGGCTGGAAGATGACTGAGATGCAGCCCGGCAATCGTGGCATCAGCAGCCAGAAGGCTTGCATTGGCTTGAAAAGCAGAGATTGTCAAAGGCTGCTCTGGATTCTTGCAGGAGCTCGAAAACTGAATGCAACTGGAAAACTGTGTCCAGAGCTGCACCTTGACATCTGTTTGTTGGAGGTCCCTGTGCACGGTGTCTGTGGGCAATGTGAGCTGTTGTTCTGCACTTCCCATCTAGTCAGAGAGCACGTGCAGGGACTGTCACATCCAGTGAACATGATCCTAGAACCCAGTGGTCACAGCTGTAGGCAGGCTTTGCCCAGACGTTCACCTCTATAGAACAGTACTTTGGGGCAGACTGTACCCGCAATAACATTATAGAAGATTAAATCCTTTCTGTAGTCCAAAGATGATTTGACTAAGGGGGTGGGCTCACCCCCTGCAATCTGTCACAGTGGAGTGGTCTCCTTTAGCTTTCTATAAGGGCCCAGATTATTTTCTTGGTAATCTCATATATCCAGAATGCAACTGGCCCAAGAAATACCAAGATGGTGGACACCCTTGCTGGTCACTTCCCCCCTGAGCTTCTTTAGTTGTGTCCTCCCCTGGTTTTGCCTGCATCAAAGGGTCTTCAGTAATTAGCACCCTTTAGGGAGCTCTCCATTCATCTTGCAGGTCCCTCCTTTGAAGCACTGCTTCGTAGCTAACGCCTTGTGATTGCCTGTCTTCCGGGGAAGGTGCAAAGCCTTCTGAGAGAGATGAAAAGCAGGGTTTCCTTGGCTGGGCCCACATGGTTTGTTTTCAGTGAAAGTCAGTCCCAGACTGCTGATACTCCAGAAGGCCTTGCCGGTGAAATGAGTCACTAGCAAGGCAGCTGTTGAGAGGTGGTTGTAGGTGGACTCGGATGACTCACATGTTTGTACTATCCTTTTCAGCATAGAATATTTATGAAAGTAAGGTCTGATTAGCAGAACATTATTTAAGAGGCAGAATCATTAGGATAATTGTATATTAAAAATCCTAAAGGTTCATGCTAATTCAGCCCCACAGATGGCATTCTGTAACAATTTCAAATTCTCCACTGTTGCAAAAAAATTATTAATGGATACAAGATCTGCATTAGCACTTACTTTAGTTGCCACTCTCATTGGTGCACCACAACTGATCAACCCATCTGCCAGGGTGCTTGCCTTCACCAGGAAGGTGTTTTTCCAAATATGGACTTTGTGGAATGGCCCAATACCATAGCATTTCAACTTCCTGGGGCAACTGAGGAGACCCGGTTCCACTTGTTTAGCGAAAAACTTCAAGTTGGTGTTGTCTGTCTGGATTCTGAAAGTCTTTCCCATCAACGAGAGGTGGAAATGATTGGAGTGCCAACTGAATGGCTTGAAATTCTTGGCTTTATACCATTGCCTATGTACTCAAAGATCGCCTGTATGGACTCCCCAGCAAGAGTGCGAAGAGTATTTCCATATAGAATGCTCGAGTTGTGGGAGATACAACAACATCTCTCTGTTAAGATTAAAGGAATGTATCCAGAATCCAAGAGACTGTGAAATACGTCATTCTCCTAGTAGCCTGTATCCACTGGGCATCTAGAATTTTCTGGAAGTGTCACACATCCATACTTATTGGTGGGGTACTAGCCCTTTTCTGGAGGACAGGACTTCTAGTATTGATTTGAATTGTCTGCCAATGCTTTTTTGGGAGAAATCAATCAGACCAACAAATGTTGCCGGCACGCCAATGAGCAGACTCTTGTTAGGGTGGTGTTTGGTTGCCCACCTAGGTCTGACAGTCTTTTGTGAGTGGAGGTTTGAATGAATGAACTGAGAGTCCCAGTTGTCCAAAAAGACCTAACACTTCTTGTAGCACCCTCTACAGTTGTGCAGGGCGTGAGCAGGTCTCAGCCAGTCTTAATCAAGGGTAGATAGACACTCCAACCCTCTGCAGATGTGCGGCCACTGGAGCTATTCATTTGGTGAAGACGGCTGATCATAGCCATAAGAGCAGAACCTTGAATTGGTAATGAGTTTCCTACCACAACCCTCAGGAACATTCTGTGCCCGTGATGAAATGGTACATGAAAGTATGCATCTTGCCGATCAACAGGCACAAAGCAAACTGCCTCTCACAAGGTAAGGTAGTAACTGTTGGAGCGTAGTCATTCAGAAGGACTGCTTCTTGAGGGATTTGCCTGCATTTCGTAAAAAAGGTCTTCAGTACAATAAAAGACCCGGAGAAATATCCCCCCCCCTCACTGATGGCCAGGTACTTTTTCTATTGCTATCTTGTTGAGGAAGTGCAGGATCTCTTGTTGTAAAGAAGGAGACACTGCTGCTGTCAGTGTTCGACAGTCGGTGCAGAGGCCATCTCATTAATTCCAAGCTGTGGTCTGATTGAATCTTCTGTAGCACACATCTGTCTCTTATAGATTCCCATGCGTTTGGAAACGTGCATCCTGTCCTCTGATCAGGGGGAGGGCAAGAAGGCCGGGCTGTTCCTGATGTCTAGGACTTTCCCTTCCTCAAATCCCTTCTTCGGTTGCTATCCCCAGATCTGTATTGGGTCTGGTTTTGTTGGCACCTTACCTCAAGCGATAGTGACTGTTGGCAATACCTGTGTTTGTAGGAAGAACCAGATGTTTCAGCTCCTTCATATCTACTCTCCCGAAAGAAGCAAAAAAAGCTCTTGCCATGTACCAGCTTTTATACTCTTGACCCTGTCGTCAATCTGTTTTCCAAATGACACCTGTCCATAAAGTTTAATGTCCAATACCTTAGTATCTTGGCATAGGCCTAAGGTCTGAAGTGGGTAGACTTGACCCAGCCTTGCTAATTTAAAATTCCCCTAATGGAGAGTTGAAGGAAACCAAAACCAACAATGCCATCTCCATCGATTGCAAGGTTCAAAGCAATTTCTCCCTCTCCAATTATGTTCCTGTTCTTCGTCGGTCTTTGGCCAGGCATTTGGTACCACATTTCAAAATCATACCATGCATAAGGGCACCGGCATTTGTGGCTCTAGCCAGGAGCGATGCCGTTGATGAAACTTAAATATATTTTGGTATGGCCTCTCAAACTGAGCAGAGTCTCTGTGAGTGGTGCATCTTTAGGCACTTGCCCGTTTCCCAGATTTGGTCCAGAACCAGGATTGCCACTGTGTGCCTCCTGAGCTCCTTTCTTATTTGATAAAGGGGAGTTTACAATTTTTCTGTAAACTTGCAGTTCATAAAGGGCTTCCTTACCTATCATGTGATGAAAGGCTGCATATCGCCAGGCTCCGACAATGAGGAACATGCAGGGGTTATATCATGTTTCCCGACTGCATAGTGTCGCCCCCTCTTCTGTCTGATGTAAAGTGACCATTTTAGGTTCAAGGGTCATCTTCTTCACCCGCCTGTGTCCAGGCCTTAATATTGCCCTCCCAGTTCTAGGGATCATTCTACAGGATGGGTCTTACCCATTTTCATTAAACCACAGCCGTGACACTTTTTGCTTCTTGTTTTGTGATTGATTGTATTCTGTCAAGAGAAAGCGATAATTCCAAGGGCAGGGCAAGGATGTTCTACCTCCTTATCCCCTCAAGGTCTAGGGCCTGATTTACAATTGTGTTCTTCAATGCCATTTAAGAACACTTTGTAAATCAGGGCCCAAGTGTCTTGTTGTCTATCATGGGGCTGGTACTGAAAATGTCCTTTGTGGGGGCTGACATTTTGTCAATTGCTCATTAAGAACTGCTCAGCATGGCTCAATATGCACTGCACTACTGTTTCATCCTTTGGACTACATTTTCTAGCACACTCGCATGGCGCCTTCTTCAGAGTCACCTGGAAGGGACCCGGGCTCAAAAGGATCATGTAGGCTTGAGTCGGCCAGAACATGGGCTCATTCCACTTCTCCATTTCAGCAAGAGACCATGGTATTGCCTTTTCCCTTATGAACACACTGCATAACACCCAAAGCTAAGCTTTCCCAGCGTTGCCTTGCATTTCATAGACTCAACTGTCATTTGCAAAACTACATGTGTTGCAATTTTACACAAGTACTCCTAGTTAGCTAAACAGACCTTGCCAACACAATGAATAATAAGCCGCCTTCAAATAAAAATACCTCTAGCACTGAACAAGTGCACACTTAAAAAAAAGAAAGACTTTGGTCTTTCGATTATTGCATTATCCCTGACAAATCATACTCTGCACAGTAGCCAACACAACATTCCTTTGATGGAGACTTAAAAGCAGCCATGAAAACTAGTTCCCAGATTAACCTTACATTCTTCCATCACTAGATATTACCCTCTGCCATCACATCCCCACTAGAATAGTACTGTACTCCCTTAGACAGCTCCAAGAGCCAACTGGATTATGGGAAGTCTACTGTGTCTGAATTGTTAGTATTAAAACTTAAGCTCGGGCCTGTGTAGTTATTAGCAGCAATAGCTGGAATAATTTTCAAGCTTTTTATCTCCAACCCCAACACCCTTTAAATCCTTTCGTGCCATGACATTGAAGTTGTTTGTATGAAAAACCACCACCTTGAGTCTTAACAAACCTTGAATCTTTCCCATTCTGGTCAAGCAATTTAATTACTAGACCCCCCCACCACCCCAGGGTTCCCTATCCTAAATATTAGTTAAATGGCAGAGGGTGTGGTGTTGCTATTTATTTATTTATTTATGCATTTGTTGCCACATACTCAACCCTTGGGTATAAAGGCGCTAGTTACATTAGGTGAAAGAATACATACAAAAGTACAATGGGGGAGGGAAAAGAGGAGGCAGGAATCGAAATGTCTTAGATCCCCATCACAAGTTGGGCGGAGCTGTAAAAATGCAGCAGTAATGCTATTACCGCCGCATTACCACTCTGCCCAACTATGAGTTGGGTGGAAAGTTGGAGATTTACCTCCAGCTACAAGCTGGAGGTAAATCTGGCCACTTTCCAACCATTTTCGGGGCTATTACTGCAGCGATAATAGCGCTGAAAATGCCCAATTGGGTCAAATGGACCCAGTATGAATGAGAATTTACCACCCCACCACAACTCAGGATCCGGCAGTAATAGTGCCGGACCGAGTGGCGGTAACGCTACTTGCGTTGGGCGGTATCCCCGCAGATTTACTGCTGGGATTCTGCCCCCTTGTGATGAGGCCCTTAGTGTCTTAGCTCAGGGAGCTTTACATACGAAAGTACAATGGGGGGAGGGAACAGTGGAGACAGGTATTGAAATGTCTTAGTGTCTTAGTTCAGGGAGTTTTAGGCGAAGAGCCAAGTTTTTAAGTTTTTTCTAACGGTCCAGTAGGAAGGTTCCTTTCTCATGGCAATGGGGAGATTGTTCCAGAGCTTTGCGGCAATAACAGGAAACTCTGAGGAAGTATCTGTTCATGGATCTTAGGTGGCGCGGTGGGGTGTATTTTTCTACACGCCCTGATAGGTAGGCTGGGGCAGTGTTGGTGGGGCACCTGTGTGCGCTGGAGAGGGTCTTAAATTTAATCTGCTTGCGAATTGTGCGCCAGTGGGCTTCTTTCCTGGTTTCTGTAACATGGTCATGCTTGAACAGGCCTACGGCGACCCTGAGGGCATTGTTTTGGATAATTTGTAGCTTGCATAAAATACGTTCAGAAGTACCTGCAAAGAAGGCATTGCAATAGTCCAATTTGGTTCCTGTGAAGGCTCTGGCTATGGTTAGGTGGTTGGTTGTGGTGAAGAAGGGCTTGCTGGCATTGAAAAGTTTGGCGGTATAAGCAGCAAAGGAAGCGATGGCGTTGACCTGGCATGAGAGGTCAACAGTAGCATCTAGGTAGATACCCAGGGTCTTGGCTGCAGATGAAGTTTGGATCGAGTTGCCATCAATGTCAAATGCTTTGTAAGCTGGATCTAGATTGCGGAGAATGGTGTGTGAGCCTACAATGAGGGTCTCAGTTTTGTCGTCGTTTAGATATAACTGGTGGGTTGCTATCCAGTGCTGGACAATGTCTTAGACTGAGTTGATGGCTGCAACGTCAAGGTGGTAGGTGCCTGAGAGAGGGAGGAGGATTTGGGTGTTGGCCTAATTCGTGTAGGTTATGTGGAGGGCATCCAGGTGATCAAAAAGGGGTTTAATATAAATATTATAAAAGGTGGGGGAGATATAAGACCCTTGTGGGACTACACAGGTTACTGGTGTTGGTGGAGCAACATGATTGTTCATAAAGATACGCCAGGATCTGTCTGCCAAAAAGGATCTAATTCAGTCTGTTGCTGCTGGGGAGATATTTGCTGTTGTGGTGAGGAAGTTGCAAAGTGTTTGATGGTTCACTAAGTCAAACGCTGCTGATAAGTCCAGCACGAGCAGCAGGGAGAGTTTTCCGGTGTCTTCGATATCGTCCAATTGGTTTTTCAGGTCCAACAAGGCGGTTTCAGTTTCATGCCTTGGTCGGAAGCCTGATTTGCAGATGCCCAGGATGTGGTTGTCTTCGAGGTATTGTTGGACCTGGATGTATGCTGCATATTCAAGGATTTTAAGGATGAAGTGTATCGTATTAATGGGGCAGTAATTAGTGGGCATGGTCGGATTTAGGGATTCTTTGTTTTAGCAGCAGTAGGATTCAGGCTTCTTTCAAGGAAGTTGGGACCAATTTTGTGGCAAAGGAAGAGTTGACAATAGCTGTGAAAGATGGGTGTGAGAGTCTTAGCACCGTCTTTTATGATGGGGGATGGACAGACATCTCCTTTGCAGCGGGAGGGCTTGAGGCCTTTGATGATGTCGGCCACTTCGAGTTCCGATACTGTGCGGAAGTCGAATTGGTTGGTTGGTTGGCTGGTGGGAGCCATGAGGGGTGTGGAGGTGGCTGGTGGTGGTTTTGCATGAATGGCCAGTTGCTTGGCACAGATTTTCTCCTAGAGGAAAGAGATTTTTCCTGTGAGGGCTTCTTGAACCTTGGTACACCAGGTGTCGTTTGCGATGAGGTCTGGGGGGGCGAGGAGGTGCCGGGGTGACTGGCGACTTAAGTTCATGAAGAGTTTGTGGGTGTTGGACTGTGAGTCATCTATTCTCGCGTTTTAGCTACTGACTTTGGCAGAATGAATTGCTCTTTTGCTGTCTTTGGCGAGGGAGGTGAACTGAGCTTTGGAGGCTGGGGAGTTTTATTTCTCCAAGCCGTTTTGGCCGTGCATTTCTTAGCGCGGGAAGCAAGGAGCTCAGGAGTGCAACATGTGTTCTTTTTTAAAGCGAGCTTGGCTTTGCGCTTTATTAGCGGGGTTAGGGTGTCAACAGCTTTTGTAATGGTGTCATTCGAGATTGACAAGGGTCTCTGGGTTTGTTGCCGTGTTGGTTAGGTCTGAGAGGAGGGGTGTGAGGCGGTCCTTTTTGGGATTTTTAGTGCAGTGCGCCAGAGCTTGTGGTTTCACTGTGCGACAGGGGCAGGGCAGTTTGCTGGTGGGGATGTTGAATGTGATGGTCAGACTTGCAATTGAGGTCAGCAATGCAGTCGAAGGTGTGGCCCTGGATGTGGGTAGGTTCAGTAGTTCGCTGAGTAAAGCCAGCGTGGTTGAGGACTTTGGCTAGGCTTTTTGCGCGAGTGTCTGTGGGGTCGTTGAAGCCAAGATTGAGGTCTCCTAAAATCAAGATTTTGAGTTGGGCTTGATGGTAGGATTGAGGGTTTGCAGGAGCTCTTCCTCGAAGGATGAAATGGGCCCTCTGGGGTGATAGATGAAGTGGAGATTGAGAGTATTGGTAGGTGAGAGTGAGTTTGGTATGGAGTATTTTGCAGTTTGGATTGGGCTGGAGTTAGTGATCCTGATGGTGAGGATGTTTTTGTAGATTAGAGCGACTCTGCTGCCTCTACTGTGAGTTTAGTCATTGTGCAGGATGGCATACCCTAGGGGATAGCAATGGATAATGCGAGGCCTGCTCCTGGGTGGAGCCATGTTTCAGATATGGCGAACAGGTAGAGATTGTTGGCGTTGAGGAGGCCGTGAATTTCATTGGCGTGCTTAGGGACTGATCTGGCGTTGATCAAAGCACATTTAAAGGGCTCATTGGGGGGGTAGTCCTAGGGAGGAATGTGGAGATGAACGGGTGTAGTGTTTGGGAGGGAGGTGTCAGATCTGCAAGCAGAGGAGCTTGTTTCTGGAGTGGATGGGGTTGGTGCTGTAGTGGGAGGTGTGGGCTGTTTGTGAGTAAGGGATCTCCTGGTGTGATGCTGGAGGCGTTGGTTCCTGGTGGATAGAGGAGTGGTAAGCAGGTGGGTGCCATGGCTTCTACAGACCTGAAATGGCGGAATACTGTAGGGCAAGTTGCACAAGTGCGCTTACCTAATGCAGGGGGTTGTGGGGCGGGAGCCAGGGCTCATCTCAGAATTCGAGGATGCAGGGTTTTAGGACAAGTTGCGTGAGTGCGCTTACCTAATGCAGGACCTAATGCAGGGAGTTGCAGGCCTGGGTACAGCTCAGAAATCGATTTGCAGGCCTGGTTGCAAATGGTTGCGGGCCTGGGCGGGGGCGCAGCTCAGAGATCCTGGATGCAGAGCCTTTGGGGCACCATATCACAGCGCTTAACTCCTGCGGCACACAACACTGCGCCCTTTGCCTGCACAAGCTTCACCTTAGTGGGCTTAGCTACCTAGTCTGTATTCGATTGTCACCGGAAATTAGGGTACATTGTGTCTGCGAGGCAGAAGTGTAGGCCCGATGGACGGGCGGCCACCATCTTGCGCACCTGTGGCGCACAACACTGCACCCATTTTTAGATCTTCTCTAACTATTCATTAAAAATCAGACCTTAATATTAAAAGCTGCAACGTTCTTAGTGTTAAATAATCCATCTAATATGCACATTTTCATTATGCATTGCCCTCCTTCAGCAAATTGCACATTTAGGGCACAAATGCCTAATGTGCTGTTAACGTCAATGCGCAACTCAGCCAAATGCTGCTAATGAGAGATTATAACCTGGCCAGCAATGACCCAAATGATTTGGATGCGATGAATCTATGGTCAACACTGTCCACCTTAGAACCAGAAACGTTCGTACCAGAATTCGAGCCACTCATATAGGTATGAATATTTCAAGGGTCAGACGCAGCTCGAATACAACTATTTGGTAACACTGAATTCTAAGATATTGGAGCAGCATCCTATAATTCAGTATTACTGCGGGCTAAAGACATCATAGGATAGGGACACAAAAATGAACATAAAATGAAAAGTGCATATGATGCACTTTTTCATGTGCAGCAATGCAAATGATGTTCTGGCCAGACCCCTTGCATACATTAATGTCGGAAGAGCACCCAGCACGCACGTTTGTACTAGAACTGCATTTCAGAGGGAAGGACGGACACTAAAAGGCCCTTTTGCAGAATGATAAAAAGAAAAAAAAATGTTCTATTCCTTTTAGCGGGATAGACATGCAAGTGGGACAGCAACGGTTCACACAGCTTCTGTTCCATTTAAAAGAAAATGCATGACAGCGTCGGTAGTGACCCTGTCATTCATTGCACATTCCCTTGCACTTATACAAATAGATGCAAGGGTATGAGACTATTTTCTGTGCATTTCAAAGAACACTCTGTGGATTCAGGCTGCACATTGAAATAGACATAAACCCTTATTGGCGCAAAGGGGGTGAAAAGGTTAATCTGAATGTGCACATCTGTGATGCGCTCATTCAGACGCCCTTTTAGACTAGAACACAATTGTTTTACACATCTGATCACTTGCAGCCAAAAACTATTTGAGAATCTACCCCTTCCTTTTTTTTAAATCTACATGGATTTAAAAGGTTTTGAACCACAGTGGTCTATCTCTTGAACCGATTTGAGCTGACCGGAAATTTACAGACTCGGCTCAATTTGACTTACAAGCTACCTCTATAGAGGCTTGAATAGCTTGAGCTGACACTAAAGTTTCCTTGAAAGGTTTTGATCATTTGAGCAGAGAGGCGTCGCTAAGGGGGGGGGCAGTGCTTTAAGTGGGGTAAGAAATTGAGGGTGGGCCCTCGTTTGGGGGCATGGCTTCCATTGTGGGCGTGGCCTAAAACGTGCACAAATCATTGTAAGGTGCGCAAACAAATATATAAATGTATGTGAGCATTTATATATTTGTATGCGTACTACTATGGTTTGTGTACCTTTCAAGCCTTATAAACATATCAATGTTACGTATTTCTATGTTTATAAAAAGGTGGCTTGAAAAGTGCACAAACCGTAGTAATTTACGCACACTTGTGTGCTTACCTTATTATGGTTTGTGCACTTTTCAAGCCACCTTTTATAAGCATAGAGATTTATAACATATATCTATGTTTATAAAAGACGGCTTGAAACGTAAACAATTCAAGGCATCTTTTATAAAGCGTTGAGGACGGACAAAACCCGAGGTGGCTTTGTCCATCGACAAAGCTTTATAAAAGATGCCTTGAATTGTGCACGTTTCAAGCGGTCTTTTATAAACATAGAAATATTTCTACGTTTATAAAAGATGGCTTGAAACGTATACAATTGAAGTCATCTTTTATAAAGCTTTGCCGATGGAGAAAGGCGCCTCGGGCTCAGTGATCTCTGCTCAGAGCAGATAGATCACTGAGCCCGAGGCGCCTTTCACCCTCTGCGAACCCGCGGGCTCCGTGATCTAATCTGCATATTAGATCATGGAGCCCGCAGGTTCGCTGAGGGTCAGTGACCTGGCTAGGGCAAACAAAGGAACTGTAACTTCCCTGATGACCCCTCAGATGAGGGGTCATCAGGGAAGTTACAGTGACTGACAGAAGTGCCAGCCAGCCTCAGCGACGCTGTGCCTGGCTGGCACTTCTGTCAGCTCGCCTGAAATTAAACTGGCGGGCGCATCTCCCGTCGCGGCTGCGGCCGCAGCGGGATAATGCATCCCGCCAATGTTGTGTGGGATGGGGGGCCCCAGCAGGGCCCCGGCTCAGTCCCACTTTTTGGAGACTGCCGGGGCCCGGCCCCGGCAGGCCCCGCCCCACTTTAAGCACTGGGGGGGGGCTAAGGGGGCTAAGCCCCTGGTCTTTTGGTTGTAGCCCCGGATAGAATCTCAGGAGCTACAACCAAAAGGCTAGCTAGCCCCCAGTCCCGACAGTTCCGACATTAGCGTAGCCCCGGGTCTTCTTCATACCTAGCAACACCCCTGAGCAGAGCACTTAAATGCTTGCCAATCCCTAGTATTGATGAATGTACACTTAATTCCCACAGATTACAAATAAATAATCTGCAGTAGTGATATTCAACGTTTGACTAAGGCACTCTTGTCCATCCCTTGACAGCAAATATTTGCTGCCATTAATAAAGATTAGAATGACTTAATCAAATCTATTAATTTCTTACTTAATTCAATTGTCAATAGTAATCCCTCCTCCCCCAATGCCCTAGAAAGATTAAGATTAACTTTAGTCCTAAACAACAGTGAATTGAAGAAATTAAAAAATAACATGGGGAAGGTCAAAAGATGGAGAAAGAACCCTTCGCCAATGACTAACTCACTACTTAAAGGAATAGTGAGCTCAAAAATATTATTGGCTAAAAAGATGGCCAATAATAAAAAAATATATCTAAAAAATATTTTTTAAAAAGTCCCTATGTAAAGTATTGAGCAAATGAAGCTCAAACTTAAAAATGGGAAGCACTAGGAGGCATCCATTTTGTGAAATCAATGCCTTCTGTGCTTTACCTTGCTGCACTAATGAAGCAAAAGCCAGCCAGCTATAATAAACAAAAGCTACCACTGGTTGGCTTTTGCTTCAGTGATGCCGGAGGACAGAGACCAGAGACAGCATGTAGGAAAGCTGCATCTCGGTAAGTCCTTATTTCTTATTTTCTTAAGCACTAGCTCCAGGAGGAGCCTGGAAAACTTAGAAAGAAAACCAGAGCTTTTAAAGCGTTGTATTTATGTTTGCGGTAGCTTCAGGGGGCTCCAAGCTGAAGCTACCGCAAACATAAATACAACATTGTTGTATTTTCTTTCTAGGTTTCTCGCGCTCCTCCGAGCCGGAGAAGCCCAAGAAACTTAGAAAGAAAAACCGCAGCATTTTTTAATACAACCGCGTTGTGTTTCTGCCTTCCTTGGCTATCACTTTGAGTCTCCCGGGGGAGCCCGGGAGACATGCTGCAGGCAGAAACACAACGCGGTTTCAAAATGCTGCAGTGTTTCTCACTATGGCAGCTTTCGGGTGGAGTCTCCTGGTCTCCTGGCCTCCCCAAACACTGAGGGAGTCCAGGAGACTCCAAGCTAAAGCCACCACAGTGAGAAGAACAAGTTACTTCTTACCTTGTAACGTTCTTTCGATGGGATGTTCCTCCCACGTATTCCTTATCTTGATAGATTACTTCCAGCTTGCTGGCCTCGGAATTTTTTTTCAGTAGAGGGCGCTGCACGTCGACGTACCTCGAGTTGGTGTCCCTTGACAGCCTCTGTATCAGCGCCAAAGTCATTGTGCGTATAAATAGACTGGCGCAGCGTCCGTTGCTCAGTTCCGTTTTGAAGCTTAAGGGTAGCTGTGGATGAATTGGTTATTGACCTTGAAGGAGCATAAGCTGCAACTACAAGGGAAGTTTTACTGAGGGGATGGATGGGAGGGGTGATAAGGAATATGTCAGAGGAACATCCCATCGAAAGAACGTTACAAGGTAAGAAGTAACTTGTTCTTCGAAGGGATTGTGTCCTGCGACGTATTCCTTATCTTGATAGACTCCCATAGCAGTGGTGTGTAAACAGAGGTGGGAGTAAAATTGTAATATTTCCATTTCAGAATGAACAGAGTGTAACACAGCTTTGCCAAATCTTGTCTCCTGGCTAGAGGAGGAATCCAGATTGTAGAATTTTGTAAAGGTATGTGCGGACGACCATGTGGCAGCCGCACATATGTCTCGAATCGGTACCCCTCTTTGGAGGGCCGAAGAGGCTGCGATACCCCTGGTTGAATGAGCCCTAAGGTGTTGAGGGGGCTCTTTCCCTGCCAATTTGTAGCATTCTAGAATGGCTAAAATAATCCATCTTGAAATGGTTTGTTTTGTGATTGGTAATCCTAATTTGTGTACTGCATAACCTATAAACAGTTGGTCTGCTTGCCTTATCCTGGCAAGTCTGCTGATATAAAAACTCAAGGCTTGCCTTGGATCCAGCCTATGTAGCCTCTCTTCCTCTTTCCCTGGATGGGGAGGAGGATAGAATGAAGGTAAGGTTATCTTCTGAGTGATGTGGAATTCAGAGACTACCTTTGGGAGGAAATTAGGCTTCACTTGTAGGACAACTTTGTCTTTGTGAAAAATTGTATGAGGAGGTTTGCAAGATAGAGCTTGTAATTCGCTCACTCTTCTGGCAGATGTCAAAGCCACTAGGTAAGACTGTTTTAAGGGTGAGAAATCTTAATGAACAAGAATGGAGTGGTTCAAAAGGAGTACCCATCAGGAAATTTAAGACTAGATTTAAGTCACACAAGGGAAATTGAAACGGCTTTGGGGGATAGACATTAGTTAACCCCTTCAGAAATTGAATTACTAGGGGTAATTTGAAATATGATGGCTCCTCCGCAGTGTGCTTGAAGATCGACAGCGCTGCGAGGTAGCCCTTGATCGTACCAACTTGAAGACCTGAATTCGCCAAATAGAGCAAAACAACGATAACACCATTGGTGTACCGCATGAAAAGGATTCGATATTCTTTTCTCTACACCAGCTGCAAAATTTGTTTCCAACGGCAGCGGTATAAAGTCTTAGTTGCTGGCCTTCTAGCCGAAAGCAACACCTCCATGACGTCATCTGGGAGGTCCCAATCCTTGTATCTCAACCTTTCAGAAGCCAAGCGTGAAGGTTGAGGGTTCTGATGTCTGGATGGAGAACCTGACCTCCCTTCTGCGAGAGAAGATCCTCCCTGTGCGGAAGACGAATTGGAGGGCAGATGGACATGTCCAGAAGGTCCGGGTACCACGTTCTCCTGGTCCAGTCTGGGGCAATTAGGATCATAGTCTTACGGAATCTTCTCAATCTCCTGATCATCTGAGGAATGACAGGGACCGGAGGAAATGCTTACAGGAGTGGAAACACCCAGTCCACTACAAACACGTCCCCTAGAGCTCCTCTCAGGGGGAAATTCCCTTGAACAAAACTGATCGTACTTCCTGTTGATACTGGTGGCGAACAGATCCACTTGAGGGGTTCCCCAAAGGGTGAAGATCTCTTGAAGGACTTCCTGAGCTATCTCCCACTTGTGGGAGACTGTGCTCTGCCTGCTCTGAGCGTCCGCTGTCAAGTTCTTCACTCCGGCTAAGTGAACTGCCAATAGAGAGATTCCTTCTTGAATTGCCCAAAACCAGAGCTGCATCGCCTCTCTGCACAGTGGAAGTGATCTTACGCCTCCTCTTTTGTTGAGGTAGTGCATGGCCACTGTGTTGTCCGTCATTATTAGGACATTTTTCCCTTGTACAAATCGTAGAAAAGCTTTCAGCGCTAATCTGATAGCTCTCAGCTCCAACAGGTTGATATGTAGTCTGGACTCCGATGGAGACCAAAGACTGCTGATGGTCAAGTCGTTGGCATCGGCTCCCCACCCTGTGAGTGAGGCATCCGTGACTACTGTTATCTCCGGCCATAGTTGCCAAAACAGTTCTCCAAACAGGCCCACCACTGAAGGTCTTGAGCCACTTTGTCCGGGACCTGAAGGAGATCTGTCATTCTTCCTGAGAATTGCGACCACTGGGTTCTTAATGCCCACTGCAGGGATCTCATTCTCAGGCAAGCCTCTGGCACAAGGAAGATGCAGGATGCCATGAGGCATAGTAACCTCAAAGAGTCACAGGCTAGGAGATGTTGGGCATTTTGAAACTTGGTGACCATCTGCAGAATATCTTGAGCCCTCACATCTGGTGGCGAGGCTTTCCCCAGGGAAGGGTCCAGGACCGCTCCGAAGAACTGTCTCTGTGATGGTATCATCTGTGACTTCTTTAAATTGAGGGAGAAGCCCAGTTTGTGAAGGAAGTGGCAGACATGATCTAGTTGGATCTGAGCTTGTTCCAAAGATACTGCTCTGATCAACCAATCGTCTAGGCAGGGGTAGACGTGGATCCCTTCCCTCCTTAGACTTGCACCCACTACCGACATTAGCTTGGTGAAGACCCTCGGTGCGGAGGTCAGCCCAAATGGCAGAACTCGAAATTGATAGTGAGAGTTGCCAATTGTGAACCTCAGGTATTTCCTGTGTTTGAGATGGATTGACACATGGAAATAAGCATCCTGAAGGTCTAGAGATGCCAGCCAGTCCTGAAGCTGGAGGGCCTGAAGGATCAGAGAGAGAGTTACTTGAACTTGTCCTTCCTGAGGAATTTGTTCAATTCTCGTAAGTCCAAGATGGTCTCAGTCCTCCGTCCTTCTTCGGTACTAGAAAGAAGGGGTAATACCAACCCTTGTTCCTTTCCGCTACAGGCACCGGTTCTATGGCACCTTTCTCTAGCAGGTCTAGAATCTCCTGCGAAAGAAGCGGGTATGGAAACTTCAAAGAGTTGTTCCCCGGTGGATGACTCTGAGGGGTGCATAGAAAGGGCAGGCAGTAACCTTGGGCAACTGTCTCCAATGCCCAAGCATCTGACGTAATAGCCCGCCATTCCGTCAGATGTTGAGTTAATCCGCCCCCTACTGGTGTCTTGTGAGGAGAGACCTCAGAGTGGTTTAGAGGCCACTGACACAGATGCCGAGGGCAAGGAGGCACCTGCTGCTGCTGCGGCTTTTGTACTTTTAACCCGTCCACCCCGCGTGAATGGTTTTTGACCCCTTTGAGCCGGCTGTCCTCTGCCTTTTCCGATGCGGAATAAAAGCGAAAGGACCTACCCCTCCAAGAGGTTCCTGAGGGGCGATACAGAGTTTGACGGATTGCAGCTCCAAGAGATTTTGCTGCTGCCTTGGATGTTTGTAACTTCTCTAGGCTGTCATCAGCCTTCTTACCAAACAAAGAAGTGCCGTCAAAGGGCATATTCAAAAGTCTGGCCTGTACATCTGGAGGAAAACCAGACTTTTGCAACCACGCAAATCTGCGGATTGTAGTACTTAACGCCATGGCCCTGCTGATACTGTCAGCAGAATCAATGCTAGTTTGAAGGGACTCACACATTGCGTCTTTACCATCTTTAATGATGTTCAGAAATGCTTCTCTTTCCTATCCTTCCAGGAGACAGGCAGCCCCAGATGAAGCACACTCCCAAAGTGTATGGCTGAATCTTGCGAGCGTGCAAGTAGCATTAATGGATTTAAGCGCCATGCTACATGCCGAGAAGACCTTTTTTGACATAGCGTCAAACCTTTTATCATCCCTGTCTTGTGGAATAGTAGGGTATGCAGATCTACTGTTCGATGAAGTTGCTGCTTGTGCAACCAAACTCTCTGGAGTTGGATGTTTGCTGAAATATTCAGGGTCAGAAGTAGATACCCTATATTTGGCAGATAGTTTTTTGTTAACTGCCGGGATAACCTCAGGAGTTTCCCAGTTGACAGATATTTTTCTCTGCAATGCAGCATGAAAGGGAACCACAGGATCTTCCTGTTGTGGGCCTTTAAGTAAAATGTCTGTAAGATCATCCTGTTGAAAAGAAGGTGAAGGTGTAGACCACCCCATGAACTCTATTATTCTGGCCATTAAGACCCTATAAGGGGTCTCAGCATGTTCCCCTGGGTCTGGTTCAGCAAATTATACTTCTGGAGAAGTATCTAAACCACTTGCCTCATGCAAAGAGTCTTGAAGGTCCTTCAATCTGTTCTCTTCAGAGATAAATTATTCTGGTATAGGTGTGGTGGTCCTCTGTAACACAAAGGGTCTTTCATGGTCAGAATCCTCCCCTTCCTCATATATAGAGGACAAAGCTCTGAAATAATCTGACCTTGGGTATGGTTTAAAAGCCATTTCTAGAGCAGAAGGGGCCAAGCTTGTAGTCACCGGTTGAGAAAACATCGAAGTTGTCGACGCGGAAGTCAAAGGCTTCGATGAAACCGAAAAAGGCATCGAAAAAGTATGAAGAGGCCTTGAAGAACTCGAGAGGATCGGAATCCTACTCAGAGTCGTCGAGGTTATCGACGACATCCTCGAGGTCATGGTCGAAGCCCTCGGTACATATACTGACTAAGATGTAGTAACAGCAATAGGTCTGTCCTTTATCGGTGTCGACAGCGGCGTCGAGGACGGCGTCGATTCGACCGATTTGTGTGTCGACGGGCCCTTCGATAAAGGTGTCGATGATGCAGATTTATGAGTCGAAGGAACCTTCGACGACGGCGTCAATGACGTGGTCTTACTGCCTTTGCTCGAGGGTTCATGATGCTCTCAGGCAGTTTCTTTCGCCGGGTGCAACGACTCGCAGCGTTTTGATTTTTCCGGTCTTTCTCCCAGGGTATCACCTTTAGCCGTCTCCGAGGGGGTCGAGGCCGCTTTCTCGAAGACGCTAAGCATTTTTTTACGGAATTCCTCCCACTTAGCTGGACAGCTGTGTTTCATGGGGCAGGTGACCCTTTCTGGGGAAGTGGAAGAAGACGAAGAAGAGGAAGATCTACGACGCCTCTTTTTCGAGTGTTTAGATCTCGAAGACTGATGGGAACCGCTTCGAGACCTTGAACAGGAATGTTTCCTGTGATGGCGAGGAGATGAATGTCTCGACTCTGCCGAGGAAACTTTCGAAGAAGTTGAAGTTTTAAGAGTCTTACCTCTTTCTAGCTTCCCCTTACGCTGCCGCAAGGCTTTCGCCGTCATGGACATACAGTCCTCGCATTCCGAACAGTGATGCTCCGATCCCAGGCACCACAAACAGATCCTGTGAGGATCCGTCAATGACATTTTCTTCCCACAATCTCAACACTTTTTGAAGCCGGACCGTGGGGTTGACGGTTCGGAAGAGGAAGCCATCGAATGAAGAAGATATCTTCGAGGAATAATAAGAAATACTTGAAGAAAGAACCGAGCAACACAATTTCGAGGCCCACAAAGTGCGGAAAAACAGAACTGAGCAACGGACTCTGCGCGAGTCTAGTTATATATGCACAATGACGTCTGCGCCGATATGGAGGCTGTCGAGGGACACCAACTCGAGGGACGTCGACGCACAGCGCCCTCTACTGAAAAAAAATGTCTGAGGCCAGCAAGCTGGAAGTAATCTATCAAGATAAGGAATACGTCGGATGACACAATCCCTTCGAAATACAAATTTGTTGTATTTGTAAATGCTGCAGTATTTACAAATACAACAACATTGTTATTCTGACTGTGGCGGCTTTCGCTTGGAGTCTCCTGGGCTCCCTCAGGGTTGGGGGAGCCCAGGAGACTCCACGCAAAAGCTGCCGCAGTCAGAATAACAACATTGTTGTATTTATGATTTCCGTGGTTTTCCAACCACGGCAATCACAAATACAACCAAGTTGTATTTGTAATTGCTGCGCCTCTGCTTTTTGCCTTCATTTTACGTTTTCTGTGCTTCCCTGGGATTGGGGAGCACCGAAAACGTAAAATGAAAGGGAAGGCAGCCTCCTCAGCTTTGCTCTGGCTGCAGTAAGCAAAAGTTCCCTGTAGGGGGCTTTTGCTGCTTGTTTAGTGCCGCCAGGGAAGAGCTGAGGAGGCTGCCTGAAATGGCAAAATGGATGCTCCCATGTAAACGCTTTGAGCCTCGTTTGTGCAAAGTGTTTACATAGGAACTTTCATTCACAAAATGTTTAAACGATGTTTTAGACTATTGCCCATCGTCTTAGCAAATAATATTTTTGAGTGCACTATTCCTAGACCTATGCTTACAATAGAAGGGAGTTATCTTTTAACTCAATCGCTTATATTTCTTGAAACAAATTGAAGCAGCTCCCAAGACACTTTTTCAAATATTTTCTCAAGTTGATACTCAATTTGGCAAGAAAATAACTCTCTCCTCACCTGAATAGAGTAATTTGCTCTCCAACTCTTCCAATCCTAACACCTGTAACATTAGGAATATAATAAACAAAAAGCAAGATTTAAATCATTCATTTGTAGATCCCACCAGCCCAATTAAAACATATACCACCCAGGCATTCAATTTCTCCCCAGTGGCACCCGATCAAATAATAAAAATTGTCTGTTCAGTGAACCCTACTACCTGCCTCGCGCCCCTGAATAGATTTTAAGCACTGTACTACAGAACAAGTTCCACCAATCAATGAATTTGCAAATAGATAATTTCTAGAGTGACACATTCCAGCTTGTCTCAAGACAACTTGGTCCATAACTAAAGAAAGCTTCATTATTTCGTAAAGAAACTCAAAACTATCGACCCACTTCTAACACTCAATTTTTGCTGAAAATTCTCAACAGGGTGGCTACATTACAACTTCAAGCACAATGAAAGCAGGAATATTGTTAGGCAACTTCCAATATGGTTTTCAACCCTGTAGGAGCACTGAAACAGCATTGATTGGTATCATAGACCAACTTCTTAATATCCTGGACCAGGGCTCAGCACCGTTAGCTGCATTCAACCCCTTAGAGCACTCAGTGCTTATGTCAAGACTGAATGAAGTGGCAGGAGTATCGGACAATGCTTCTAAATGGCTTATATAATTTTTTCGGTTACCATGTTTTCGTCGCCGCAAGTTTTGCTGCACCAGTTTTCACTGTGGTGTTTTCACCTCTGCTGTTTTGTTGATTTTTGTGAATTAAATATATATGTAGTATGTTTGTGTAGGGGGTTTTGGGATGGGGGAGGTGGCATGGTGGTTAGGCAGTACTTCCCCCCCCCCTACCCCCACACCCTTAACAAACATGTGAAACCCTTTATTTCTTTTAAGGCAGAGTGGCTCAAGTGAAAACCGATGATCATGAATCTGAGAAAGGCAACATCGAGTGTGGTGTGCATTGGAGGGGTTGCTTGCCCTCCCTGTTTAATGTCAACTTTAGACCTCAGCACAAATCGCTGATATCTCCAAATGTTTAATTTCAAAACTATGCAGATGATGCACAATTGATCGTCCATCTAGATCACTGTGTTTCCTAAGTAAAACCAACCTGCACCTTTCACATCATCTTCCTGTTCCAATTGAAGCCCACATATATCTGTTTTTCAGCAGCCCAGAACTTAGATGCATTTTGATCACAGGCGCTATACAAATCACCAGAGATGAGATATCTGCCAACACAGTTGGGTATGACATTGATAACTGAGGTCTTGGTCACCTTGCAATGGTCTGCTTCAAGGCTCATTGATGGTGCTGGAGATGTCTTACCAGTGCAGTATTTGGTTGATCTTTTCCCTGTTTGTCAGTCAGTGTGCCTGTAAATGAGCTTGTTGACTAGTTCATCACTGATGTGGACTTGCTTAGCAATGACCCCTCCCACCGCCTGATGGTTTTCCAAGTGAACTGACAATGCAGAAATTGACAAAACAACGGGTAAGCACTAGTGGGCAGACTTCTCCACTGGCGGGGACTCACTCAACTGTGCTTTCGTGGATGAGCATCTAATCTAAAGCCATGTCAATTGCTGCTTTTATTGTGGACCCCTGGTTGGCGGGTATTCTTATTGACTGCTCTGCCTTTACTACTGAATCCTTCAATTATGAATGATATCTGTCATGATTCTCCATTGACCTGTATCCTTGTGGATGGTGGCGCAGGGATAGTCCTTGGTCTTGCTTGTTGGTTTAAGAGGAATGATGACCTTTATCCTAGGTTTTTCTGAAGATCTTAAAGCCTTTTACACTGGGTCCATTTTGGCCCACTTGTCCTTTTGTTGACACTTCTGTACGCAGCACTTATGAGAATATGCACAGTGTATGCAATAGGTATATTCATACCTATATCAGGAAATAGGTGTGTAATTTAATCTGTACAAGAATTTACATTTGTGGAGGTCAAAAGAGCAATAATTTCCCAGAAGTTATTTAAGGGCCAGGGCCGAGATGGTATCCCTGTGGACTTCTGTCAATCTGGCCTGGCCCTTTCAGAGCGGAGATCACAAAAGTAATTGTTTTCACCAAGATACTACCAAAATCTTGGCACTGCCACAGTCTAGTACCATTTTTCAAGAAGCAAAATGGATGCTAACCTGCTTTCTCTATTAAATTTCATTGGGTAAAATGTGGGGAACACCATTGTTTGCAAGTTTGGAAACTATCATTGAAGAACAGTCTCTTGAGTAAGGCCAAGAGTTGTTTCTGACAGGAGCAGAGTTCATTGTACAAGGAATGGAGTCTGTTCATGGTTACGCAAATTATGCAGCCATGAAAAATGGGGTTCTTTATTTTGCAGTCGTAGAAATTCCAGTCTTCCCTCAACGCTACATACTGAAAGAGACTGTGGACAGCCCTGAAGAGTATGATAAGATAGGATAGGTTATTTATAAAGCGCTTAATACCCGGAGGTTCCTTAGTGCGCGCACCCAGGGATCGAACATGTGTTGCTCCATCTCGTCGAGCACGTTGGCCCTGAGCTATGATAATTAATAGTGAAGTCCTTGGGCTACTGTATTACAGAAACCCAGCGAGTCCAATAAGGAATAAATGGTGAAGAAACAGATAAGCTGCCATAAATAAAGGAGTCAAACATGGCCATGTGCTTGCTGCAATGCTCTTTAGTGTATGTATTGACTGAGAAGTCCCGGACCTAATAGCATTTAAGCCAGCTGTAATAATTTAAAAAAACATCCATGGCCAACTCTCTAGTATGCAGATCATAGCCTTCAAAGACAGGTTTGACCCTGATTTTTATAAAGAATACTGCAGTGCGCTATTGGGTCCACTCCACGTGTTATTCAACACAATCTGGAATGGAAAAATTGCCTTGTCCCAGGTTCGATGGAAGAAGCAATGGTTTCTGTGATTTTGAAGGAGGGCAAGGACCCAAGTCAGTGCTAGTCATACTGCCCTTTAGCGGTGCTACACACCGATATGAAACTATATGCAAAGATACTTGCAGCCAGGCTTGACCAGATTCTCTCCTCTTTGTTAAGACCGGACCAATCTGGATTTGTGGTAGGGAGGCAAGCAGCGGATAACACTAGAAGGGTCAATAATCTCATTGATATTACGCTCAAGAAAAAGAGCCGAGATGCTGGTAGCCTAAGATGCCGAGAAGGCATTTGACCGGGTGGAATGGGGCTATTTAAGGGCGTTGCTACATAAATTCGGCCTAGGCAAGCAATTTACTACCGGGGTGTTTGCGTTATACAACAATTCAACAAGTAAGGTAGCGGTCAATGGTCAACTATCTCAGGGCTTTCGGGTAGGCAGGGGTACACGGCAGGGGTGCCTTCTATCATCCTTACTTTTTGCTCTCTTGGTGGAACCACTAGCAGAGTTGTTCAGAAGTGAGAAGGGAATCCTTGGCCTCAGATATGAAGGGACTGAACACAAAATAGTGCTGTATGCAGATGATACTCTCCTAGCAGATTCTTGAGTGGGTACCTTCCCAAAGAACAGGTCATTTAGCTGTGTTCCTTCTCGCAGTGGGGTACCTATGACTATATTTTGATATCCTCCTAGCGCTATCCAAGCCGGAAGATTCACTCCCACCAGCACTTGAGCTTCTAGAAAATGACAGGGCAGTCTTGGGGTTTAAAATAAACCTTGATAAATGCAAGGTGTAAAACTTATCCCTGGAACAGGACAGTCTACAGAGACTACTAGGCATCTCTCCGTTCAAGTGGGCGACGAAGGCCATTCGATAACTTGGTGGGTGTCTAACAGCGCGTGCTAGGGACCTGTGCAATTCAAACTATCCTAAAATATTGTGCGAAATCAGGGGCAACCTGGTCAAATGGTGCTCACAAGAGCAGTCAATGGTCGGCAGAAACGCTGTCATAAAGATGACTATCCTGCCAAAACTCTATTTCAGACGTTCCTGGTGTTGGTTCCGAGGAAGGTTTTAGAGTAACTCCAAAGGGATATAGGGGTATTTGTATGCAACAACCGAACTGCTAGGGTTGCAGCTGCCACACTGTTCAGGCCGAGAAGGGAGGGGGGAATTTGCTCTTCCGAACGTTCAAGGATATTGGGCCTCATTACGACCCTGGCGCTAAGTGAAAAACGATGGCGGTAAATGGTTACCGCCATCGTTTTCCGCCAGGTCCGATCATGACCCGTGACCGTTAACTACGATGCCATTAGCGGCATCGTAGTTAACGCTGCCGCTAACTGCGCTAAGGGTGCGCGCACGCGACCGCCCACACCGTACTTAGCGCCATGGCGGAAAGGTACGCAAATGCCGACCCAAGCGGACATGCACCTAACGCCATCACCCAGCCCGTTAAGTACCTTACCGCCATGGTGCAAATAACGCCATCGCGAACCAACCGTAAAGGGCCATGTTAAGTGAATGCAGCTGCCACAGGTGCACAGAAACAGCACAGGTGAAGGCAATACAGACTCAGGGAAGTACAAAAAGAGCACACCCCACCCCTTCCCACACCCAGTCACACTCCACAATGATGCCAATACGACTAGCAATGTTGGGGCTGGAGGACCTGATAGCAATGCATGTGCTACAACAGCAACAACAACAGGCAGCACAGAGGAGACGCAGGAGGAGAAGGAGGGCAAGGCAGGCCCAGCAAGCCCCACCAGCACAGCCAGTGCCACCACGCAGGCAGCCCCCAATCCCACGCATCAGAGCCAATCCATTCAACCTCACTGCTGAGCAGATCCACGCCCTGTACCGTTTGGACCGGGACACCATCACCGCCATCGTAGACATGACACACAACGACATCGTCAGCATGATAGAAAGTCCAACCGCCATCCCCCCCTACTGAAGGTAGTGTCTGTACTCCACTTCCTGGCCACAGGCACCTACCAGCACACAGTGGGGCACCTGCATGGCATTTCACAACCATTATTCTCACGAACACTCATCCAAGTGCTCGATGCCCTCCTCAAGCACACAGACGACCACATCTCATTACCACGGACTGCCCAGGAGATTGCAAACACCAAAGTGGGTTTCCATGCACTAGCCGGCATACCCGGTTGCATTGGTGCCATCGACTGCACCCATGTGGAATTGGTGGTTCCACGTGCCATGGAGGTACCGTACCGCAACCGGAAACAGTTCCACTCAATCAACGTGCAAATGGTCTGTGACTCCAACAAGATCATCACACATTGTTGTGCCCGATTCCCCGGATCAACCCATGATTCTATGGTCCTGAGGAACTCCACAATACCACGCTACATGGAGCGACATGCAGGCCCAAGATCCTGGCTACTCGGTGAGTCCAATGTCATGGAAGTGGGCAGGTGAATGACGTACCGATGCATACTCCACCTGGCAGAAAGGGGGGGGGGGATGATGCATACTCCACCTGGCAGAAAGGGGGGGGGGAATGATGCATACTCCACCTGGCAGAAAGGGGGGGGATGATGCATACTCCACCTGGCAGAAAGGGGGGGGGGATGATGCATACTCCACCTGGCTGTGAGTAACACAGAGAACGGAGACAGAGGATGGGCACTCACAATGCACACAGCCCCTCTGCATACATTGGGTGATGGCATGCAAAACAGGCCATGGGAGCCATGAGCATATACTGGTTGCATTGTGTGAATCAATCAGTGCATGTAGAAGTGAGCCAAAGTAACAGTTGGATGCGAGCCATGGTGGAACATCATGTTCCTGATCAGACCACATGACTGACACATACATTCTCGCCTACATACAGGTGATGCAGGCTATCCCCTGAAGAGGTGGCTCCTTACACCAGTCCGGAACCCGCAGAACCAGCACAAGGAGGACTTCAACCGTGCACATACACGTACTCGTGTGGTCATAGAGCAGACATTCGGCCTATTGAAGGCACGGTTCCGAAGCCTCAGCAGGTCTGGTGGGGCACTCCTGTATGGCCATGAGAAGGTGGCAAAGATCGTCATGGCATGTGTCATGCTACACAATATGTGCGTCAGACGGAATGTGCCCCTGCCCCCTGACGCAGAACTGCAACCACCTGACGATGAGGATGAGGAGGGTGCAGATGGGGCGGCACCCCATGGAGGAGGCGATGCACAGGAGGGGCGTGCAATGCGCCAAAGTATCATCGACCACTGCTTCTAGCACACACGGCTGGTGTTTATCACATGGAGACTGCACTTGGGGCACTGTGTGTCTCTGGGACATGCACACTGTGGACTGTACACCAATAAAGCACACATACGCAATGAAAATGTCCACACATTACTTTTTTTGAAAGAAAAAAGTGTATTGAAACTATGAAATGTCGTGTCACACCCCCTCCCACCTCCCCCCTGCACACCCCAACACACCCCCTCCCACCTCCCCCCTGCACACCCCAACACACCCCCTCCCACCTCCCCCCTGCACACCCCAACACACCCCCTCTAGGTGTCAACAGATGCCTGTGACAGTGGCCACAGGCTGTTACAAGCCCCCTCTCCCGGCCCCCGGGGCACCCCTGGCTGCGGAGCGCAGGTTACGTCCGGAACGTCGCACAGGGCTGCTCTGTGCAGAACTGGCAGTGGAGGATGTCCCTGGCTGCCCCTGTGCATGCACGTCCTGTAGGGTGTGGGTGTGCTCAGTGAGCGCACGACGCAAGGCGGCAAGTTCCGCACAGATGTCCCTGGACATGGCCTGCATGGCATCCCTCAGGGTGGCAGTGCTCTGTGCTACTTCGGCCCTTAGGGTCTCCGTGGCCTGTTCAATGGTAGACCCAGCCCCCACACATTCCGTGGCATGCTCATTCAGCATCGTGGACAGTTGATGCTGCCGTTCCGTGATGTCCTCGAGGGACTGCTGGCCCTGATGGCCCATGGCCAGTGCTGGTGGAGTGATGGAGGGGCTGCTCCCCTCCTGTGGAGTGTGGACAGGGCATGGGGTGGAAGGCCACTCCTCTACCTCTGTGTGCCCCTGTGTGTGATCCTCATGGGGGCTGGCGTCTGAGAAACAGGGGGAATGTAGTAGGCCAGTGGGGCTTCTGACCTCGTGCTCCATGTCTGAGTCTGAACATGCAGCTGTTGCAGCTGTCTCACCGATGTTGCTGCTGGCCGCTGACCCCGTGCCTTCTGTGGCAGGCAATGTCGGTGGAGGTGGAGCAGCTGCTGCTGGCCTGCTGCCTACAGGGGTGCTTGCCGGTGGGACGTCCGGTATGCTTGCAGTGGGACCTGCTTGTAGTGGGGTCTGCCTCACTGCAGCTGAGGTTGAGGGTGCAGGGACGTTATTGATGGCCTTCTTGGCTCTCTTCGGCGCAGGGGTGTCCTGGTCCTCTGGGTGTGAATCTGTGCCTGTGGTGGAGCAAAGGAGGGAGGGCGTTATTGATGGGTCTGCGGACTTTGGAATGACATTGATTGACATTATTCTGGTCAGTAGATGAGGCAGATTTCAGGCAGTGCCATGCAGGTTGTCTCCTTTTAGTGTGGAATGTGGATGCAGGTATGCGGGTGCCAGCAGTGTATACAGGGTGGTGCTTGCATGTGGCTATGGGCAGTGTTGATATGTGTTGCATTTACACTCTAGGGCAACCTTGTGCTACACATGATTGGACTGCAGTGACTATGGCATGTCTTGTTTGAGGCACCTACCTTCATCGCCTGATGTCGGAGCTCCCCTTTCCATCCCTCCGACGCCTTCAATGGATTCCATGCCAATCGTGGTTGCACAGATCTCCTCCCACGGTTGGAGTTTTAGGGGGGATTCCGACCCTCCACCGGTACCCAGGGCAAGGTTGCGGTTTGCAGAGATGACGGCTCTGACCCGTATGCGTAGGTCATCCCAGCGCTTCCTGCACTGCTGTTGGGTGCGGTCCCCACCGCGCTGACGCGCTCAGCCACCAGGGCCCAAATGGCCTTCTTCTTCCCTATCGCTGTCCTGGTCATTTCCGGGGAGAAAACGACACCTGCGTTGTCTTGCAGGGTCTCCGTAAGCATGCAGAGTTCCTCCCGGCTGAATCTCTCCTGGCGCTGGCGGTCACATGCCTTTTTCACAGCTTTAGGCATTTTCGGGTACTTGGATGGGTGGGTGATAGGTTGGGACAGGTGTCAGGGTTGGGTCTGGTGTTGTTCGGTAGGATGGCAATGGATTGTGTTTTTAAAGATGGCCGATGGGCTGTTTCCCGTTCCGGCGCGATGACGCTATTTCCGGTTCTGCTTTTTACGGCCGCCGCAAATTACGGTGGCCGCTACTTACGGTGGCCGCTACTTACGGTGGCGGAAGTGCACCTTGCTCGCTTTACGATGCCGGTAGGGGCCTTTTCCGCCATGGCGTTAATTGCATTACCGCCATGGCGTAATGCTCGTGCGCGATGGGTCGTAATGTGGCGCTCTTTACGCCATCGGCCCACGGCGTAAACGCTCATTACGCCATGGCGGTAATGACGGACGATTACCGCCTGGGTCGTAATGAGGCCCATTATCAGGCAGCAGAACGGTAAGTCTTGCGGGACTGGGTGGACCACTCCCCTTCAAAACCATGGAAGTGGGTGGAGGAATAGGTAGCGGGTAGGCCTTTACAATATATGCAGTGGATTCCCAGTCAAGACCGCCCCATCAACCTGTATGAACTCCCATCCACAGCCATAGCATTTAGAGTCTGGGATACGCTGGCGAGGAGGTTAGAACTCACATCTTTCCCAGGCCCGGCCACACTGATTCACCACAATAGCAGTTTCACACAGTCATACGGAAATAACTCCTTTTAAGCCTGGCAGGAGGGAGGTTGCGAGTACATCGTGCATTTGTTTCAGGGGGGTAATGTCAAATTCTTCCCGGATTGCAAAAACACCTTTGGGATCACCGAGGGAGAACAATTCACACATTTACATCTACGACATTGGGCCATACAGAGGAGCAATAAAAAGGGAGCTACAAGATCCCTCACTACATTTGAAAAGTAGATCTTCACCCATGGTGGCTCTAAGGCCCCGATATCACAGTTATATAGCTGCCTCAACCAACATACATTGACCAAACTGCATTCATACACAAAAGACTGGCATAAGCACTTGCGCAGGGATTTAGATCAGGAACAATGGGATGAGATATGGTTGGGGACCATTAGAATAACAGTCAGTGGGCAGTACATGGAGCAGAACTATAAAATGATAGCAAGATGGTATATTTGCCCACAGAGAGTGTTGCATATACGATCTGGTGAATCTGGGCTATGCTGGCGAGGGTGTGGGGCGGCAGGCACATACATAGATGCGTGGGGGAACTGCCCCCAACTGGGACCATACTGGAAAGAGGTTATAGGTACTTTAAAGCAGATAACAAACTTTCTGCTGTACGAAATCTTCACAACTTTGCTTGCTGGGCTGGTGGTCATCTCAACAAGAAACTGGCAAGCACCCAACAACAGTCGTTGCGGCTACTGAGACTAATGCTTCTGGTAGCTAGGAATGCCCAAGTGGAAATCCAAGCAACTGCCAACACTAAATGACTGGTTAAGTGACATGTGGCGACTTCCTGTTTGTGAAAAAATTACTTATATTTTACACAACGCCATTGCATCATTTTTCACTAAGTGGGCATCCTTCTTACATACAAGATATTAAAGACATGAATATAGATTACACATGTTCCCCCCACCTCCCCCCCAGGCTTAGAGCTCTGGGACTCTTGAGTTTGGCATGAGAGGACCTATTTCGTGATCAAAGTTCATGGAAGACTCACTGTGTAGAGAGTTGTGTATGTGGTGATGTGAATTGGCGATAGGGAGTAGATTAAGTCGGGGGGTGGGCAGGTGGGGGGAATGTTTTGTTGTAAGTTCTAAGTGTATCTGTTGAGCTGAACTGTATGTCCGGATAAGACATTATTAGCATATGCACATTGTGAATCACAGGATGAAGTGCCTTTTTGTTTGGGGATTCCTCATCTGAAATCCTTAATAAAAAGATTTGAAAACAAAAACAAAATTGCCACATACCCCTGTGATCCTTCAAAAGCAGTGGAGTTGTGCTTCTGCCTCTACAATTATACATTCACATGGTAAAATAATTGTGGTGGGTCCAGGGGAGGTTTTGTCAACCTTTCAAAACTGTAAAAAAAAGTTTGTTTTTACATCAATGCTCCAGGGAACAAGTGTCTGTCGGTGCTAAGGGTTGCTTTGCAACCAGTATCGTGGCTGTAAAAGCATGTTTGTAGGAAACTGTCACAACTACTAACCCTACAGCAGCCACACACGCACACCTGTCCCCATTTGGGCACATAAACTGGCACGACACTTCAGGAGGAATAACATAATCAATCCACAAAGGGTTAAGGGAAGGGTCAGCTGGACCCCGTCCTGGCCATTAGGGTAGGTAGGACGCCCAACCACTTCCTGTACCTCCAACATGGAGGAGAATTAGTGCCAGGCAGTCACAGTAGGTTGCTGACATGTTTCTGGATGTGGCTGGCTATGTAAGCCACACCCAGGCGTGCAGACCTTGCTGCGCGTTACTCTGCTCCCGCAGTGTAACGCTCACCAGCACCAGCTCCTGCAAGAAAGAAAACAGTTACTCCTTTTACAACGGCCCGACCCGCGGCAGCCCGTAACACTCACCTAGTGGTTCCATCCAGTATCCTGGTCCAGCAAAGTTCATCCGGAGTTCTTTGGCAATTCCATCCGACTACCCGGCATCACGGCTCCAGCCGACCCTGCAAAGAAAAGAAAACAAGAAAAACGTGAGTGAAAGCAACGCACACAGAAAGGACATTGCATGTAAGACATTAATGTTAAATGTTAATGTTAAAGGATATTTGTACCGTGCACTATCACCACCGGAGTGGCGCTCCAGCGTTTCTGAAAGAAAGGAGGGGTGGGGGAGTTAGTGGGGATGAGCTGGAGAAGTGCAAGAGAGCAGTGATGTGCTGTTGGCGGCCTCAGCCTGGAATTCCGTTGGCTGGTCTTGGGGTGTTATATTGTCGGGAGGCGTTGCGTGCTGTTGTGCGGGTCTATGCATGCTTTGTTTGTTGTTGCAGTGTGGTGAAGTTTGTGCGGATTGTTGTGTTGTAAGTTTGTGGTTGTGTTTGGTTAGACTTTGATAGTTGCATGGAGAGGGTGAGGTTGTTAGTGGGTTGGTAAGTGGGCATACCTTGCTTGAAGTGAGGCGCTGAATATCCGTTTTTCTAATCAGGTGGGGTGTTTGGGCGTCTCTGTTTCTATGCCCAGCTCGGGGGCTGTACGACACTCACGGTCCCTTTCCAGTATGGAATCCGTTCATATACATAACCTTGCCCAAATTGGGCAACCGGTTGCCTATGTGGCGGGCAGGCAGGAATTTGTGCATCCTTTGCAGTCTAGACCAGAGAGCATTTCTAATCTAGTAGGAGGGCAGCATCAGTAAGCCCGGGTTTACTCCCTCCATGTGTTGAGGCCTGCTCGGCATTCATCATCTTATTCGGTTGCTTATTCATCTTACCACTCCTACCCCCTTGTATGTCACAATGCTAATGCTTGCACTTATGTCCAGAGGCGACGTCTGTCTGCATTCATCACTCTCTTAGGTCCATGCCCCTGCGAATATCCATAGATTAATTGGTGTGGCTAAGTGCTAATGTTCACCCAACTTTATACAGGTATGATCTATTGTAGCATTTATCGAGTGGGTGAAGGTTGTTCGCTGGGAGTTGGCTAGGGAAGCTGGATTCTGTCCTTATGGGTGTCGCCTCTCTTGTTGTAGTAAGAGTTTCTTTATTTGGTTCTAGATGTTGTCATAGTCGTCCAAGATATGTTCGCTAGGGGTTGGCTATGGACCCTGGATTCTGTTCTTATGGGTGTAGTTTGTGTCCTGTCATCTCTCTTTATGTAGTAAGAGTTTCTTTATTCGGTTCTAGATGTTGTCATTGTCGTCCTTTCCATTGTGTTTCCCGTGTGGTGGTTTACGTTTTTGAGTTCGGATCTGTGATGTTGAAGAGCCAGGTATTTATTCGTTTTCTGAATTGTAAGTGGTCCGTGATGTTTCTTATTTCTTTTGGGATGTTGTTCCGGGATTTTGCAGTTAAGTGGGAGAAGGAGGAGCCCCCAAGTTTTTTCTTAAGTTATGGTTTTTCTTCCAGACGGATTTCGTTGCTTGATCTGAGGAGTCTCGTTGGCTTGCAAATTGTTAGTTTCTTTTGCAGGAATTCAGCTCCTTGTCCGCTGATTGCCCTGTGTGTTATGCACATTGTTTTGAAGGTGATGTGATGTTTGACTGGGAGCCAGTGCAGTGTTTTTACGGCTGGATTGATGTGGTCTCTTCTGGCTAGTTTGAGGAGGAGTCTGGCTGCTGCATTTTGGATCCGTTGTAGTTTCTTCAGGAGGTATTCTGGTGTTCCGAGATAGAGGTTGTTTGCATAGTCGATCCTTGACATGATTAGGGTGATGATTGCGAGTATCTTGTGGGTGAATGCGAGGAAAGGTAAGATTCTTCTTGCTGTGTGAAGGAGGAAGAAGCATTTCTTGATTATTGCATTTATTTGTGGTTCTAAGGTTAGGATGTTTTTCATCAGGACTCCCAGATTTTTTACTACCTTAAATGGAGATGGTGTGGTTCCCATTTCCGTTGGCCATGGAATATAGGTGGTGTTCTCTTGATTTTTGGATATAATCATGATTTCTGTCTTTCCTGGGTTGATTTTCAAGTTGTTGGCATTCATTCAATTAAAAGTATATCTTTTGAGGAACTCTTTCGGTGGGGTTATCCTGTTGCTGGACCTCAGCGCCCTTGGTTATATTGCTGGTATGACTTTTCAGGGTCGCATGGAAAAGTAACAACGGAGTCCTTGGTTCCTCACCTTCGTTTTGAAAAATGAAACTCTATGGGGTGTTACATTAGCTTGTACCCAAGCGCCCACAGATAACTGAAAAGGATGACAAAAGACTCCCTTTACAGTGTTCAGAAACTCCACATCTTGTGGTTTATTATGAGATATTCTGGTGCCCTTTGTGATTACACGCGTTTCGATGACTAAATCATCTTTTTCAAATCAGGGCTAGTTGCACTGTTTCCCACTAGTATTCTAAATGTCTTGTGAATAATTTCATGGATTAAATCCCAGATCCATCTTTCCTTCACTGCGTCCCGTGCCAAAATGTCCTTCATTCAATTAAAGCCTTCTTTTAGACACTCGATCAGGGTTGAGTGATCGGCTAGGTTGTCTTCGATTTTGTAGATGATTTGAGTGTCATCTGAGTAGTTGTAGCATGTAACTTTGTATTTTTTTGAAAATTCTGATTAGTGCAGTTTGGTAGATGTTGAAGTACAGTGGTGATAGTGATGACCCTTGTGGTACTCTACAGTCGTTGGCTCGTGGTGTGGATTTGAAGGGTTTTAACCAAACGGTTTCTGTTATGTCTGCTAGGAAAGATTTAGTCCAGGCTAGTGCTGTGGCTGTTATGCCTATGTATTCTAGTCTTTTGGTTAGGGTGTCATGGCTAACTGTGTCAAAGGCTGCAGAGAGGTCGAGCAGGATCAGGGCTGTGGTTTTGTCGGAGTCTGCGTTTGTTTTTAGGTCATCCCAGGTGGACAATAGTGCTGTTTCTGTTCCTCTTACAGGTCTGAAGCCAACTTGTGCTGGGTCCAACAGGTGGTGTTTTTCTATGTGTGCTTGGGTTCATTTGTAGATGTAGATTTCAAGGGGCCTCATTACGACCCAGGCGGTAAGTTACTGCCTGGGCCGTGACTTTACCACAATGGCGTAAACTACGTTTACGCCATGGTGGTTGGCGGACTTACCGCCCCATTCCGACCATGGCGGGGCGGTAAGTCCCCAATCCCCATTTACCCTTCCCCATTCCCATTTTTGCCCCATAGGGCATAATGGGAGTGGGGAAGGCGTTAATTACGCCACCGTAAATTACGGTGGCGTAATTAACTCCATGGTCCCTTAGCGCCATGGATTTTAACACCTGCTAAAAGCAGGTGTTAAAAGCTCCATGGCGCTAAGGGACCTCGTACTCAGGCGGTAAGGGTCGGCGCTGTTTACGCTGCCGTAAACCCCTTACCGCCTGGGTCGTAATGAGGCCCAAGGAGTTTTGCTGGGTAGGGAATGTTCGAGATCGGCCTGTAGTTGGGGAGGTCTTCTACGTCGCCACTTGTGTTTTTTAAGAGTGGTTGGATGTATGCTGATTTGAATGTTTTTGGTATGGTTCCTGTTGCTAGTGAGAGGTTTAGCAGGTTTCTGTAATATTCTGATGGTGTTCATTGTGCAAGGATTGATTTGTAGATGTCAGGTGGGCATGGGTGAACCGGATTTCTTGCTGTGTTTCACCAGCATGATGAAAGCCTCTGCCGATATTTCAGGAAAGTTTTGGTGTTTGTGTTGTGGTTCTGTGTTATGTTCGGTTTTTTGGATGTTATGGTTGGTTGGTCTATTTTGTATGGTTTGTCGGATGTCGTTGATTTTGTTCTTGAAGTGGTGTCACGATGCCTGCCCCCGGAAAGCCAGACCAGGCCCAGCAACCCCAGAAGCAGGCATCATGCCACTTGAAACATGCCCAAAATCCCCAGTTAGGGGCTCTTTGGCTACAGTCCTGGCGCCTATGGCGCAAGGCTCATAAGAATAAAGTCAGTCCTGGCGCCATGGGCGCCAGGCTCATTACAGAAATCTTACCTGTTGCAGACCATGCTGCATACCTACCTGCTGCAGACCATGCTGCACGAAGCCACAAGCCAAATGAGGCTTAAAGGGACTACTTTACCTCAGGGACTCCTTTCCTCTCGGGTGGGGCTGTGGAAGAATACTTACCTGGGACTTCTTCCAAGGCTATTTAAGCCACACCCGGACAGCCACACGTGCTTCGCGTTATTCTGCTTGCTGCAGCGTAACGCTCACCGTGTCTTCAGCAGCTCCAGTCTTCAGCCACGCCCACTTCAGCCCTGGAACACCTGGAACAAGAAAAGGAGAAGGAGAAGAGGTCAGAACAAAACTCTTACATGAATCCTTGATCCAGCACATCGTCGATCTGGAAGAGAGAAGCCTTCTCAGGTGCATTGCCACGCACCTCGCAGAGCCGCGCTGAACTCACCAACCGGGGCTGCATTCCTTTACTCCATCGCGAATCCAGCATCTCCAGGCCATTCTTCAACACCTGGGGGAGACAAGAACACCCCCGCCCCTAAGGGAAAAACAAGGACAATACAAATCACCCCCAAAGACTTACCTGATTACCACAGGGGGGTACTCACCTCATTTCGGGTCGGCGCAGTCAATTCCGCATCACCGCCGCCCCCGGCCCCTAAGGGGAAAAAACAAGGACAATACAACCTAACCCCAAAGACTTACCTGATTTGCCACAGGGGGTTACTCACCTCATTTCGGGTCGGCGCAGTTAATTCTGCATCATCGCTGTACCCCGGCCCCAAAGAGGAGAACCACAACAGACTTACCAGGATCTTACCAATTGCCAATTGGAACTCTTCTGGTAGTTTAAATCCGCAACCTGCAAGGAATCTGGCAGAGTGAAGATCAGACTTTTGAACTCTTACGAACAATTGGACTTAAGAGTCAATACTGGAACTCACCAATTCCTCCACACCAGTGAAGTAACTGGTCGTCTACGCGCCCCTGCGCTCGACGCAGGATGGAGAGCTCATCTTTCCAAATCTTCAGGTGAGATTAAGAGGGAACTTCAGGAGTGTTCTATGGGCAGACAAGGGGAGTGGGAAGGCGGGTTAACGCTCAGATTACGGGAGGTTAATTCCCTTTCTCCATTGAAGAAAGATATTCGTACGAGTCCAACAAACAAAGCTAAGTGGGTCTGTCCATTCTGTCATCTCGGCTCTACGTGTTACTCTGGTGGAAGCAACAGCCGGCCAGTCCAGATAGACGCCCCTGTGGGAATCAGGTGAGCGTAACAGAATGCGAAGCCGGAGACCCTAAAAGGTTTGCTATATTCATGAATCAATGTCGCTTACACTTTTTATGTAGACCTGGAGCTTTCCCAAACGATCAAGCCAAGGTAGCTTTTGTACTGTCATATCGCAGCAGCAGTGCAGCCGACTGGTCCATTCCGCTAGTAAATCAGGATGACCCGATTCTTCGAGATTTTCAAGGTTTTCGAACTAGCATGGAAAGACTGTTCGCCCGACATTCCCAAGGACAGGCTTTGGATAACAAACTTTTATCCTTACGGCAAGGTAATCAGGATCTTTTATCTTACATTGCAACTTTCAATAGATTAGTTGTGGAAACCGAATGGCCTGAAGCCAAGCAAATTACATTATTCCATCAAGGGCTTCAGGGAGAACTCAAGGATGTTTTAGTTCAAGTCGTGAACCCGCCTTTAGACTGTGCTGAATATAAAGATTTTGTGGTCCAGTTAGATCACAGACTTCAAACCAGAAAGGCTGATCGAACCAAGTTTGAAAGCAAGGTCTTGGTTAAAACCTACGTACCCTCAAAGGGGGTAGATGCCTCAGAACCCATGCAAATCGGGGGGGTTAGAGGACCCTTAACCCAGAAGGAAAGGGAAAGAAGACGGCAACAGCAATTATGTTTATATTGCGGAGCTACTGGTCATTTCCTTCGGAACTGCCCTGTAAAACCACCAAAGAAAACTATAGGAGCAGCAGACGGAAACCACTTGAAACCTGACTCGGGAAACGATCAAGCCCGGCAAGCGTAGAGGTCAGCTTGCCGAGCTTAAAGAAGGACACTCTGACCTCGCATTTCACCATACCCATGGTCCTTATAGATCCAGAGCAGCCATCACGCATGCACGCGGTAAAGGCGTACGTAGATAGTGGAGCCATAGGAAACTATTTGGACTACGGATTGGCTTCCAGGATGAATCTACCTCTCACCCGAAAGACCACTACCGATGTCGTCACCACTGTTGATGGAACTGAAATTGCCTCCGAGCCCGTAACTCATTCCACTGCAGAGATGACTTTGCTGGGTCAGGATGGACACCGAGAGGTTATGGTGTTTGATTTAATCAAGGCTCCACAGTTTCAACTGAAACTGGGAATCCCTTGGTTGGAAAAACACAATCCCTGTATTGATTGGCGAGAGAAGAGACTAACCTTCCCAGAATGTGCTAACACCTGTTACCCAAAGAGAACTCTAAATTCAGTACTGGCCCCAATAATCCCAGCTGCCATACAATTACCTGCTGAATACCAAGACTTTCAGGATGTCTTTCAAAAGGAGCAGGCAAACACCTTACCACCGCACAGATCGTATGATTGTCAAATAGATCTCATACCAGGAGCACAACCACCTTGCAGCAGAATCTATGCCCTCACGGAACCTGAAAATCTCCACTTGCGCCAGTACCTAGACCAGTATCTTGCTAATGGCTTCATCCGCCCGTCCAAGTCCCCTGCATCTTCCGCTTTGATCTTCGTGCCAAAAAAGGAAGGCGACCTTAGAACATGCATTGACTACCACGCGCTGAATCAGATAACTATCAAGAATCGGTACCCATTGCCTTTGATCCCTGAACTACTAGACCAGGTAAAGAACGCTTGTATATACACAAAACTAGACCTTCGGGGGGCATATCATCTGGTACGCATCAAAGAGGGTGACGAATGAAAGACTGCTTTTCGCACCAAGTAAGGATTATTTGAGTACCAGGTGATGCCTTTCGGACTGTGTAACGCACCAGCAGCCTTCCAGTTCTTCATGAACAATGTCTTCCGAGAACTCATCGATGTTTGTGTAGTCGTTTACATCGACGATATTTTAGTATACTCCCTATCAGAATCCGATCATGTAAAGCACGTCCGAGCAGTCCTAGAAAAGTTACGCCAGTATAAGTTATACGCTAAACTAGAAAAGTGCATCTTTCACACAACGGAAGTAGAGTTTCTTGGATTTATTCTGACCCCGAAAGGAATCCGGATGGATACACGGAAGGTGGACACAATTCTTAATTGGCCTTTGCCAAGCTCAGTCAAAGGAGTTCAAAGCATGCTCGGCTTTGCCAATTTCTATCGCAGGTTTATCCCGGACTTCTCACACATTGTACATCCCATTACAACACTATTGCGAAAGAATAAACGCTTTACATGGACAGAAGAAGCCGAGAACGCCTTCCAAGAGTTAAAAAAGAAATTCACGTCCGCTCCTGTATTACGACACCCGTGCCCAGAGCTTCCCTACATAGTGGAAACAGATGCATCCAGTTCAGCTATGGGAGCAGTGCTCTCCCAAAAGGATCCCGAAACTAACCAGCTGCACCCAGTGGCGTTTTGGTCAAGAAAGTTTTCGGCTCCCGAATTAAATTATGCTATAACCGACAAGGAACTGTTGGCCATCAAGTCCGCCTTCAAGGCTTGGCGGCACTATCTGCTGGACGCCAGGCATACCATTACGGTCATCACTGATCACCGCAACTTACAATACCTAAAGGTAGCCAAGGCCCAATCTTCACGCCAACTCCGTTGGGCATTGTTCTTCGCCGAGTTTGATTTTGTAATAACCTATCGACCAGGTTGTAAAAATGGAAAAGATGACGCCCTGTCCCGAATAGGAATGGGAGAAACAGAAAGAGCTTTAGAACCTGTACCCATAATTCCTGAACAGAGAATCCTTGGTCTGACATCCATACACTCTCTGGAGGACATTCAAGAAAAGGTCCATCAACTCTTTGATTCCGATGCCTTACAGGGCTGGGCAAGGAAAGGCCCAGAGTATTCTGTCACCAACAATCTACCTTATTACCAAGGCCGACTATTTTTGCCACTTGAGGAACTACAGAAACTTGTCATTTCTCATTACCATGACACCTTGATGGAAGGACATCTTGGCATTGCTAAAACTGAAGCCAAAATCAAGAAACAGTTTTGGTGGCCCACCTGGCGAAAAGATGTCAAGTTGTTTGTCATGTCTTGTGGCATTTGCGCTCAAAATAAAGGGGAAAAGAAAAAACCCGCTGGATTATTACAACCGTTAGACATACCACCTACTCCTTGGCATACCTTGTCATTAGACTTTATCACGGATTTACCCCCGTGCAAAGGTTATAACACCATTCTAGTTATTGTAGATCTTTTTTCTAAAATGGCCCATTTCTTTCCTTTAAAAGGAATACCTTCAGCTTCAATCCTGGCCAAGGAGTTCCTTGAAAATGTTGTCCGTCTGCATGGCTTTCCTTCCGTGTTAATTTCAGACCGGGGAAGTCCATTTATTTCACATTTTTGGAGGAAGTGCTGCCAGCTGGCACAAACTGATGTTAGGCTTTCAACCAGCCACCATCCCCAGACCGACGGTCAAACTGAGAGAACCAACCAGACTCTTGAGCAATACCTACGTTGTATGCTACATCAATCTGAGGAGGATTGGAAAGACATTCTTTGGATCGCCGAGTATGCATACAATAATTCTGTACACTCAGGAACTAAACAAAGCCCTTTTTTTACCATATATGGTCAACATCCTCAAACCTCAGACTTAGATTCTCCCCAGCATTTAGAGATGCCTGCGGTGGACCATCTCCACGCTGTTATCACACAAGCCTTTAAAGAGGCGACTGCACATTTACAAAAGGCTAAGGATAAATACAAGGAGGATGCTGATCAACACAGGAGTGAAGCACCGCAATACCAAGTAGGGGACCAAGTATGGTTAGCCACCAAGTACTTACCACTCAAGGGAACACAGACTTTTAACCCCAGGTACTTGGGACCATTCTATTAAGGCTATTATTAACCCAGTGGCCGTCAAGTTGGACCTGCCTGGTCATATGCGTGTTCATCCTGTTTTTCACGTGTCTCTTTTGAAGCCTGTGCAACCAGGAACTAGACTAACCACCCCACCTGAACCTATCCTCATAGACGGGGAACCCGAATTCGAAGTCAAGAATATTTTGGAGTCTAAAAGGGTGAGATCAAAACTCTTCTATCTCATTGATTGGAAAGGTTATGGTCCACAAGAAAGATCTTGGGAGCCTAGTGACCATGTGCATGCACCTCAATTAGTGAAGACGTTCCACCAAGAATTTCCAGACAAACCAAGGCCGAGAGGGAGAACAGCTTTAGGAGGGGCCTTGAGGGGGAGTGCTGTCACGATGCCTGCCCCCGGAAAGCCAGACCAGGCCCAGCAACCCCGGAAGCAGGCATCATGCCACTTGAAACATGCCCAAAAACCCCAGTTAGGGGCTCTTTGGCTACAGTCCTGGCGCCTATGGCGCCAGGCTCATAAGAATAAAGTCAGTCCTGGTGCCATGGGCGCCAGGCTCATTACAGAAATCTTACCTGTTGCAGACCATGCTGCATACCTACCTGATGCAGACCATGCTGCACGAAGCCACAAGCCAAATGAGGCTTAAAGGGACTACTTTACCTCAGGGACTCCTTTCCTCTCGGGTGGGGCTGTGGAAGAATACTTACCTGGGACTTCTTCCAAGGCTATTTAAGCCACACCTGGACAGCCACACGTGCTTCGCGTTATTCTGCTTGCTGCAGCGTAACGCTCACCGTGTCTTCAGCAGCTCCAGTCTTCAGCCACGCCTGCTTCAGCCCTGGAACACCTGGAACAAGAAAAGGAGAAGGAGAAGAGGTCAGAACAAAACTCTTACCTGAATCCTTGATCCAGCACATCGTCGATCTGGAAGAGAGAAGCCTTCTCAGGTGCATTGCCACGCACCTCGCAGAGCCGCGATGAATTCACCAACCGGGGCTGCATTCCATTACTCCATCGCGAATCCAGCATCTCCAGGCCATTCTTCAACACCTGGGGGAGACAAGAACACATAGGTGAGCAAGGGCAATACAAATCACCCCCAAACACTTACCTGATTACCACAGGGGGGTACTCACCTCATCTTGGGTCCGTGCAGTCAATTCCGCATCACCGCCGCACCCCGGCCCCTAAGGGGAAAAAACAAGGACAATACAACCTAACCCCAAAGACTTACCTGATTTGCCACAGGGGGGTACTCACCTCATTTCGGGTCGGCGCAGTTAATTCTGCATCATCGCTGTACCCCGGCCCCAAAGGGGGGAACCACAACAGACTTACCAGGATCTTACCAATTGCCAATTGGAACTCTTATGGTAGTTTAAATCTGCAACCTGCAAGGAATCTGGCAGAGTGAAGATCAGACTTTTGAACTCTTACGAACAATTGGACTTAGAGTCAATACTGGAACTCACCAATTCCTCCACGCTCGACGCAGGATGGAGAGCTCATCTTTCCAAATCTTCAGGTGAGATTAAGAGGGAACTTCAGGAGTGTTCTGTGGGCAGACAAGGGGAGTGGGAAGGCGGGTTAACGCTCAGATTACGGGAGGTTAATTCCCTTTCTCCATTGCAGAAAGATATTCGTACGAGTCCAACAAACGAAGCTAAGTGGGTCTGTCCAGTCTGTCATCTCGGCTCTACGTTTTACTCTGGTGGAAGCAACAGCGGGCCAGTCCAGATCGACGCCCCCGTGGGAATCAGGTGAGCGTAACAGAGGTCTGCCAGGTCGTTGCAAAGTTTCCCACAGGGGTTTGGAGTGCTGTCGCAGCCTGAAGGGTTTCTCATTTCTTTGATGATGTTGAACATTTCTTTATGTGAGTTTGTCGCATTGGTGATTCTGTCGTCATAATGCCTTCTCTTCGCTTCTTCCTTCTTGTATGCTCCGATTTGTTTCTGGAAGTTTTTCTTCTCTGGGCTGTATTCTTTCCTCCAGTCCAGCTCCATTTTCTTGTTGTCCTTTTTCATAGTAGTGGTGTGAACCATTTTGCCATTGCTCTTTTTTTTGATGGGGTGAATGGTTTTTCCAGAGCAATCCTTCCGATTGTATCAGCGATCCATTTGTGTAGCAGCTCTGCTTTCCCGCCTAGGTCAGCCAGTTCTAGTCCTGTAATTGAGGGTTTGGTCGTCTCCAGTTGTTTGAAGAGGTTGCTTGTTTTGACAGTTTTCCAGTTTCTTTTTGTGGTGGTTGCGGGTTTTGGAGCCTGGATGCATAGTGGAGTTGGTAGTCTGATGATGAAAGGGATGATGAGATGGTCGCTCCACAGTATTTGTATCGGTGGTGCTGTGGTGATGAGTTTTTCCTGGGCGAAGATTGCGTCGAGGGTGTGTCCTGCTGAGTGTGTTGCTCCTTTGACCAGCTGTCGTAGTTTCATGGTTGTTAGTTGTCCGGTCAGTGAGTTTTGGGAGTTGGCGTGACTTGCTTCAAACCAGATGTTGAAATCCCCCAGGATGATTAGATGTTCATGCTTGATGGCTATGTTGGTGATGGCTTCTATGAAGTTAACGACGAAGGTTGCATCATATGACGGTGGTCTGTACACCAGGATGAATGTGAGATTGTTTTTTTGGTCCGCTGATTTGTGTATGACCAAGGTTTCGCAGTTGATGATGTTGAGAGGGTCGTCCATTTTTATTTTGAGGTGTTCTTTGAATGCTATTACGAGACCTCCTCCTTTTTTATGTTTCCTGTTTGTTTTAAGGCATTTCAAGTTGGCTGGGAGGCAGCTTTGGAGTGTGATTTTGTAGTTCTCGTCCAGCCATGTTTCTGTGATAAATAGGATGTCAATGCCGTTGTCATCGAGGAGGTCAAAGATCTCTGTTGAATGTTATGACATCGATCTCACGTTTAATAGATTGCAGTGGAGTTTAGAGGTGTGGTTTGGGTTGGTCTTTATTGTTGGGGATCGTCTTCTGATCAGTGTTGGGGTTTCCTTTAAGGTTGATCTCTGTTTGAGGTGTTGGTATAGGTGCATCTGTGTTCGAAAAGTTCTTCTAGGTACAGTCTTGGGTTTTTGTTTTCCTCAGATTCTTCTTCCATAAATTGTGGGCGTTGAGTATAAGTTACTCTTGATTTGGTGATGTAGGGTGTTATTGCGTCGATTATGTTTTTGTCATTTCTAGCGTTGTCTGATCATCTTCTGTGCGGTTGTGTTTGGTTGGTTTGTTCTGGTGACTGGTTGTTTGCGAGGTATGGAGTTAAGTAGAGGGGTTTTTCTCTTCTCTCAGCATTGGTTCCGGTATCGTTCCTGTGATTCAGAGTGTTTTCTGCAGTTGTGCGTCTTTGTTGCTGTTCCGGTGTGTTTGTTCTTTCTGCTCTTTTCCTTCCACTCTGTACAGGTTGTTTGCGTTGGTACAGGTCGTTTGCATAGCATTTTGGGTTGAGGGCTGTTTTGGTCTTTATAAGTTTGTTTTGCTTTGGTCTGGCGGTCTTGTGGTGTAGTACTGTGTGAGGGGGATTGTCCGCTATAAGTTTGGGTACTGTCTGTTGAAAGTCGACAGCTGGTATTGCCAGCTTGTTTAGTCAGAGTTTTGAGTGAGGTAGGGGATTCAGTTAGTATTGTATTGTTGGGTTAACATTGGCTGCCCTTAATATGAGTCTCCCTGGATGAGGTTCACTGTGGTGAGCCCACTATGTGGGGATGGGAGGGTAGCTAGCTGCTATACAGGTGAGCTAATGATTTCAATGCTAACAGCGAGACTTGAAAGCCTCACACTGTGGGAGGCAGGGCCACACCCAGTCAGTGGAAAGATTACAATTCGAAACACAGGTGAAAGAGTACAGTTAAACAGCTAGATTTGAGAGTCCTGTATAGTGGTAGAGAGGCCTATGCCTATAGGTGAATACAATTCTAAACACAGCTAGATTTGAGAGTCCTGTATAGTGGGAGAGAGGCCTATGCCCAACAGGTGAAAGAGTACAATTCTAGGCGCAGGTGAAAGAGTAAAATTCTAGGCGCAGGTGAAACAGTACAATTCTAAGCACAGGTGAAAGAGTACAATTCTAAGCACAGATGAAAGAGTACACTTCTAAGTGCAGGTGAAAGAGTATAGTTCTAAACAGAGCTAGATTTGAGAGTCCTTTATAGTGGGAGAGAGGCCTATGCCTAACAGGTGAATACAATTCTAAACACAGCTAGATTTGAGAGTCCTGTATAGTGGGAAAGAGGCCTATGCCTAACAGGTGAAGGAGTACAGTTCTAAACACTGCTAGATTTGAGAGTCCTGTATAGTGGGAGAGAGGCCTAATCATGACCGTTCAAGTGGGTGCTATGCTTGACATTGCTGTGCTTAATAGTGTGAAGTTAGAAAGGCTGAAGAGGTGTTATTTAGTACTGAGGTGTTTTAGGATGGATTTAATAAGTGGGCTAGGCATCCAGGGTGGAGTTATTGCTATATCCCCCACCTAGGCCACTCTTACCTTACAGATCCTTGGTCATTGCTGGTTGACGGCTTGCCGCTGGCTTCCCCTGCGGACACCTGTTGACACTTCTTGGAGCTGCCTCTGTTGGAGCCGCCCTTTGCCTAGGAGCCCTTAGCCGCAGGGGGCTGCATGGGCAGAGGGCTGCACGGGCAGGGTCAGTTAAGGCTTGGGTAAGCAAGGGCTACGGGCTCAGTCACAGCACGGGCGGGCGGGTCGCGAGGGAAACCAGGAAGAGGGTGCAAGTGGGATGGCGAGGGGTGCTTCAGGGTAACTGGGGGTCTGTTTGTTTAAGGAAAAATTTGCCAAATGGGTTCACTGGGCAGGCTCACCTTGCGTCGGCTTCCTCGCTGTAAAAGAGGAGCTGGTGTGAGCCAGGGCCGCTAGACCCTACAGGCACGGGCTGCAGGCCCAATCAGAGCGCGGGAGGGAGGGTCGGGAGGCGGGAGAAACCAGAAAGAGGGTGCAGGGTGGGAGTGGGACGGCGAGGGGTGCTTCGGGGGCTGGGGACCTGTTTGTTTAAAGAAAAAATTGCCAAATATCACAAATTCAGGGCAAAATTCACTGACCAGGCCTATTTCACCGCTGGAGCAAAATTGCCCTTTTTAGGCTTTTTCCAACATGAAATTCTGCTCTTTCGCAATTTATCGGGGGGTGCAGCAAGTCATTTGAGATGGTTTGCCTGCAGAAATTTTGTTTTTTCCATGAAATTCTGTTTTCAGTGGCCAAAAATGTGACATTTCAGGAAAAAAATGAACTTCCGAAACACAAAATTGGGCTAAAAATAATTGCACAGCATCTAAAAGAACTCTGTGCAGGCGAAGCAGAACTTGAATAGCATACTGAAAATGAATCCATGCATGCCAACATTTTGGAGCAGCTAGAAGTAAGATTTTCTCCTAGAAAGGGAGAGAATTTAATTTTCCTTTTAGGCCCGAGTGCTTCCTCCAGCAATAGCAGGCTTGAGTGCTTCTGGCAGCAGCAGGAGGCCTGTGTGGAGCTGCCTCTGCCCGTAGGGTTCGAGCGAGCTCACTGAAACAACGCGCACAGAAAGGGCATCGCCTGCAAGACCCTAAACGCCCATAAAAGCAACGTGCACAAAAAGGACAGAGTATACAAGAAGGTAACGCGCACGGAGAAACCTGCACAGAGAGAGACCTTACAAGCAGTAATGTGCAAAGAACAACGCAAAGAACAAGCAAGGCTATGAAGAAAGACTTTTACAAGCATTAAAGTGCAGAGAACAGCGCAGCACACACGAAGAGGACTACAGGCCGTCAGCACACACAGCGATCACGTTGGTCACCGATAACGACAAGCCAGCTTGCCCCCATCAAACAAAGGGCACAGATCCACGCCACAGCAGGTCTGGGCTTGGACCCGAACCACACAACCAGTGAAGTAACTGGTTCCACACCCACACGTGCCCCTGCCAGCGAAACAGCAGGATGGAGAGCTTCCCTGCCATTTAAATAAGGTGAGCACAAGGCTCCTGGGAAGTCAGGTGGAGGGGAGGGATCTGTCAGCACTGTTTCCATTATACTCAGCCCTGTGTCCTCATTCCAGGAGCAGCCCTCCAGCCCCAGCCCCTAAGACCCCAGCTCCAGAAGATCCCGGTGCAGATTCCAGAGAAGAAGCAGAGCTAAGGTGAGGAAATATGATTTTAGAGACAAACCAACTTTGCTAGTCAGGAAGATATTCAGCAAAAATATAAAGCAATTTCAGAACAAGGGTATCTAAAGAGCAGCTGTCGTGGGCTACGGTGATGTCTGTGGACTTGGCTTTGAAGTCGGTTAAATGACTGCAGACAGCATCCGCCAGGCTGTTAGATTTTCTACAAGGACACCAGCTCTGTGCTTGGTGGATAATGCCCATAGCTTGTGCATGCCTTGGAAATTGTGGGACCGCCTGTGGGGATGTTTGACCACATAGCTCTGACATGATTGCAAGGTCTAAGGTATCCTCGCCCTCTCCAAGGCCTGTACATCCAGTTTGTTTACTTCCTCCTGAATCAGGTGCAGTCTGAGACGTGCCATTTACCGTGAATCTGAAGAATTCCCTCTGAAGGGGTTGTACTGTCACAAAGATACATGTTAATTAGATCAAGCATTTTCTCAGCAGGGAGGGAATTGCTCTCTGCAGGGTGGATATCCCAAGGGATTGCCTTTATGTATTAGCTGAGTAGCTGTCAAGAATGAACCCCCAATCAGATTTTGTTTTTCTTACTGCTCGATTGTCTCCTAAGCAGGAGTGCTCACATGGATGTGTGTGCCCTTCATCTAGGCGTGTACCCAGTGTCAAGCAAGGGATCAACAGGGAACTTGAAAACAAATCTTTAATTAATTTTATTCAAGTTACAAATGGGATTAAGGTTCACTAGACCAACATTGATGGGTTAGAAGCTGTACAATAACCAGATTTATGCCAAGCCAGAACCTTGCACTTTAGGACAGTGGCCCTTAGTCCTTCCAGTCACTCCAAGTCTCTGTTTTTTTATAGTGCCCCATCACTTCTTTTCTTGGCTGATGCAGGTGTCAAAGTGGTCCTATCGGACTTGGCTAACACATATCACCCTAGTAGTACCTTTGGCCATCTGATGGGGTTCAAGCTTCATATACTACGTGAATAGCTTGAGAGCAGGCCTTTGGCTCTGGTCTCCATTTACTCCCTTTCTCTTGCTCCCACAACCTGTATCCCCTCTCTCAACCTTCTCCCCCATCCTCCAGTTATTTATTCAACTCTCTCAGATATTTTCTCCTCCCTTTTTTTGTTGTGTTCTGTGCCCCTTTCTAACTTTGCCAGAGAACAACTTTACACCTCGTCTCCCCCCCCACTCTAGGCTCACTGGGCACTCTCGCCTTCCTTTCGATATGTCTCATGACCTCCTCTTTCAGTCTTCATAGATATTCGGCGTTCACCTTCACCCCTTTCTTTTAGACTCCCCCGTCTTCACATCCCAAATATTTTACCTCCTTCTTCCTCATCTTCAGATGTTTCCCCTTCATGTTCTCACTTCTTTATCTCTGATGTGCCACCTCCTCCATTCCTCTCATGATTCACTGACTCTCCTCCTCTGGCGACCTTCCTCTCACATTGCTCCAAATCCTATAGAGGTCTCCTAAGTTCCACACACGCTTTCTGGAAGACCCTCCTTTTATACTACAGTTTGGAAGGAGATTAATGATTGAGACACATGCCCCAGCTGCACGCAAATTTAGAGGAGGACCTCCTTTGATAAGCCAAGACCTAAAAAAAAAAAAACACAATTTCCCCCAAGTGCTGTGGCTTAGTTTGCAGGCCACTCCATGCTCCTGTGAACACAGGGGATATAAAGGCTGTCCGCCATTTTGTCTGGGTCACCCAAAAGGCTCTGGCTAGGTCTGCTGCATGTGCATTGTCCTGTCCATGTGATCACCTACCTCAAGTCATTGACTGAGCGTCCCTCCCATCCCCATGATCTTGTTGTGGAGTAGAATTGCAGTTTTCTCATCTTCCCTCAACTGTCACTCAGCCTACACAAACTAACATGTATCTATGGGCTCGCATATGGTCTGTCCCTTGTCCCACAGATTTATTTTCTCATGTTACACATTGTGCGTCATTGATCATAAAGGGGGTCATAGGGTGCTATAGAGCTCATATTCCTCAATAGTAGAGAGGGGTTGGGAGACCATGGGCAAGCCACTCGCACTTCTCGGGCAAGCATTTTAGCCCAGGAAGGTGGTACCTCAACACCAGGGCGTCACCAAAGCTCCTCAGTTTGCAATTGTCTGAAAACGGTTTAACCAGAGAGACAAAACGCTTAGCCTCAGGGATGTACAGGAGATGTTGCATGGGGATTCCTTAAGTGTTGGATCGACATGAGCGCTATTTAATGAACAGGGGCATGTGGCTTTGGCAGATGACAACCAAATTCTAACCCCCCCCTCCCCATCATCCAGTGTTTGTGTAGAGGGGGGGCAGACCAACCATGCTCCGTTTGGATGAGGGTCTGCCCAGACCTTTCCTTGCTTCCTCTTGTCATATTCTTTGACAATTCTCTGCAGCAAGTGCACCAATGATAAAGGCAATATAAAAAATGACCTTCATGGCAATGTAGGTTCTCTCAGTCCTTGGTCTCCCTCCTTCACAACTGGTTGGGACAGCTGCATTCGCAGGCGGATTAGAAAAAGCTGGCTACAAATGATTGCTGTCACCTTAAAAACTTGCAAACGTTTGGAACTAAGAGAACCTGAATCACCATTAAGGACATTTTAAATTTCTCGGTCATCCTGCTCTACCTCCTTCCCAACTGGTTGGGACTAGATTAAAAAGCCTTTGCAATAGTAAGAGTGGAGGAGACTGCATATACTCGAGACTCAAGCAAATAGATAGCAAAGCACATCTTGACCAAAAGTGGCATCCCTCCTTGATGCATATATATGATATTATAGGTTATTTATAGCATGCTTAATACCCAGAAGTTTCTAAGCACGGACCCGGGGATCGAACCTGCGTTGCTCCGCGTCATTTTGCTTCCAAGAGAGAGTAATCTAAAGAGTAATGGTTACAGAAAGCACGAGGCATAGCCAAGGGGCAGCCCTACACATTTCTGTATTAAGGATGTGCCTAACAAAGACGACCGATGCTGCCTTGGCTCTGGTAGAATCAAGCCCAAGTCTGTGAAGAGACGAAAGTCCCCTCAGCTCGTACGCTTCCGCTATAAATCAGAGGAAACACCTGGCAATGAACCTCTTAGCCACCCTATTACCAGGAGATAGACCACCATATGATACAACCAACTCATCTGATTTTCTGGCCAGGTTAGTACAATCTATATAAAACAACCGAGTCCTAGCGACATCCAGATTGTGTAAGGCCTCTTCAGCCGGAGAGGAATGTGGTCTAGGATGGTAAATTGGTAGGAAAATCTCTTGATTCAAGTGAAATTCAAAGAATACCTTTGGTAGGAAAGAAGGAATTGTACAAAGGACCACCTTATCTCAATGACAAATCAGATATGGTTCCTTGGAAGACAGAGCTTGAAGCTCCCACCACTCTTCTCGCTAATATAACCCCTAAAAAGGTAGTTTTGCATGTTACTAAATCAGTCTCACAAAAGGACATTGGCTCAAAAGGTTTGTGCATTAACGCAGCTAACATTACATTTAGATCCCACTGAGGTAGAGGCTCGTGAATTGGAGGATTCAAACAAATTATCCCTTCAAAATGTCACTTAATCGCCACATTTGATAAAGAAATTTATGTGAGATTTCTATTCAAGTAGGCACCCATTACTGACGAATAATGTTTGCACGTGTCCACCTTCACACCTGTAAAGGCTACAAAATAAAAAGATATGAAATTGATAACTGAAGCTTGAAGAGGGTTTATATTTTGATCAAGAGCCCATTACCATTTGCTCTTACATTGTTTTCCTGTGGATTGTTTCATGGTAGCCGTCATGATTTTAAAAATCTGCTCAGAAATATGCACACGAGTGAAGGTTAGTAGATCAGCAACAACACTCTAAAGTTAAGTAATTGAGGGGAGTGATGGAACACCTGCTACTTCTGTGAAGTCAGATGATCGCTCATTTGAGGCAGATCTAATGATGGAAGTGTTGCTAGGTCTAGGAGATTTGCAAGCCAAACCTCAAGTTGCCAGAACAAGAATCCATTTTAAATTCCACACAGATTTGAATTTCCTCAAAGTCCTGTGTATTTGGCAGATCGGGGCTGGGGGGGGAGTGGTGGGGGGTCATGCCAACCGAATACTGTTTGACCATTACAGCAGCAGAGTTTCCTCCAATGAATGATATCCGTGCCCCTCCCACGATGCATACTGGGGACAGAGTGTATTTCACTGGGTTGCAAACAAATCCACAACATCTTTGCAAAATAAGGTTTCAATTCCCATGCAGGCCAAGTATAAACTATCCTGCTGAAGTGGTCCATTGATTTTTCCCTCCAGATGCGACGCCATCAGCAAAAGGTGGTTTTGTATGGCCCATTACCAGAATGTTTTCCACTAGAAGACACAGGAGACTGGATTGAGTTTTCCCAATTGTTGGTTTATGTAAAACATGGCAGCAGTATTGTCCGTTAAATTTTGTATCACCGTCCCCTGAATAGAGGCTATGAATAATTTTAGAGCATAGGGAATGGCCATAAGCTATACCACGTTTATGAGATCTTTTACCTCTTCATCTGACCAAAAACAGTGTGTTGCTAAATGGCAGCAGTGTGCACCCCAACCGTAGCCTGAGGAATCTTGTCACCACGATTTGAGGCTGAGGGTGTTGGAATGAAAACCCTATCAATAGGTTTTCTCAATTGCTCCACAAGATCAGCGACTCCTGAATGTGATTTGGGACAGAAATCACCATGTTCTGAGGATCAGACAGTAGATTCCAGCCAGAGTGAGGTGCCACAGTATGTCCTCATTTGTAGTCTCGCCAAAGGATCTAGTTGGATGCTAAAAGCCATCAGGCCTAAAAGCCTTTGAAACTACCAAGCCGACAGCATTTGCGCAGTCATGAAAATATAACTCACTAATTGGATTGGGAAAACCCTGTCTAAAAAAGGAAATGCCTGATTTTGAGTAGTGTCCATCTTAGATCTAAATGATTTTGGCTGAGATGGGACCAGGTGTGATTTGGGCACATTTATTGAAAAGCCCAATTCGAACAGCATATCGCTGTTAATTGCATTCTCTGTACCACTTATCAGGCTGTGACTTTATCTGCCAATCCTGTAGGTATGGGTAAAGGTGTACCTTTTTCCGTTGCAGATGTGACTTTTGTGAAGACTCTGGGAGCTGAATCTAGAGCAATAGGAGACATATGTTTTGGTAATGGTTATTTCCCCTTTTGAACTTCTGTTATGGACAGTGTTCTTTCAACATAGGGATGTGAAAAGAATCATCCTAGAGTTCTAATGCTGTCATCAAGTTGAAATGAAGAGCCGGCACTGTTACCATTCAAAAAGTTTCCACTAGAAGGAATTGGTTCAGATTGGATGGATCCAAGATCTAGAAACACACCTACAAACACGTGTGTACAGGTGTGTTATAAATGCCACATCATATCATTGGTCTTCTCCCGCAATTCTTTATGGGACTTGTAAAATATCGGGGACAGAACCCATGCCATGGTCTTCCTACTGGAATCAATGCCATTGCTCCTAGGGAGAAAGGTGTTTGAATGTCTTTGAGCAACTCCAAGATGATGTCTGGAGCTTTGGTGGTGAAAATGGTAGAGTAGCAGCAAGGGACAGAGAATAACATAGGCATATGATAAGACCCAATCCTCTTGAGTGATATTTTCCCACTGATGTAGGAATTTGTAAATCCTCCCGGATACTTCAGATATATGTTCCTGGATGTGTAAAGGAACTGATGACACGCACATCCAAGGATCCTGATATTGACAGCGTAGCAACAGTCTTCACCTTCAATCCATAGCACCTTTTTTCAGTATGGTTTTGATATAGAGTAAGCAGATCCATTATTAGCTGTCAAGTACAATTTAAAACATCTAAAACTGATGGTAAGGTTGTCTTGAAGAGATAGCTCTCAAAGACTTTGCCACAGTAACGCTCACCTTCACTTTTGCAACACCTCATCCGTCAACCGATTAAGAGCAAAAGTTACTTACTATAGTGACTACTGTACTCCTTTGTCCTCTTTCCTCCATAATTATGGGAGTTGCCGCAGAGCAGAAATGGGATCAGAGCCTTCAGGTAGCACAGTGTGCATCCCCCTTAAATTTAAAAGCACACGTGGGCAGACCAGACCCACATAGCGCAATCATGTCCACAGCCCCTCTGCTCATACTCCTTCCACCAGTAGGAACTAGCTACATACTTTACAGGGGCATGAGGGCGGGTGTATGGCAGAAAGGGGATAACTGACTGGGAGTACATTACCATGGTGAGTAACCTTTCCATACTCCAAATTTCCACTCCCTTCCTCCATGCTTATGTGAGAATACAAAGCACTTACCCTTAACCCCAGGAGGATGGTTCTAAGCTAGGCAAAAAGGTTGCTTAGAAATGCCTGCTCAAATTGTGCATCCGCTGTGGATGCAGAGTCCAGCACATAATGCCTGCTGATGGTGACACCCAGGTGGCTGCCTTGCATATAGCTTCCCAGGGCACATGTTGCTGAAAAGCTACTGCTGTGCTCTTAGTGTGTAATTCCCGAGGTGGCAGTCTGCCCCGTACCTTACATGTGTGCGTGAAGCAAGACAATCTACAGAGTTGTTGTGGACTTAGCTGCCTTTCTGCCAGGGTTTGCACCCCCCAAAGATGACACACTGTCTGTTCGAGGATCTTTGACAACTAGTCCACTTGAGATAGAACCTCAAAATCCTACGAACATCGAGTTTGTGCAACCTGCTTCAGACTGTGGATCCGGTAAAAACACAGGCAGCTTAATTTATTTGAAAATCGTACACAACTTTGGGTAAAAAGGATGGGTACTTCCAAGGAGCACCTTATCCTGATAAAAGGACAAAATATGGCTGAAAGGGCCTGCAATTCACTAATGTGGCATGCTGAAGTAATTGCCACTAGGAAAGCCATCTTCAAGGACAACAAGTGTAGTTCTACTGAAGCCATTTGCTCGATGGGCCTGTGCGCAAGCACAGTTACCAGCACGTTGAGATCACACAACGCACTAGGTCATTCGATAAAAACAGGTGGATCAGACCACAAAAGTGCTGCTTGATTTATGTGTTGGCAAGTAACCACACCATGTCCATTTTTTAACAAGTTGACACCAAAACCCGCTAGCTACATCCGGTAAGAGAACACCTGGGTCCCGGTTTGAATTAAGCTAGACAGAAAGGGGATGTCACCAATGGATGCTTGTAGTAGATTATGGCCTTTAGCCAGCTTACAGAGGCAAAAAAACAACCACCTACTCCAGATCTGAGAGCACACAGAATGTTTCAGAGATGCTCCCAAGATTTTAAGATTGTAGCCAGAGAGGGCATGGTGAGGTAAACTAGCCTCTCAGGCACCATAGCACCAAGGACAGCGAGTGAGGAAAATGATGTAGCACTTTGTCATCTTGCTGTTGAAGATTCTGATGGAGTGGGAGACATGGTCCATCTCCCATGATCAGCAGATCTAAGAACCAAAGCCATTAGGGCCAATGCGGAACGATGAGTAGCAGTCCGCCTGACTGGAGTTCCTGAATTTTTTGCAGAACCCTTGTGATAGGGAGAAGGAGGGTAATGCGTAAGCAAATACATTGTGCCATGCTATGGACAATGCATCCCCTAAGGATTCCTTCCCTCTCCCCAAGGCATAGTGGAGGCATGTGCTGTTTTTCTCAGCTGCAAACATGTCCTTTGGACACAAATATTTCCTTGGGCACCCGAGTATTGATCTCCCATTCATGGTTGGCTGTTGGCCTTTTGCTAAGCTCATCTTCACTGATCTTGTTCCCCTCCCTGCGTGTTTATATAGACAGGAATTAGTCAGTCATAATGGTGTACTGCTGGGCGGGGGAGGGGGGGGTTCGATAAAGCATTCCCACACACCTGTTTACACTGCTCCACCACCACAGCAGGTCTGGGGGCGGAATGGGCATGTTAGGACGGATTTCTCTTTTGGCAACTTTCTCTCCATAGCTGCTATGAATATGGCCCCACAC